>NC_081386.1:27774960-28097296 GCF_030684315.1 Stegostoma tigrinum | reverse complement strand
CATGATATAATTAATTTCAAGATTTTTCTTTAAAATTATGCTTTGAAGGGTGCAGATCAAACAACACATTGCACCCAGCAACAGATTCAGCTCTAAGAGAGTCGTTATAAATGATGAGGTTCTTAGTAGAGCACGTTACCCCAAAACAATGCATGTGAAGCACACAAAACACGATAAAAGTCAGAAAACAATGCATCACTTTGAAGTAAATTTGGCATTAAGCCTCAAATTTAAGATTATCAACCTCTTACTTAAATCCTTCCTTGACCCAGTCCTCTTTAGCTCTAATGTTTAAGCTTTGAATTCTCCTCCCCACACCTTCCACTGACCGTACTCTCCCTTCTTCCACCACAACCTTCCCGTCCTCTGCTTCCAAAATGTTATACATCTCAATCCCTGTTTTCAAGCCACTATTGCTGAGTCTAGCTCTTTTTTACATTTCCTTACTGATCTCCATTGCCTTCACCTCCTTTAATAATTGCCTCATAACCCAACTTTGGCAAAGTATTTGGTCTTTCTTGTATGATCTTTCTCCCTCTCATGCCTCTGCAATGTAAGGCATCATGGAAAAATGTTAAGCCAGTTACAGTTACATTTTTTGCACATTAAATCAGAACAAATATGACACACGAGCAATTGTCTTCCTCCCTTCGAAAGATTCAAATACTCCTTTCCCTTTAAAGAGAATCTTTGTAGATTGAGGGGACCTGGTCATAACAGCCTGGCTAATACATTCCTGTGGGAAGGAAAATGTTCACAGAAACATGAAAGAACTTCTAACCATACACGTCTGCTCTCTTCCCTTTTGTCTGAATTCAAGTCAAATTTCTTCCGAGTCTCTGCAAATACATCCCAGTGACCCTCTCCAAGAAACAAGTTCCTCAAGCTTAGTTAAACCAGTCAATGCCTAGAAACTGAATTACTCATGCACAAACTAGATCAGAAGTGATTTAATCTGAAAACCCAACATGAATAAGATAATTATTGTTTTCCAGCTCCTGCCCCATCCCAAACAAAGAATGTTTTGTTGGGTGGGGAGGAGGCAAGGAGACAGGGCAGGTAACATAATCTGAGCTATTGACATCCCTTCTCCCACAGCGCTCGACACTCCAGCACCCTCCCAATTATTGCATACTGCCCTCTCTACACTTCACGTCAACTCTGATGAGTTATCGAAACTGGAAACGTTAAGTTGCACGCTCTGTCTCTCTCCACAGATGCTGCCTGACCAACTGTGATCCCCAGCATTTGTTGTTTTCAGTTACAGCCATGAGCTGGAGCCTGCAGTTTGAGGTGCTCACAGCACCTCAATGTCACTCATACCGCATTTGCGCCCTATCACTGATGCACAGAGGTTGATGCTGTCCTCCCTCAAAGCAGTTGATTTTATTTTTGTTTGTTTTAGAAGAGCATGGGAAGATCTCAGGCCCTGACTTACACAAGGAAAGATCCTGCCCGGTTTTCGTTTGTCATTAAAAACAAATGACCAGTGCATTACTGAGACACAGCAGCTTAGAATGATATTGCAGTCTCTGTGGAGCACAAAACTAGTCAGATGTCCTTGAGAAATGGCAGGTGAGAGTCTCACCATTCCAAAAACCAATTCCCAAAGAAAACTGTTGATGAATAACCAAACCCAGCTTCACAGCAACAGAACTGTAGCAATTTAATTAATTGCAACCCAATATTCCCATTAATTATATGCACGTACACAAAAACGTGCTCAGGGAAGAATCCTGTGGCTATTTTAACATGGGGTTCCATTTTGACTTTTATTTCCCCTAACTCCCCCGATAAAAACAGCAGTACAGAAGACTTGACTGTATCTGAACACAAAAGTGTTGCTGCTCCCCCTAATCCATTAGGGTCACCACACAATAAACCAAGTTGTCCATAGACAGGATTCCAATTTTTTTTAAACCCATCTAGCAGCTTAGGTCACTATTCGCAGGCTATTGAAAGAGTCATTTGTAAACTCAGGTCCGTTTGTGTTTTATTTTGCAAGATAATCCGCAGTTTTATCAACAGGAGAGTGGTTTAGCCAACTTCAAAAACAGACACTGATTAAAATTAAACCAGCTGTAAACCGGCTGTCTGAATCTCACCGCTTCGAACATGGAACTAATTGACCAGGAGTGATTTAAATCCGAATGCTGGGGTTCTCTGTAAGATCTGATCTCTAACCTTGCAATCCCTCAGGAAGTTGAACTGTGCCCAGTTGATATTTTAGGTCATCCACGTTAACTACGACGTCAACACCTCTGACTATAAATATATAAAAAAAGTGAGTAACGCTCAGTGACAGATCCGGTACGAATTGATCACAAACAGGATCAGAAATCAGCATCTCGTCAGCGCTATAGTTCGGGGTAAACAAAGCCGACAGAGAGAAAAAAAATTATAAGCATATTCCTGGTGCTAGCATGACCCAGAGAAACCCACCCACAACACAGCAAAAATGTATACTTTACGAAGATAGTGTTTTTATACGCAATCACTACAGACTTCATACTCCCTAAATAAAATGCTTTTGAAATCTACTGGAGACAGTTGTATTTAAAAGACCGCGATGTTACTTTCTCGTGCAAAAACAAATAAAAACATTTTCCTTTCTAAAAACAAACTGCGGTGAAATTAACATTTTTTTTAAAGAAAAGGACGCTTGCAATACAAGTGAAAATAAACTTTGGGAAAAAGTTAGAAGCAACAACTGAAGTAGAATTTGCTAAAACTAAAAGCACACTGCGAAAGGGTTTTTTTTAAAAAAGGAAATAAAAATAAAACACAATTATTGGGACTTTCAGGGCGAGGGAGCTGTAAGTCTGAAACCCTGATACATTGTATCCTCCAATCACACAACACACACACACACACAAACTTTCCGCAGGTAACAATGCGGTTGCAAAGCTAGAACAAAGCCCACAGCAACAACGAGGGATATTAGATTACATGATGGCAAATATATTCATTTCACGCATTGATTTTTGAGTGAAGCAAATCAAACACCTTGTGAAATAAAGTTCTTTATAAAGTCTTACCTTATCCAGGCCTCGTTTATTTAATGAGAACTGCTACTTTTTAACTCTGCTCCCTCATTCCCTCCGTCATTTTGTCCCCCCTCTCAAGGATGTCACCAACTTTTGCAATGTTATACAAAAAATGCTGATTTTCTTTTCCTTTTCTTCCTTCCCCCTTGGATCTATATTTTTATTGAGTTGATCTCAGTCGGGGTATAGGTCTGCCAAGAATTGGGGGGGAAAGTTGGTGGGGGTGGTAAGGATTTATGGCCTCACTTAGTCCAGCTCCTGCCCTCTCTCTCCCCCACTTGTTGCTCCGGAGACTCGACACTTACCCCCGAAATTAGGAGTAAAGCCATTGAGCCTGCGCGCTCCCTTTACCGCCCCTCCTCAATCCCATTGGATAGCTCCGGCCAAGGTCCCACCTTTCATTTGTCCCTCTCATGTCAATCACAATTTGTAGCCCATCTATAGGTTGAAACGCCAGGAGGCGTTGTTAAATTCTATGGATCCCAGAATCTTATCCATGTTTTCCATGATCTGGAAGGCAGCCTTTATAAATCTAAATGCCAGCATTACTTAATAAAACAGCATATATTCAGATTTATTATAAGTATAATGTATTTAGACGAGAAATGTATATTGCCTTACAAATGTTAACTGGAGATTTTTACTCCTGATTTAACATAATTCTGCATTAAACTTGGAGATGCAAGACCTCCATCATGTCCCCCTTCCCACCACTCCTACCTCTCCATTGCTTCCCCGCATCCAGTTTTTGATGAGCCATACTTTTCACCAACTAAACATTGAGAAGACTCAACCTAATGACTTCAGCTCAACCACCACATCTATAGACTTGACACTAACCCAGTCCTCCTGCCTCCTGTCCGTCTCAGGTTAAACCAAGTTGTTGCAATATCAGTGCCCTGCTTGGCACAAATTGAGCTTCCAAACTTATTTTCTCTGTTTCACAAAATCAACTAACTTCCATCATTACAACTTCACCTGTCTTTACCCTTGCCTCTGGTGCATTTGCTGCTGAAACCTATATGTACACACCACCAGACTTAACTTTGCCTCCCAACCTTTACCTCCTGTAAACTTCAGTTCATCCTTACCTCTGAATGCAGCTTTCTATCTTGCATAAGATTCATGTCACCTGTCTGTTCTTTAACCTTTCCCAAGTCTAGTGACACAAAGCAAACACAACATGTGCGTATATCTGAGGTAATGGGAACTACAGATGCTGGAGAATCTGAGATAACAAGGTGTGAAGCTGGATGAATACAGCAGGCCAAGCAGCATCTTAGAAGCAGGAAAGCTGACGTTTTGGGCCTAGACCCTTCATCAGAAAATTTTAGGCCTGAAACATCAGCTTTCCTGCTCCTAACGTGCTGCTTGGCCTGCTGTTTTCATCCAGCTCCACACCTTGCTACCTATGTGCTTATATATGTTTTCTGAAAAAGGATGCTATACAGTTACAACAGAGATATCGTCTGAGGGGTGGCATTCTGCATCAAGTAAAGCAGACAAAGATACCTTCCCACTCTTTCTGCTTGCTGTTTGTGTTTTGGAAGGAATTGCATGTCAATAATCAATTTATTTGGTCATGTTATAAACACGCCTTCCATAGACAACTAGTCCCGAAGTGGGAAGACTGTGGAATTTCTGGTAAGGGATATGGATGCCACATTATGCTACAAGCTTTCCATGTTTATCCATCATTCCTTCTCTCATTTACCCATGTTGATGCTTGTTCCTCAAACACCTCATATACTTGGATTTTCATTCTTACATTTACTTGCATGGCCTTGACTTCTCTACCTGTGTAACTTTCTGTCATACTACAACATGCACCGCCCATCCCCAAAAGAATGCCCATTTCTCCATTGGCTTCTCTCTGGTAGCTATATGTTCGGTCATCGAGGTTTCACACTCTGGAGTTCTCTTCCTGAAATCTCCCATTCTCTGCTGCTCCTCCTGCTACAAGTCTCTTCTTACACCCAGTCCTTGATCAAGCTTCTTGTAACCTTTTGAACATCTCTTTCTTTGGCTCAAATTATATATCCTCCTCACACCTCCATGAAATTTCTTGCAGCATCTTTCAAAACTAAAAGCAGCAGATAAATTGATTGTTGCAAAAATTATAGAAGGCAAATGTTAGCTCGGATCAGCTATTAATATGCAATTTGATGAGTCAGAACATGTAAACTAAAGTCCCATAGTGAATGTGAGCATTCAATTGAGGATGGCATTTCTGTGTTCTACCATTGTTCAACTGAGACTTTAAATTGAGATCCCTGCCTCTGTGCAGGTAGATATAAAATGTGTGGTTAAATTATTTAAAAGTAGCAGTTTTCCTTATAATGTGTCTTATCAAATATTATTTTCTCAGCCATACACACTGACTGGTCCAATATTTAAGGTAAGTAACAAAAGTACCAGAAGCAATGTGGGGAAAAGAACACTTTTCTGAACAGCAAATGGTTAGGATCTGGAATATACTGTCTGAGTGTGTGGTGGAGGCAGACGCTGAAAGGAATTTCAAAAGGGATTTGGATAATCACTCAAAGAGGAGAAATTTGCAGAGCTATGATCAATTATTGAGAGAATGGAACTAATTGATTTTTCTTCTTTATTCATTGACATGTTGAGGGTGTCACTGGCCAGGCAGCATTTATTGTCCATCCCTAATTGCTGAGAGGGCAGTTCTGAGTCACCCATGTTGCTATAGGTCTGGAGTCACATATAGGCCAGACCAGGTAAGGATAGAAGTTTCCTTTCCTAAAGGACATTAGTGAACGAGATGGGGTTTTCCCCAAAAATTGACAACAGATTCATGGTCATCATTAGATTCTTAATTCCATATATTTTATTGAATTCAAATCCCAATATCTGCCGTGGCAGGATTCAAATGTTGGTCCCCAGAATATTATCCAGGTCTATGGATTAATAGTCCAGCAATAACACCACTAGGCCATTGCCTCCCCCATTACTCTTACAGAGAGCAGGCACAAGCATGATGGGCTGAATGGACACCTTAATTGACTGCTGTCATCATTCTTTTGTCTTATATTGCTGATTGAAACACGCTACACTGAGAACGCATCCTGTGTTTGTGTTACCCTCAAGGCTGAGAGGCAGTTTCAAAACCAAATAATAGCTAAGTGTGCGATAAGCTGAACAGAGGCCATCCTTACACTCAGATTTTTTTGAAGACGTATTCATCTTTGCCTGCTCCAAGCTCCATAATGTTTCTAAACGTGGTTTGCATTCCTTATTTAGGCATCATCATTCTGAAGCTGGACAACACTACTGATATTTGGGGTTTACTTACACCCCAGGCCCCAGTTTCATTCAGGTAAAGGCCAAGTTCAACCAACTGACCTTACTAAAGTTAGCCACTTCAGCACAGGCTGGGGATGGAGCAGTACATCGAAATCTCAATCCAAATATAACCACAGCTTAGAATTATGTTGTTCAAAAATGGGAGCAAGTTTGATTTTGTTTCTTTACCAATATGACTCATTTCTGATCAACCTTAGCTTCAGCCTTGCCATTGAATAAATAACGTTATTTCTGAAGATCTGAAGAAAAATTGAACCCAGTCATTCTCAACTTCTCTGGAGCGTCTCCTAGTGGCTGATTACATAATGACATTGGTTTTCAGAGATGCTCTGCAACTGATCAGGAAAATACGGGGAAATTGGGAGAAAATAAGTGAAACTAATTTAGCTGAAAAAGTTTATAAAGTAGAAATACACCCAATTTCATTGACACAAGCTAACACTAATGCTGTCATTCATTTTTGAGATTCCATGGTCTCAGATGCAGGGGAGGTTGAAAAGTGGAGATACTTGCATATCTTTGGACTGTTGGAAGAAACCAGAGAACCCAGCAGAAACCCACACTGACATGGGGAGAATGTGCAGACTTCACACATCTAGTTGCTCAAGGGGGCACTAACCATTCAGCCACCGCGCAGCTGTGAATTCACTGGATGCATGGTTAGGTGTTGAAGATTGCTCCGTTGTCAGGAAATCCAGGAGATCCGAGCAGTCGTCAGCAGCTTCACCTGCAACAATTGGAGTGCCATGGGTGCTCAAGCTTTGGTAATGATGCAAGTCCGGGAAAATCGCGTGAGAAAACGTGTTAATGCTCACAGAGATGAACTTTGCATGAAACTTGCCAAAATTGGCTATTAGCTAATTACTGACAAAATTAAGATCGTTACTTTTTTAAAATCCAATTTGCCTCCTCCAGTCCCCTCTGTTCAAATTCCTGTTACAAGGCCAGTCTGCCCCTAATGCTACATGTAAGTGAGTATCCTTCATGTGTGCTTTTACACTGAGCAACAGCCGACTTTCAAATCAATCACACTGCAGTTTGAAGCTGTCGCCATCTGACAACTCCACTTGTGCACTGGAAGGGAATCCCTGGGTGGCAAGTGCTGTGTTTAAAACTATTTTGTACAATTGAATCCATAGCCAACTGGTGGGATAGTCTCATGACAATGAGACTTGGTACAATTCTGGCAGATGCCATATACAAAAGAAAGTTTTTGCGTTCATTTGGCACCTATCACAACCTTTGGGCACCTCACAGTACAATACAACTAATTAAGCACTTCTGAAATGCAATTGCTATTACAGTGCTGGAAACAGTAGCCAATTTGCACATAGGAAACTCCCAAAATTGGTGTTGCAAACAGCCAGATAGCTGTATTTTTTCTGATGTTTGTTGAGGGTTACATATTTCTCAAGATAACAGAGTAAACTCATCAAACTGTTATGAAATAGTGTCATACCATCTTTTTCATTCAACTGCAAGAGCAGCTATGGCCCTTGTCTAATACCTTGTCTAATGGACAGTGTGGCACTCCCTCAGCACAGGATTGTTGGTGTTAATTTTATGATCGGTCTCTGGGCTGGAGAGAACCCACCACCTTTTGACTTAGAGCTGCTATTGAAGGAACGCAGATGGCATTTCAGAATCAAAGGATGTTACATGGGAGGCGATGGCCTAGTGGACTGTTAATCCAAAGTCCTGGATAATGTTGTGGGGACCTGAGTTTTATGGCAGATGGTGGAGTTTGAATTTAGTAACTAAAATGAAATTAAGAGTTCTAATGATGACCATGAAATGGCTGTAAATTGTTGGAAAACCCCATCTGGTTCATTAAAGTTCTTTAAGGAAGGAAACTGACATTCTTATCTAGCCTGGCCTACATGTGACTCCAAACCCACAGCATGTTGTTGACTTCTAACTACCCTCTGGACAATTAGGGATGGACAAAATTGTTGGCCTATTCAGTGATATCCACTTCCTGTGAACGAATGAGAAAGAAGACAACATTGGGCAGTCAGCTCTATGAATATCTTCTGTTATGGTCCCTGCTGATTTTATTACCTGGGAAGTCAGATGCCAGGCTTGATAGATCACAGTTTGATTTGTTCTGGCTATAACTCCTACTGTATCCTTCCTGAGGATGACCTGTATTTCGTGAACTGAGAATTTCTCTATTACTCCAATCACCACTTCATCACTTTTCACTGGGCTCTCCAACCCCACTTTATATAATGGAACACTGCTTGTCTCACCATGAATTGTCACTACGTTTTCTGGCAATAGTCCTCCTGAATTGTATATCTCATTGTAACTCACTATCAAAGATTGGCTTGCTTCGGTATCTCTTAAAATCTTAATTCCTTTACCTACATGTCCTGGCATATGTGAGTAAACCTTACCCTGACGAGTAAGTTTTTTTAAAGAGATTGGCACTTTCTTCTCAACTGATCCCCGACCAGGTTTTACATTATTCTGCAGCTTTTTAGTTTTCACTGTGCTCTTCTTTACTACTTCAACAAAACTCATTCGTTTATCCTGTTTCCCATATCCATCTTCCAGTGCTTTTTCTAAACCACCAGCACTGCGACTTCATGTGGCCTGCTTTATTACAGTGAAAACTTATGAACTTTTTTCCTTCTCTTTCCCCCTCATGGGTTTCCTTTTTACTTTTTGGTAAACTATCTTTACTATCTTCAATGAGATCTTCTTTTCCATTACCAGCCGAGGATTTCATTTCTCCCAAATTTCTTTCCTTCTCAGATTATAATTGATGTTGGAAGTCAAACTTTGTTTTTGGAACCAACTCATTATCATCTGCCATTTCTCCTGCTAATCTTGGAGTTTTAACTCTCTGCTCATCCTCATGAACTCTCCTTACTTCAGGAAGCGCATTTTTGACCTCCCCCAAAGTAATTATCTATCTTAGAGCATCATATGTTTGATCTATTTTCAATGCACTTCTCTGCCTATCAATATTACTTTGGTTGATCCTTATAAACTCAATGTACGTTTGACCAGGTTCTCTTCTTAGAAATCCTAAAACATTGCTTCTAGGCTTCTGATACTTGTTCACATGCATTTAAAATGGAATATTTCACCTCCTCATACTCCCTAGATACCTCCTCTGATAGTGATGCAAATACCTCACTAGCTGTACCTACCAACTTTGTTTGGACCAACACTACCCACATGGTCACCAGTCATTTCATTTGTTTAGCCACTTACTCAAATGATATGAAAAAGGCTTCTACATCCTTCTTGATAAACTTAGGCAATGCTTGTAAGTATTTAAACAGGTCTCCGTCATACCTTTGGCGACGATGGGATTGCTGATCGTTATTGATCTCATCACTACTCCTACCTTTCACCTCCACCTCTGCTGTTATAAGTGGATTTTAAGCTTTCAGTTCCAACTTCTGAATTTCAAAAACTCTCTCTTTCTCCTGCTAGAGCCTTCCTTTCCTTTTCTTTTTCCTCTACAGTCAATTGTAATTCACATTGTTACATTTCCCTTTCTTGTTTAAGCTGCTTCATTTGCAATTGAAGATTAGCCATTTCCAATGATTCCGATGGCATTTCTAGCAATTGTAAATGTCAAGCTATTGCTGTATTTACCCCCTCTTTTACTTGGACAAAGGCAACCCCAACTCTAACTTGTCTGCCAACTGCAAAAACTTTCCTTTGCTCACTTCCTGCAAAATGCCTGATGTGAATTTTTCCAACCCCAGGAAACTTTTAGTGATGGAAAGAGTCATTACTATGCAAGGCAGCGCCCTAGTCAAATCAATTTCAGCACCCAAAGAGAGAACACCGACACTCACCAGTCACTGCCTTGGAGTCCAAGAATCCTCAACCCAACTAGAAAGTAAACACTTTGACCCTGGACGAGGGCCCCAGCTTGTTACGGACCAGACCACACTCCCTCAAAATATATCAAGACAATCAAGACCTTAACTTTATCTTATTTTAGAGGCAGGTGTAAGGCATTGTGCTTTGGATGCAATTCGATCGTTTGAACTACCTGGCTTGAAACACAACACACTTTATTCATACACTATAATTGAAATACAGACAAAATAAAAACAAAAGAAAGGAATTGGCTTAACTGTAATTCTACTAAAATGCTTAATGAAGCAATATGTAGATATTTATTATTACTAATTAACAATTCCAATATAGTAACATCCCATAAACACACCCTTGGCAAAGGAAAATTCAATAAAAATAGATTGTCTCATGGACAAATCCAGCAGCAGGAAGAGAATGCCAGCTTTTAGCTGTAACAGAGAGGGGAATAAAAGCTTCCACATCCAGCTTCAAGATCCCAGCAACTGCTACTGAAAGCTAAAACTAAAAGGTAATCCCAGTTCTATGGGAGCTTGGTCCCATCCAGTTCCAGCTGCTTCTTTTGTTACTTTAAAAAAAAAACCCCACGGCCTCATAAGCTGTTTATTTCATTAGCTTTGGAGCAGACCCACTCAGCACCTCTGTCTCAACCTTTCTTACTTAAAAAAAGGGACAAAATAACACCTCTTCAAGTCATAGTATCACCACAGTACCCAAATCATGCCCTGGTACAGTATCCAAAACACCACTTTATAGTACTCACATCAGTGACGCTGTATCTAACATTGATGTTTAGGCTGGAATTGCAGACAGTTTTTCTTGCAGTTATCATGGATCTAGTTAAATGTTATCAACTTTAAGGGATCTCTTCAGGGTTTATTTCAACACTTCTGGTAGGGGACTAACACAAACTACTCACTCAAAGACAACCTGGTTCATTATAGCTGCATTTGCTAGCACCAGTGCACAAGTGCCATTTAAATTGTCCAACTTCATTCAAATCGTTTTGGGTGAACATGGCCAAAGGCCCATAACAGAGTACGGGATGGAGTTGGGGGAGGCCTTGAGACCCAGGAGTGGCACTGCGGGAAGTAGATGTTTGGGGATGGGGTGTGGGACTGTCAGGGTAGGAATGTATGCAGGATGGGTGGGGAGGAGAATCAAGGACAAGAGAGCAGGGGGAGGAATGAAGAAGGGACAGAGATGGGGAGAGGACATCCTGGGTCCTGGGACCTCACTGCATCCTCCCTCTGGATCATGGGCCCATCTTCCACCATCACTGTATTGCTCCATCCCCTCCACATCCTCACTCTCCATCACTGAACCGTGTTTCAAAATCACACACTCTTCAATACACATGTACAGTGTGATACTTGGTTATGGACACCGCACATAAATTTTGCATAATGATGCACTGTGTTTGCACGCTCCTGAATTAGTGTCCATGTGTAAGCTGCCCACAGCAGGAGGTGTCAGAAAACACTGAAATTAATTATATATCCTTCACTTTTCAGGAGAACATTTCTAGATGGCCTACCTATTCCAAGAACCTACCAGAACTGTCCCACTCAAAGTCAAAAACTGAAACCAGAAGTCTTCCTCGAGTCGTAGAGTCATACAACACAGGTACAGGTCCTACAGCCCACTATGTCCATGCTGACCCACAAACACCAAATTGCACTAATCTCATTTACCTGCATTGTGCCCTGGCATTTTAAGCTCTTTCCCAGATGCTTCTTAAATGTCGCTTGAGGATCCACCACCCTCTCTGGCAGCACATTCCATATTTCTATCCCGCTCCGGATGTAAAGTTTTTCTCAGATCTCCTTAAGCCACTAACTTTGGGCCTTAAATTTATGCTTTTTGGGGTCTTAGACACATCTGCCAAGGGCCAAGGTTGGTCACAATCTCCTCTATGTCTGCTTCTCATAATTTTGTATATCATAACTACAGCCCCATCAGCCTCCTCTGATCCAAGGAAAGCAAACCCAGCCTATCCAGTCCAGCATCTGCAGTTCCCATTATCTCTCTCCTCATAAACTGATTCTTTTCATCCCAGACAACACCCTGGTGAATGTCCTCTGCACCCACTCTAGTATAATCATTTCCTTCTGGTCGTGTGGTGATCAGAACTCTGTCAGCGATGGGAGTTTTTTTCTCAAGCTTAAATAACGTTTACAAACCTTGAAGACCAGTTATTTCCCACACTGGGTTGTAAAATTACTGAACAAACCCCATTCACTCTAAAGTCAGGTTTCAAAAACTGATTTAAAATAAATCACCATTGCTGCAGATATGCTTACAAGTTAAATATTAACTTCAGATGCACTGAAAACTCACTTGTTCCTCACTCTAAAAGCAAAACTCTAAACTCACACAAAATAACATTAAAAATTATACACATAAATCTCACAGTTTATATCATACTTCTCATGAGATACATAAACACACAGGCATCCACCTGCAGGCTCCCATCTCATGAAATATTCTCCTTCTTCAAACAGCTGATACTCTTTTCTTTTAACAAAAATTATAGCATCTACCTCAACATCTGTTTATGGTGGAAAATTGCATTCTAATTCTAAATTTTTCTTACCCACCCTCTCCTTTCAATCTTTTCATGATTGTCCTTAATCTATCCCAACTATTTACTGCCTAACGAATAGAAAACAATTATATTTTGCTTAATCATAAACTTCAGAAAACCTGAGGAACTGTGTTAACACCATTGAGAAAAGCCCTCAATTTTCAGTTTTCTCTTAATAACTTTAAATGTTCTCCCTGGGTAAATGGTAATTGATCTGAGCTACAGGCTTCCCATGCCCTTCTCATATCAGAGGAACAGACCAATGAACTGGAACATGAGTTTTTATTCTTTTATAGGGTGTGGGTGTTTTTTATTCATTCACAAGATGTGGGCGTCACTGGCTAGGTCAGTACTAATTGCCCAGAGGGCTGTTACGAGTCAACCACATTATTGTGGGTCTGAGGTCACTTGGGGGCCAGAGCAGGGAAAGATATCAGTTTACTTCCCTAACAGGGCAGGAGTGAACCAGATGGGTTTTCCCAACAATCGACAACAGCTTCATGGTCATCATTAGGGTCCTAATTTCAGATTTGTAATTAAACTCAAATTCCATCATCTGCCATCAAACCCACGTCTCCAGAACATTACCAAGGCCTCTGGATTAATAATCTAACAGTACTATCACTGGACCATCACCTTCCCTCACAGGTGAGGCCAGTGGTTTTTGGCTATCTATAATTGGTCTTCACCTGAATCAGTTGCTTAGGCTATTTCTGAGGCAATACATAGATTGACAGATAGCTTTGTCCCTGAACAATGAGTGAACAGAGTGGGATTTTACAGTTACTAGTGGCTGGAAGTTCACAAATTATAAATTGTGTTGAAATCAAATCTCACGATATGGTGCATTATTAGTCCAGTGACATTACAATTATGCTTCCGCCTTCCAAATGCTGATAGGATGATCTTGGGAGTAAAAGCATCAAATATTTTGTAAATAGAGTGACTTCCATCAGTTTATTTAAACCTGGTTCCAGTACACAACAAAGGAAAGGTAGATGATCATATTTCCCTTTCCTAACCTACGAGTGCTGGGCCCAATCTTGGCATTTTTCCCCATTATCCTAACTTGGATTCCCCACTTCATGTCCATGATCAAATGAAACATTGAGAATGTCATACACATGCATCTGACTAGGACCAGCTGTTCTTTTCACTTTATCCATGTGAAACCGCAACCCTGTTCTGTTTTGCAAATATCTTTTGAAGAAGAAAACTCTTGAAGGAAAATGTGGAGGCTAGGTGGCTAGGGTCACATGGTTAAGCAATCAAAGTCCACAAATAGACTCAACATGTGGCTTTAATAAATGTTTTCATCCAACTCTGCATCACACAACAAAACTGAAACATAAAGCCATCATATTCCATCTACTGCTGGATTCCTGTTAATCTCATAAGAAGTTGGCAGATTATTTCTGTAACTGCATCCAAACAATGAAATAAAGTCTAAGAACCTCTTTTTGTTTTGTTTACATTTCTAAATCCCTCCCCCCCTCCTGGGGGCACTGAGTCTTTGTGGTAGAACTCTACAAACACTGACAGCGCTTGGTTCCTGTCCCAAACAGTCCTGTTTCAAGCAGCTGTTGCAACAATGAAAGCTGGCAGGCATTTCCTGAGTGTCAGCCATCCCTCATTTGGTAGCACTCTTACCTCTGAGTCAGAAGGTTGTGGTTTCTCAGCGACGTTGCAGATATTTGAACACAAAACTCTAAACAGATGCCGGTGTAGCACTGAGGGAGAGCAGTGCTGTCAGAGATTCTGTTTTTCAGATGACACTTTAAACCAAGGGGCATTTCTGCACTCTTGGGCAGTCCTAAAGGTTCTCATGACATTAGCTTGCGGAAAGCCAGGAAACAAAGTTTGGGCTGAGTATTCCAGTGCTTGAGATTAAAGTTAGTGTAGGCCTAGTGAAGCAACTAAAATTTGAGATGTACAACAGGTCAAAATTAGATGAGTGAAGATGTTTTGGAGAATTGAAGGACTAGAGTTGGAGATAATGAAGACGAAGGCCACAGATGATTTGAAAGCAAAGATTTATAATCAAGATCTTGCTTGACCAGGAGCCAAAGTAGATCAGCAGGCACAGGAGCAATTGGAGAGAATGGGATTTGGTACAAGCTAAGACATGTATTTTGAACCTAGTCAGTGGAGGACAGAATGTGGGAGACTAGCCTGGAAATCATTGGCATGATGGAGTGTAGATATAATGATGGCCTGAATGAGGGGTTCAGCAAGTGAGGAGCTGAGATGGGGTGAAGTTGGCTGATATTACAAAGGTAGAAATGGGTGGTCATCATTTTGGCCCAATATGAGAGGGAACTCCTCTCAGGATCAAAACTGACATTTTATAATTGTTACAACAATCACATCATCGCTACATTTCACAGAAATTAAATCCGTTACATTTTGTTTGATCAACTTTGCTGCAGTCACTGTCAATTACCCTTGATTCTCTTTAAATTCAATTCTAATTGACACAAAATGAGAAATCTGGCTCCGACACATTGCACATCAGCATTTCAATGCACTGCTTATGTGTGCCCAGCGTATATTGCCTTCTTAGCACCTGACTAGCCAAGCCTTTATTAGAGTTAAATACACATTGGTAACCTTGGCAGAGGATAGCTTTCCCAATGACTGGTCAACCAAGCAGGGGAATGTTGTGCCTAACTCTTAATTTCCTCTCTGAGTTTGTTATAAGTAAAGACTTATGCCTAATTAGTTTATAGAGACCCTCAAATCTTGGAAAAATTGTCATCTTTTGTTTGAAAAATACCTTATGAACATCAGACTTTACTTTCCTATAGATTGGATTGATCAGACCATTGGTAACTTGTAATGAAGTAACAGCTAATGGCACTATTTGATAAAAACTGAGACAATTCACACTAACAATTCTAAATTCCAGGCCCAGTTTGTGTTTAGTTTACTATTCATTGATCACCTAGTTTGACTACTTTCGTACTTCCAGGGAAAATCAGTCAGAATTTCTTCTGGGACCCAGTGACCGTCCAACTCTTCTCCCTCCCCTTGCTGGATTTTACGTGCGTGATGATGTTGGGATCAGGCCCAGATGTGATCTTGTGTTAGCTAAGATCAGGTGTCAACACATGGACAATATATTTGTGGGGCTGTCCATCCAGTTCAAATTATCATCTTCATGGGTAAATGGTGGGAGAAAACTGAGGAAGAGTTGTTAAAATAATGCACTTATTTGAGTGAATTTTCTAGCAGGCAGCAAGATCACAAAAAAGCTTTGTTGCTGGCTCCCAAGCCCACATGTCTCAGTAGCACACTTGTCATCTTAGCTTTATGGGAAGAAGCTAGTCTTCTGTCTTTGCCGTTCAGTCAAGGTTAGTGGGAACGTAGGATGGTGTAGCACACTGTAAGTATGTAAGTAATGAGAGAGGGTGCTGAGACCAACAAGAAAGAGGGCAATGCCAGAGTTACAATTGCAAAGTTCCTGGAGCAGAAACGGCAAATATTCAGTCAGTTACTTAGAATTAAGACTGCGTAAAGTGTTAAACATCTGCTTTCGATTTGTTCCTAGCAGACTCACACTGCTGATAACATGTGAAATAACTTTTCAGAGGCCGGCATCCTGTCACCAATCACCCTTTATTTACAAATGCATAGCCTTTGACAATAGCACTGCCTCTCACTGAGTCAGGCATTCAGCAACTCAATATCCCTGACATTCATCCTTTTATGTCAGCAACATCTCCCTGATCAGACCAGATTAACAGCCCCAATTAGCGAATTCATATTTTATGAGATCCAGCTGGCTGATCTCATTGCAGTCATGCTCAAGTGGACAAAATGCACAATGAAATTTTCAATATATTACAGCAAATAACATTAGGAGAGTGGCTCAAACTTTATTAGACTCATTGTGCCCAGATACAATCATTTCCAAGTCTCAATATTACATTTGAAAAAGACAATATTGCCTGGAAAGACGTGAGCAGTGCATTGAAGTGCTGCTGTGGAATGTGTCTGAGTCAGATTTCTCATTTTGTGTCAATTAGAATTGAATTTAAGGATAATCAAGTATAATTGGAAGCGACTGAAACAAACTTGATCAAAGTGAAATTTTAAATAATGCATTTAATTTGTATGAAACTCAGCACTGATGTGGTCATTTTAATAATAAGAAAATGCCATATTTGATCCTGAAATGAATTTCCAACCTTGAATTAGGCCATCACTAAGACAATGCATTTCTATCTTCATAACAATGGCCCATTTCATCCCTCTCTCCGCTCCTTTTTTTGCTGAAACCTTGTCTCAGGTCATTGTTACATCAAGACTCCAACATACCAATGAATTCCAGGCTGGCCTCCCAGATTCGATACTCCCTAGGCCAACTTCAAAATGCATACCTTAGCTTTTGCCAGGTCTTGTTTATCTATCATTCCTGTGCCTGCTGACCTACATTGGTCTATTGTCACCATTTCTTAATATTTTATGGCTCCATCTGCATTACAGCTTTGAAGTAACAGGAGGGAAAAAGGAGAAGATAAATCCTATGATTCAAATAAAAATGTTAATGGAAACCTGAGAAATTGGAAAGGATCCAATTTTTCAATGTGACGCCCTGCTGTTTGCTACTATGAGTTGGTCAGTGACACTGTCTCGACTTGGCTCATTAGTACACTCTTATTTTAAGACAGAAAGCTTTAGATTTATGCTTTGTTCCAGAGAGTTGGGCTAGATTTAGCTCTTTGGGTTGGGGCATTAGGGTCAAACTTGGATCAAACCTTTTGCACCATATGGGAAGCATACATCAGGATTTGATTTCCTCAGAAATGGCCAATTAGTGGCGCAAAGACAGGCTCACCATCCAATTAATAGGAGCTGATCCAGCTCAGAAAAGGCTGTGGCCTGCAATTTAGCCAAGATGGGGACAGCGTACCTACATTTTGAAACTGCCTATCTTAACTTTTAAAACTTTTAATTTTAATATACCTTCAGCAGATGGGCCACTAATATGGAAAGGGAACCTTGCTAACATGCATAATTGCCCTTAATTACTTACTTGAATACAGCCCCCTATTTATTATTAGCGTGAGCTTGGAGATGGGTGGAAATTTGATGGGATAACCATCCAAATGATTTTATGTGCCAGCCCCTTCCCATTTTAAAAAGTGCCCCTAAATTCAGTCCAGTGGCTCTTCCAGAGAGGTCTGCTGCATTCAGCCCATACTTGTATTGATAAATTGCCTTTTCATTTCTCTCAGTTTTCTCTTTCACTTCAAACTTCAAACTCCCCTCCACATTCAGTGATGGTACTTCTACAGAGTAAAGTGTTTGACGGCTTTGGTTATGAAATTGGTTTTATTGATTGGCAGATTTCTAGGATGGTCCAATGATCAACTCCTAATTCCTTTTTATTTATTCATTCATGTGATTTGGGCATCACTGGCTAGGCCAACATTTATTGTCCAAGTCTAATTGACCTGGAGAATGCAGCGGTGAGATGCCTTCTTGAACAATTGCAGTGGTTGCAGAATGGGACATCACTATACTGTTAGGAAAGGAGTTGTAGGATTTTGACTTAACATTGTTCAAAGAATGGCAAGAAAGTTGTAGGTCAAGATGGTGTGTGGTATGGAGGGGAACATGAAGGTGATGGTGTTTGCATGCATCGGTGGCCCTAGTCCTTCAGGCTGTAAAGGCTGCAGGTTTGGTAGCTGATGTTGGAAGTGCATCTTGTAGATGGACTGCTGCAGTCATGCACTGGTGGTTAAATAAGTGCATGTTGAAGATGGTGAATCAAGTGCCAATCAAGCAGGCAAGAGCTCACCAACAGCAAAATAACAATGAGCAGGCCTGTTTTAGTGATGTTGGCTGAAGGAGAAACGTAAGTCAGACATTGGAGGAACTCTCCTGCATTTCTTTGAATAATGTCATTGGTTTTTGTTTTAAGAAGCTGAGAAGGAAGATGAGGCCTTACTCATCATCCAAAAAAGCAGCACCTTTGACAGCCCAGCACTCCCTAGGTGCTTCACTGGAATGACAGCCTGGGTGATAAGCTCAACTTGGACTTGAACCCTGAAACGCTCCAATTCAGGATTGAGAGTGCCTCTGAGTTAGCCAATGTTGACACACTAACCTATCACAAACCAGCAGCGAGAAAAAGAACAACTTAGTTTATACAGCTCCTTATCACGTCCGTTCAAAATAGTTCAAAGTGCTTCACATACCATTAGGCATTTGCCAGCAGAAAAGAGGAAGCTATTCTACAGGCAAAAGTAGAAACCTTTCTGCATCAGTAAAATTTTATGAACCCTAATCACCGATGATTGGCCGTTCAGTCCTTTGATGCGTTGGTGGAGGGACAAATGTTGGCTGGGGTAATTGGGCACCTTCATTATACTCAGCTCACAACAATGCCTTGGGATCTGTAATGTCCAGCAAAACAAGAGAGGAAGAAACGAATATGATGAGAAAAACACAGTTGGAAAAGATATCATAAGCTTAAACAGTAAAGATAAGAATTAAAAGCCCATTTCATTGTATATTTTCCACCTCTCCATTGGATGATCAGACACCCAACTGCCTCCTCCACTTAGTGTTCTAATTCCCAAAACAAAAACACAATTAAAGTGTATTAGAACTGTTGTCTGTCTCTATCCTTGAAATAAAAGAACATTCAGAACACATGAAGAAAATAAATAATATTGATATGTGTAATAAATATCGCGTGTGCATGGTTTCTCCATCTGTTTTGCGTTTGTTGATTGTAGCCTTCACATTGCTAGGTTACTTAGGCATATAAAATACACAACACTGCAAACAAGCAGAAAGGTCACTGTTGTGAATGAGCATTAGACAATTGATACATTTTCCTACTACGATTAGACTTCTGGTCTTTCAATTTCATTTCTTGGATGCACTTGAATTATGTCTGCACACTTGAAAAGCCACATGTCACCCTCTCCTCTCTACTGTTATCCGGCTCAGTACGGATTTGAATCCCATCATGTTGCCAAGAAAGCATTCAGAAATTTGCTGAGTTGATGCCTTCAAGATGATTACAGATCTTTGTTTAGTGACAGAAACAAGTCTTCTGCTTCATCAGCAGACATGCATTTATATTGCAGTAGGCAACCAGAGGACCACTTGCTTATTTGTGAGAGAGATGACTGGTGGTGAATTTAACCTGAGAGTCACCATGTCTCAGGCAAGGAGGCAAACTAAAGAAGGTGTGACATCTATGGTAATGTTAGCTGTTGGTGGGAATTGAAACATGCTCTTGGCATCACAAACAAGCCATCCAGATGATTTTTTTTCTTTCCCTATCCTTGGGACAAGGGCTTTGCTGGCTAGGCAGTATTTATTGCCCATCCCTAGTTTTCTTGAGGACAGTTCAGAGTCAACCACTTGCTGTGGGTCTGGAGTCACATGTAGGCCAGACCAGGTAGGAATGGCAGTTTCGTTCCCCAAAGGACATTAGTGAACCAGATGGGTTTTTCCAATCTAAGAATCATTAGATTCTTAATTCCAGATAATTGGTGAATTCAAATTCCATCATCTGCCCGAGCCCCCAGAACGTTAACTGGGTTAACAGTCCAGCAATAATACCATCAGGTCATTGCCTCCACTTTCGATTGAACTAACAGACTCCACATGCATTTATGTACATCTGACAAGGTGAAAGTGGAAGGAAGTTTCCCCTCTGTGGGTGAGTCTAAAACTTGGGGCGTTGTTTTAAAATCAGTGATTGCCCTTTAAGGACCGAAGTGGAGAAACTTTATCTCCCAGAGTGTTTCAGAGATAGTAGGAACTGCAGATGCTGGAGAATCTGAGATAACAAGATATAGAGCTGGGTGAACACTGCAGGCCAAGCAGCCTCAGAGGAGCAGGAAGGCTGAGGTTTTGGGCCTGCTCCTCTGATGCTGCTAGGCCTGCAGTGTTCATCCAGCTCTGTGTCTTGTTCTCCCAGAGTGTTGCATGTGATTGGAACTCTTTGTCTAGGAAAGTGGTGGATACAGGATCACTTAATGCATTTAAGGCAGAGGTGGATATGTTTTTGTTAGGCAGGCAATCAAAGATTATGGGGAGGGGGACTGGTGGTAACTGGAGATACAGAATTCAAACAACAACAGGGTAACTAGGATCTTATTGAAAGGTGGAGTGATCTTGATGGGCTGAATAGCCTACATCTGCTCCTATTTCATAAGCTGGTATGTACATGAGTGATCTTCCTGGTGTGCTGAGCAATGTTTATCTCTCAACCAAGAACAAATTTTCAGGAAATTATTACATAACTACTTGCGAGGTGTTGCTACATTGTAGTTGGCTGCTACGCTTCCTCATCTTCAGAGGTAACCTTTCGTTGTAATATGCTTTTAGAATGCCCTGAGGTTGTCAAATATGCTAGAGGAATGCACATTCTTTCTTCTTCTAGTCCATCACCCACACATTAGAGAAGCTACAGTACACTGAGCTCTCCCCTGTGGCTTGATCACCACTGTTCCGTGCTGGTGAAATCCTGCTCAATACAACCCCCTTTTCTGCAAACTCTTCCAAGCAATCCTCCAGGATTTCTACATTTTACCAGTTCTGGCCTCATCAGCATCCCTGATTTTAATCATTACATCATTCACATCTATTCTTATAGCTGTCTCAGTCCTAACCTCTTTAATTCTCTTCTCAAACTGTATCTCTTCCCGAAATTTGTCACCTCCCAATCTGACTTTCCCCATCATGATGCTCCTTAAAACTAACTTCTTTGACTAAGATAACAAGATGCAGAGCTGGATGAACACAGCAGGTTGGGCAGCATCATAGGAGCCGGAAAGCTCATGTTTCGGGTCTGGACCCTTCTGTTCTGCTCCTCTGATGCTGCCTGGCCTGCTGCGTTCATCCATCTCTACACCTTGTTATCTCAGACTCCAGCATCGGCAGTTCCTACTATCTCTTTGATTAAGCTCCTGGATCTCTCATTGTAGCTTGGTACCAAATCTCATCTGGTAGTACTCCTATGAAATGCCTTGGGATTAATGTATTAAAAGCACAATATAATTGAGAGTTTTTGTGAACTTCAGATTCTGATGTGATGAGTTTATAATGCAAGCTTGGTGTTATTTGAATGCTACTCCAGGATTTATCTCACCCTCTTCTGCCCAAAGGTTCAGTATTGGTGATACCCAATAATGTGGACTTTGGCCCCTTCGTTCCTATTTCTGATTTGAAATGGTTGGTGTGCACACCTAGAGAGGCTTCTGCTCCATCACTGCCTGTAGTGCTTCCACTCAACCCGGAGGCAGGAACTTGGCTCATTATCTGCTGGTACTTTACCCTGAGCCAATTTCATGTCAGTTGTTTTGTCAGTGCTATTTTACAATTGTCTTCCACTCTCAGGGGCAGGATAATGAGGCAGCTTCCAAGCCTACCTCGGTCAGGAACAGGAACTGATCGCGTATTGATCTGATCCATGCATTCGCCCTTTAAGCTAACCAGCCCCAAAACTATAACGTGGATTGACTTAAATCATTTTGCTATCGAGGCAGTCAAATGGTTTACCAAGTTGCTTTATGCTCAGAGCGACATCCTGTGATTCTTGAATTAAAATAAGCTTTAGCTCGAAATAAAATAGACATATGAGGATTTTTTGAACCACATTATTTTGAGTGGCTGTACATATGTTCAAAAATAAATAATAGGAAATATGCTGTGGCCAGAATTCTGGACTCAAAAGGCCACAAGCTTATCCATAGTCCTTTCCACAGTTATGCAATGCATGTTACGAGCTTAAAAAAAACACATTCGCAGCAGGGGTTTATTGAAAATCATTTCATTAGTCATAATCATATGTTTTTTTTACAGAAAAACAGTGTCTGAGGTAAACCTCGTTTACTCTGCTGGATTGAACTCATAATAATGAGCCATGACTGCTCTTTTAACATGTTCCAAACTCTCTTATGCAGGTTTCTTTGGAATACGGATAATTAGAACACATGAAAATGTTATTCAGCAGAATTTTGCAGGCTTGACTTCATAGCCCAATGCAAGTTGAACATCAATAACCATGATAGACCCAAAGTGTGATAGCGAGTTTTGAAAAGATTTGTAGCTCAGGTTGAGGTTCTGGATGTGAGATTGCTCGCCTAGCTGGAAGGTTCGTTTTTAGACGTTTCATCACCATTCCAGGTAACATCATCAGTGAGCCTCCGGTGAAGCGCTGGTGTTATGTTCCGCTTTCTATTTATGTGTTTAGGTTTCCTTGGGTTGGTGATGCCATTTCCTGTTCTTTTTCTCAGAGGGTAGTAGATGGGCTCCAAACCAATGTGTTTGTTGATGGAGTTTCAGTTGGAATGCCATGCTTCTAGGAATTGTGATGTTAACTCAAGGTCCAGCCTGCTGTTCAGCTGAGGGTTAATGATCTGCTGGCACAAACTGAAGAAATGCGGAGGGCCCTTCCAAATATCTTGGCCAACGTTCACCCCTTAACCAACAATGCAGAGGTGACAGGCTAATGGTATTATCGCTGGAGTGTTAACCCTGAGACTCAGATAATATTCTGGGGAGTCACGTTCACACTCAAATCCCACCACGGCAGCTGATGGAAATTGAATTCAATAACTAACTGGAATTAAGAATCTAATGATGACCATGAATCCATTGACGATTGTTGAAAAAACCCAACTGGTTCACAAATGTCCTTTAGGGAAGGAAGCTACCATCCTTACCTGGTCTGGCCTACATGTGACTCCAGACCAACTGCAATGTGGTTGACTCTTTACTGCCCTCTGGGCAATTAGGGATGGGCAATAAATGCTGGCCTAGCCAGCGATGCCCTCATCCCATGAATGAACTTTTTTAAAAAAGGGACAAACTAGAGATTCACTCCAGTATGGAAGCTTGCTTTACTTCAAATACTTGCGGATGTGAGAACAGTTCTCGCAGATGGAAGTAATTTATTGTCTGTGAAGCAGTCCTGTCCCAGTGCAGCAAGATTTGGGCAACCATCAGGTTTTGGTTGACAACTGGCAGTTTATAACAAACATACCAGGCCAGGCCATCGAATTGCTTCTTCACAACAGTCAAAGCATTACTAAATGCCTCCATGATCAACATTCTGGACCAGGAAATAAACTAAACTGCTTAACTACCATAGGTTCAAGAGCATGGCAGGGGCATGGAAATTTGCAGCAAGTAACTCAGTTCCTCATTTCCAAAGCCTGTCCACCATCTACATGGCACAAGTCAGGAATGTGATGGGATGCCTTCTACTTGTTCGGAAATGATTGACACCAGCCAGGGCTCGCTTTTGATCCAGACTTTAAAAAAAAATTGAATTCAAATGCCACCATCTGCCAAGGTGACTGGGCATTACCCAGATCTCTAGAATTCCAGTCCAGCAACAATACCACTATGCCATTGCCTTCTTCCACCTCACTTGTGTCAATATGTATACCAGGGAGACCAGAACAAGGTCACAGCCTCAAGATACAGAGTAGGCCATTTAGTACAGAGATCAGGAGAAACATCTTCACCCAGAGAGAGGTGGCCCTATGGAATTTTCTGCCACAGAAAGCAGTGGAGGCCAAATTATTGGATGCTTTTAAGAAGGAGTTAGCTACGGTTCTTTGGGGTAAAAGAAGCAAAGTGGAGAAAGCAGGAACAGGGCCCTGAGTCAGTTGAACAGCCATAATTATATTGAATAGAGGATCAGGCTTGAAGGGCTGAATGGCCGACTCCTGTTCCTATCTTCTTTGCTTCTATGTCAGCCAATTCTGAGGGATGTAATAACACACACTAATCTGCCTCTCCTTCTCAGATTATGTGTCATTATTGCTGTAATGATGCTTTTCCCTCATGTTTATGTTCCTGCTGGCTTCAAACTGCATGGCACCACATTTCAGAGCAGATTCCCAACCTCTGTAATGTTTGATTAAAGACTGCCTTGCCACCGTGGGAACTTGTTAGTCTCTCTGACACTGGCATAAGATATCCCTTGCCACATACGTAAATGTAAAGTGAGCCACACACAGATTGATCCAGTAGTAAATTTTCTGTTTAAAACAATGTCTTTGTTTGTATTCTGTTCCCTCCCAGGAAGCCTGGTGGCCAGTTAATGCACCGATTGTGATCCATCACTGCCTGTCTCAGTTGCTGCCTGTGCAGTTATTTGTTTGCCTGATAGGATGGGAAAACACAAAGATTTTAATTGAAATACTGAAGTGTTTGCAACACCTCTTTTCCAACTGTTTGAGCCCTTGGAAGAAACATTGTTGGTGGATCTATTACTGTGGTTGGTTTCTCCTCTCCAGCAACTCCTATCATGTCTAATCAAATAATTAACAACGATGTCACCTTGTTTTGAATTCTGCATGTGCTGTAAGCTGACTCCAAAAAATGGAATATAGTGAGAAATGAATACGTTAGCGAAGATGACACAAATGATTGGGAAAGAAAAAAGAGAAGGAATTGGAGACTCAAAGAGGTGCACGGCACAAGATAAAAACAGAAACTTAGAACCTAAGAGCTGAAAAAGGCCATTTGGTCGTTCAAACTTGCCTGGTCACTCAATATCTATCTCAATGCCATATCCCATTTTCCCTCTGTACTCCTTGATGCTTATAATCTAAATATACTGGAGAAACTCAGCAGGTTTGGCAGCATCTGTGGAAAGAGTTAACGTCTCACGTCCAATACAATTCTTCTTTGGAAACATTGACTTTCTTTCTCTCTCCACAGATGCTGACAGACCTGCTGAGTTTCTCTGTCACTTTCTGTTTTGTTTTAGATCACCAGTATCCATAGTGCTTTGCTTTTACTGCACTAGATGGCTGTATTCATTATGATTTTTATCATAGTATAAACTTTTCATAAAGGGAGACTTACTTTGTTAAGGATAGACTAGGGACACTAGGGTTTCTCACACTGCACTTGCTTTTTGTTTGAAAGCTTAGTCTGCAATTGGAGAATTCAAACAGGTCCACATCCAGCTCTGACAGTCACTTTGTTTATCACAACCCAGTTATCTCAGGATTTTGAACATTGGAGGAAAAAGCAGCATTCACACTGGGGAGAAATGCACAATGTCTGTAAAGAGTCTGTGAAGATTAATCTGAAATTACAATAACAGGCTAGCCAGAGGATGCAGCCTCCGAGAATACAATTGAAGACACCCAGCACCCAAGAGAAAGGACAGAATATAGAATCAAGGAAGGGACAACTAGATTGCAAGTGTGGATGAGAGAGGTAGGATCCATTGACTCAGTCTGAAACATAGTTATAGCGGAATTTTCTCAAGGCTGAATGCAGTGGTGAGTTGTTGCAAATGTTGAGAGGTCCATTAATTGTGACGCCAATAAAATGCTTGTTGAATTTAACCAAATCAGCGCCATGCAAAACAAGGCAATCATTTAGCACAAAAGTCATCATTCTATTTGGTCCTTCTCATGACGTTATTTTGTTTGGAAATGAAAATGACTGGATAGTTTTCTGCAGGCTACAGGATTCTTGTGTGCTGACTGTATACCTGCTAACAGCCTCTCATCACCTTCCTCGGAAAAGGCTGACCAATATTGAGTTAATTGGCTATTGGTGGACCTTCCTCAGGATCAAGGATGTAGAGATCCTTGTCACCACATTCCCAGAGATACCAACTGATCAGAAACTGGCTGCTGTCCATCACAGGCAGCACCCAGTGGACAGGCTACCAGCTGCTGGCAATGCCCCTGGGACAGAGGCCTGGGATTGCCAAGTGACCCAGTCCACAAGTGATTGGTGACTGGATGGATATTGTGGGGTCAGAGTTGTAGAGGGGTAGGTGGAGGCATATGGCAAAAGGGGGCCCTCTTCCTTATGCTCGATCTGATTCAGTGCTCGACAACAAGGGACCAATCAGAAGCCTAGTTTTATTTTTAGGGTTCTTGAGTGGCAACTGTCACTTCACCACTGCTGGTGGCTGAGGGACATGTCCTTGAAAAACAAACAAATGCACAAGGAACAAGAAAAGGCCATTCGGCCCTCAGAGACTTCCCCCATTCTGTTAGATCACAGCTGCTCTGATTCTATCCTCAACTCTACATTCATGCATAACCCCCAGTAATCTTTCATGCCCTTGGTCATCAAGAATCTATCTACCCTTGGCCTTAAAAATATTTAAAGATTTGCACCCAATGCTTTTTGAGGAAGGAATTCAAGATTTGAAGCCCTCTAGAAAAAATGAGTTTCCTCAGTTCGCTCTGAAATGGACAACTTCTTAAGTTCAAACTATAACGCTAGTTCTAGGTTCTCCCTCAAGAGGAAACATCTTTGCTGTATCCACTCAGTCAAGTCCCCTCAGAATCTTAGGTGGGCATTAAATTTCCAACATTTAATTGGAGGCAGGATGAGAAGGCCACCCACAAGACTTCCAATCCTGGCCTTAATCATGAGAAATGAATACATTGATGAAGATGACGGAAATGATTGGGAAAGAAAAATTGGTGACTCAAAGAGATGCATGGCACAAGATAAAAACAGAAACATAGAAACTAGGAGCTAGAGAAGGCCATTTGGTCCTTCAAACTTGTCTGGTCACTCAATATCTATCTCAATTCCATACCATATTTTCTCTCTGTACTCCTTGATGCTTATAATCTAAAAATACTGGAGAAACTCAGCCGGTTTGGCAGCATCAGAGGAGAGAATTAACATTTCATGTCCAAAATTAATCCTCTTTGGAAATGTTGACTCTGTTTCTCTCTCCACACATGCTGACAGACCTGCTGAATTTCTCTGCCACTTTCTGTTTTATTTTGGATCTTCAGTATCCACAGTGCTTTTACTCCACTAGATGGTTATATTCAGTATGATTTATATCATAGTGTAAATTGTTCATAAAGGGGGACTTATTTTAAGTCTCCTTAAAGTCTACTTCCTGTGGAATCAGCTCAACTAATGTGGAGATCAGGTGTTGTTTGTGATCATTCCTTGCCTACAATCCCCTCCTTTGATATCCTTATCAAATGATCACGATAGAGTGTCCATGCAAGAAGTTCAGTTCTTTGTTAACAAGATGGTTAATGAGGTAGTAATAAGTACATCTACATTATTTCATAAGCAATTCCAAGTCATTATCACTCTCACTGCGTAAAATAGCTTTTCCTTATATTGTCCTTGTACCTACTGTCCAAAACCTTAAATCTGTGTCTGCCAGTCCTTGCACCAGGAGTTTGGTTCTATTTAGTTGACTAAAGGAACTGCTTCTCTTTGTCTATCTTAAGCCTGATATTATCTTTTATACCTTAGATTCTTCTCTCACCCTCACTTGCTCCAAGGAGAATAATTTAACCATACCTTATAACTGAGTTCACTCATCCCTGAAATCATTCTGGTAAATCTTTCTTGTACCCTCTCAAGGACCCTCACATCCTTTTTAATGTGATGACCCAGCCAGAACCATTTAATCTCACATTAAAGGGTTGTCTGTTCCAGACATGAATGAGGAGGAATTTCTTCTCTCAACATGGTAGTGAATCTGTGGAATTCTTCACCCTAGAGGGCTGTAGCTACTGGGCCATTAGTTTATACAAGGCTGAGATGGAATTTTAAACAGTAAAGGCATTAAGAATTAAGATGAAAAGGCAAGATAATGGAATTGAGGCTTAGAAGATCTGTTACAATTTCATTGAATGGTGGAGCTGTCATGATGGGTTGAAGGACATTTTTCTGCTCCTCCGTCTTACGGTCTTATTACATGTCAGGTGTAAATACTTGAACTCTCATGAGCTGTGCAGAATACATCGGCTTCCTGGGAAGGTTAGTGTAGGACTCACTGTGTCCATCCGCACACTGTGTGAGACAGCAATAGAATGGCTGGAACTCAATGTAACAAGAATATTAGCTTCAGAAGCATTACCATATGGGTCTGCTCCCACCTGACACCCTCTGGTAGATTAAGTGCCTCTTGCTTCCAAGCTCTCTTGGGAAAATGCATTAGCTCCATCCAAAGAGGTGGTTCTTCTACGATTACTGGATGTTTCAAATTGCCTTACAGTCAATAAAGTACTTTTGGAAATGTAGTCCCAGTTATACTGCCAGACGCAAAGCAGTCGATTTACACCCAGCAACTTCCTACAATTAGCGATGTGATACTGACTGTTTCCTTTCTGTGATGCTCATTGAGGGGTGAATATTGGCCGCAATTTTGGGGATATCTGCCCTACTGTTCTCCAAAATAGTGCTGTAGCACATGCACTTACTTTCCAAGACAACTTCTAATTTAAATCGGGGACGATGAACACTTTCTTTACTTGAAAGAGATTGAGATCTTCAGCTTATAATGTAAACACTAAATAAATTAAACTCGGAATCAAAAATGGAAATTGTTGGAAAAGCTCAGCAGGTCTGGCAACATCTGTGGAGAGACTTCAGAGTTAACCTTTTGGGTCCAGTGACCCTTCCTTAGAACTCCAAATTATATTTGGAATCCAGTAGAACTGATAGAGACAGATCGGAATGCCTCTTTCTCTTCTACCTGGCCGGTGGGGACAGGCAGGGAGCTTTACAAATTGTTATGACGTAAGATGCCAGTGGTGGAATGGAAGACGTTGCAAAGTTATTTGCGAAGGTTGATAAACATAGGACAGGTAACAGAGCTGAACTATTCGGCACCAGCCATTATTCTGAGGGTGTTAGATATCTCAGAGTCTCAAATTTCATCTCAAAACTGAACCAAGCAAATCATCAAAGTTCTAGCTTTGATCTTTGAGCTGTGGTCTCTGCTTCTGAGCTGAGGTAACAGCAGCACAGCTGGGACAGAGAGAACGACAATCAGCTGATACCTTATTGAAATGTGATCCTTCTATGGACATTGCTAAAACATCTGACCATGGATCAAAAGGGCTCATGTTTAAATCAGGATGTGAACTCATCCACCTGACACACCTGTTGTTCAACACAGACAGTGATTCACAAACTCCTCATGTCACAATTCAATATTGGGTAGATTGTAGGGGAGCAGCAAGGAATGAAGCAATTACAAACTGAAGGTCAAGTCAACCAATGAACATTTCACACTATTCATCGATAAATGTTTCGGAGTGATTAATTTGAATCATTGTTGTAGAATAGAGTCCCTACAGGGCAAAAAGAGGCCATTTGGCTCCTCAGGTCTGCACTCACTCTCCAAAGATCACCTTGCCCAGACCCAGCCCACACTCTATACCTGCATTCCCCATGGCTAATCCATCTAGGCTGCACATTCCTGGACACTATGGGCAATTTCCCATGGCCAATCCACCTGACATGTGTATCCTTGGACTGTGGAAGGAAACTGGAGCACCCAGCGGAAAGCCAGGGAAAGTGTGCAAACTCCACACAGACAGTCACCAGGCTGGAAGTGAACCAAGGTCCCATGCACTGTCAGCCACCATGCCACACAAAAATCAAAGATGTAAAAATATTGAAAAGGTTCAGTGGTAATGTCACTGAAATTATATTTCACAGTTCTACGGATAGTTTCAAATCCCACTGTTGTAGTTAGTGAACTAATAAATTCCACTAATTAATAAATCTGGAATTGATGAAAAGATAAATAGGCTTCACCTTTAGGGAAAGGAATATACTGTCCTTACCTGGTCTGGCCTATATCTGACACCAGGCTTCCAGCAGCATGCTTGACTCTGTAATAGCCGAGCAACACCCAATTGTATCAAACAGCTACAGAGAAGTTTAAAAATATCTGAGAATATCCAATGCTCATGCTGTTCCTGATCAGCATTTATTGCTTAATTTATTGCAAAGTTAAGTTCTGTTTGACCATCATTGACTAACACTAATTTATACTCCATGGTTTGGTCAGTTTATGACCTTGACCCTCCTTATCTTTGTAATGTTCTCTATTCCACCATTCCTGTAGCAGTCTCAATAATCACAAATTCTCCATTCCCCTGACATGGATCCATCCCTGACTGCATTCCCACATATTTGGCTTCCAGGGTGCCTGCAGCTCTTCCACCAAGATCACCATGGACATTCAGGAGTATCCCAATGGGATTTACCTTCCAAGTGCCTGCTGGCATTTGAGCTGTGAGTCGTTGTTCCCACTGGAGAATCACAAACGTCGTACTTAGCAACAGTCGAACCAGGTTCTTGGTTCATCTTCCCCTCCATAGGTCAAGGACACTATGGTCAATGGTAGATGACCAGCTGGAACTCCTCAACTATTGCTGAATTCAGGATAGGAATCAAACAGAGACACCATTTCGCCCAACAGGTCAGTACATTTCGCCTGTTGGCCAGTGGGTGAATTTGCATTGAACTTTTATAGTAAATGAATCATTTTTGTAAGATTTGATTTGTTACAAGATGTAACCCTGCGTCAAAATCTATGCTAATACTTCTGTACAATAGACAGAAGTGCAGCTTTGTGAGAGCTGTCAAACCGAGAAGCGATATACCTGTTCCAAGAGTCAAGCAGGTGTAGGTTTTTTCACAGTATCTTCAAATAATTTCCCTTGAACAAAAATGATTGAATAGCTGTTTGCAAAATATCCAGTACCACCGACCTTCAGAATAACAGCAATACCACTTTAAAGGTTTAATTTTGATGACGTTTCAGTAAGAAGTGATAAGATGCTACAAAAAGGAATGACTTTCTTTCTTCATGATGTTGCCAATACAAACAAAGTGAAGGGAAATGTCTGATTCCGCAAAAAGGAATCTGCCAGTTCTTTTGTGCAATTACTAATTTTCCGCATCCTCTGATTTCATGACAACATAGGTCAGAATGGCTGTCTTAATAAGGATAAAATATTTTTGAGTTCTAACTGTGGTACACAGCAGGTCATTAAAAATAAAGTGAAGAGGCTCTAAAATAGGATCTTGCCACATCTGTAACTGTTCCTCAGCAGCCCGTCAGTAGGCCCCAAGATGTCGAGAGTTCTCGTGCCAAAGGAAACTTTATGTAATGTCTACAGCAATTCAGAGCCAAAGACAACAGCCAAGAATCCAAAAGTATACAGAGCCCTTTCGTAAGTTGGGCAGGAATATGACAAATATTTCAAAACATTCAGGGATATTTTTGTACCATTGGTGCGTCCGATTGTCAGGAGTCTACTTTTGGCTGGTTTGGATGTCTTGTTTTCCCAAAGGCCTTGCGGTTCGCGTGATGAAACATGGCAACATGCAACCGAATATTTGTTCAGGACCCAATCCCTCTCCTGGCTTCAGGGAACAGAAAGGAGCTTCTCAGGGACAGACCTCTGCCCTTGCCCATCAGCAATCAGGATGTTAGTTCTTTCCTCCTAATTGCACAGAAAAGCAGAAGACAATTTTGGTAACAGTTTATGCATTTCACTAAAATAAAAATTGTAACCTCACAGCAGGTCACAGCTTGCTGACTCTCTCTGAACTCTGTTAGTATATTTTAAAATCATTGACCTTGCCTTCAATTACATTATTCCTCAGCTTGTAGAGAGGCCTTGTAGCTCATTTAGACTTGTAGCGTCCCTGCCTCTGAACCTGAAACTTCAGGTTGCCGTCCCAACCCATGACATGATAGCCAAGGTCTGTTCATTACTGTGGCCAAAAGGGCTGAATGCTAACTCAACAAATCCTTTCAACTCACATTGGTGGCATCTGGCTAGAGCTGGAGACATTTGTAGTCAAAGCAATATGATGGAAGCAAAGTTGGAGCCTCTGCTATTTTTGTTGCAAGCTACAACACATAATTATGCATGTTGTCATGGTAATACAGGTTCCTTGAGTGAATTACAACAGCATACATTCCCTTTACTCCAGCCCTACACTCGAACTGCTCATCTGCAGTCCTTCTCACAACGATCTATTCCTCAGCCTTTTATCTCCTTTGCTCCATCTACAGTAATGTCCTCTATCCTTTGTCAATTTCTTTCCTCAGTGATGCTGCTTTGTCCACATTGTGTCTGTTTTCTGTAGATCTTTCTCTTTGAATGTGTTTTCACCTCGCTTTGTTTTCCTCATCCTTCCCCCAGCTGAGGGTTGGCCATGTGGCTCAGTGGTTAGCACTGCTGCCTCACAGCACCAGGGACCTGGGCTCAATTCCACCCCTCAGGTGACTGCCTGTGTGTAGGTTTCCTCCCACAGCCCAAAGATATGCAGGCTAGGTGGATTTGCCATGCTAAATTGCCATGTAGTGTCCAGAGATGCATGGGTTGGCTATGGTGGATATGGGGCTAGGTGAGAAGGTCAGTGTGGACTTGATGGGCCGAATGGCCTGCTTCCACACTGTAGGGCTTCTATGATGTCATTGTATGTCACCCTCTGATGTGACCCAAATCTCCCTATCTACCAGAAGTCTATGACAGAAATGCAGAAGTTTACATTAAGGAAGAGAATCTGCCTGGTTCGTTGGAAGCTGAGCAAAGTCTATGCTGGATCAATAGCTCCTGTGTTTCTAAGAAATTGGATGGCACAATGATGATCGTAGGTTTGCAAAGTTCAGCAGCTGCTTCCGTGCAGCACGCTGAGATCAGTTAACTACACCGGAAATGAAATAGATAAATTCACCAGTTAGAAAAAAAAGGATGCTTGGTGCAATCGTAATGGAATAAGATTGCAGGTAGATTTTCTTCTTATTTGTAAATATTTATGATCGATCTATCCAGACATGCCTGGGGCAGGAGGGATTTAAGCACCGAACAAAGGTCTTTTGGATGCGACACTACCACTGCACCGTTAGAACCTTTGTAAAAGCTAATGTTGCAGGTTCCTTGTTACTTAATCAACTCATTCAGCCATGTTACCATACCTCTGGGGCAGGAGGATTTTGAACCTAGATCTTGTGGCCCAGAGCTAGGGATTATGCAATTGCTTTACAAGAATCATTAAAAAATCATGGGTGATGTGCATCACAGATGAGGAAAAATAGCACGGATGCTGCGATGAAAGTATTTAATGATGGTGTAGGTATATGTGCTGTAGCGTTGGGGCCAAGATCCTTCAGGTCATGCTTTTCTAAGTTTCTCTAATAAAGACATAGAGTCAAAAAGCTTGGAAAAAGATCCTTCGATCCAACCATGCCAAACATAATCCAAAATTAAACTAAACTATGGCTGGGCACAATTTACAGATAGACCCTTTGTTGTTTGTGTATGTCCAATCAGTAATTGCAAAGATCACATTATTTGCAGCTAAGCCTGTAGTATTGTATGTGGATGGAGTGGAGGAGGGGAAGGGCTACTGTCCTCACTCTCTTGGCTACTATTGCAAGATCTCAGAGGGAAGGAAGATCCAGTTGATCTGCGTATCCTGGCAAATGCTGTAGTCACTGAGGCAGGCTGTTATATTATTGCTGGCGCACCGAGGATTAATAATTAGAGTTTATGCTGTGATATCACAATGGGACAGGGCAAGGGATAGGCCCCAAGAACCACCTTAGTCAGTCAAGAACTGAGTTCAGTCACAGAGTCATACAGCATGGAAATAGTCCAACTCATTCTTGCCAATCAAGTTTCCCAAACCAAACTAATCCCACTAGCCTACGTTTGGCCCATATACCGCTAAACCTTTCCTATTCGTGTATCTATACAAATGTCTTTTTAAATGACTGAACTGTACCTGCACATACCAGTTCCTCTGACAATTCATTCTACATATGAACCACCCTCTGTATGAAAAAGTTACTCTTCACATCTCTTTTAAATCTTTCTCCTCTCACCTTAAAAATATGCCCCCTAGTTTTGCGCATCCCCACCCTAGGGAAAGACCTTTGCTATACACCTAGCTATGCCCCTTGATTTTATAAGCCTCTTTAATGTCACCCTTCAATCTCCTAAGCTCCAGTGAAAAATGTCCCAGCCGATCCAGCATCTCCCTGTAACTCAACCCTCCATTTCAGGCAACATTTGGGTAAAATTTTTCTTAATCTTCTCCAATTTAATAATTTCATTCCCATAGCAGAGTGACCAGAGCTGTTCACAGTACTCTAAAAGCGGCCTCACCAACATCCTGTACAACCTCTACATGACATCCCAATTTGTACATTCAGAAATCTAAGCAATGAAGGCCAGTTTGCTAAATGACTTCTCAACTTTCAAAGGACTATGTACCTGAACTGCTTGGTCTCTCTGTTCAGCAACAATAACCCAGTCGACTGTTGACATGGACTGTTGCAACGAGAACTGTAAACAGAGTCCATGGATGGGAGGTTGGCTTCCGTGATGGTCTGGGCTGGGCTGTGGTTTCTGAGCAGAGCAGTTCCATCCTCACCTGATCTATACATATCTTATCTGTTCTTTTAAATATTTTGTAGGGTCTATTAATATCACTTCTCATTCTTCGAAAAAGTCCGGTAAACTTTTCTTGTACTTCATCTACAACAATAATATCCTCTGAAGATTATGGAACTCAACTGCTTGCAGTACTCCGAATGTGGTCTGACCAAAGTTGTATGCATTTAAACCACAATTTTGCTACTCGTGTACTCAAATCCTCTGCAGTAAAGGCTAACATTCCATTATCTTTCTGAACAGCTTCCTGCATTTGCATATTAACCTTAATTAACTTATTGAGGGCACATCCAGATCTCTTTATATGTCTACACTTCCTAGCCTCTTAAATGGAAATGTACCAGCTACTACTGAGACAGCACATGGAATATTGTGTACAATTTTGGTCCCTTTACTTTAGGAGGGATGTAGTTGCACCGGGGGGCAATTCAGCGGAGGTTCACCAGATTGATTCCAGAGACAATGGATTTGTTTTATGAAGAGAGATTGAGCAGTTTATGCTGAAAGTCTCTGGAGTTTAGAAGAATGAGCGATCCAGTTGAGGTATGGAAAATGCTGAAGGGAATTGACAAAGTAGATATAGAAAGAATGCTTTCTCAAATGGGGCAATCTAGAATGAAAATCTAGAATTTTAGGGTACTAGGTGGTAGTTTTAAAAAAGAGATGAAATGTAATTAATCCTCTCAAACGGTTATGAATCTATGGAATTCATTATGTTGGGACAGTGAGTAAATTTAAGGGAGGAGATAGACGGGCTTTTCATTAGTGATGGGTTGAAGAGTTATGGAGGGTGGGCGGGAAAGGTGGGTTAAGATCAGGTCTGGCTGTATCCAGTAGCAGAGCAGGCTTGAGGGCTGAATTACCTGCCAGTACTCCTGATCCTTTTGTTCTTCGTATGGTCTAAACCCACTGCACGTATGTACCTCCTGCCAAAATGGCCAACCACATTAAAATCCATCCGCCATGCACGAAATCCATCCAAATGGTCTTGGAGTCTTTCAGAGCACACTTTCTGCTCTAGTTTTCTGCCATCCGCTAATGAGGAAATATTACATTGTGTCCCCACCTCCACGTATTGTGAACTGCTGGTGTCCAAGTATTGATCCTTGCAGTGTCCCACTGGACACAGCCTGCCAATGCGAGAATTACTCATTTAATCCTAGTTTCTGTTTTCTGCTCGTCAGCCAATTCTTTAACGTTATCATGATATGTCCTATCAGCATAACTGCTTTAATTTCTCCTACAGTGTAAGTTATGAAAGGCTATTATATGCATTGACTTCTCTTCATCAGCTCGGATAGTAACATCCTCAATAAGCTGGACATCCATCCTCTGAATGTATCTCCCTCTCCCCTATGTATTTTGTTTGACAAACTACTGTTGCTTCCAGCACAGAGGGCTTCCAACTGGTTCTCCAACTTCCAGGCCCCAGCTGCTCTTCTCAATCCAGTGGTTAATTCTGCTCACCGGGACAAATCGCATTGGGCATACCTTCCCTCGCCGAAGACGGAGAGATGGCGAAAAGGGCAAATAATGGGCAAGTTGTCCCCGGAAAGGAATGCACCCTTTTTCGTCAGCTCAACAATTCAGTTCTGGCTGAGAAAGTACATTGGGATCTCTCTTCACTTGAAAATGGGCCTTTGAGTGTTCAATTAATGATCACTTAAGAACCTTAATGCACCATCTCGCTGATCATTTGCATCTCTTGGTGGCTAATATAATCAGAAATGCTGGAGAAACTCGACAGGTCTAGCAGCATCCGTGGAGAGAGAAACAGAGTCAACATTTCAATTCTTCTTCAAATTGGACTTGAAACATTGACTCTCTTTCCACAAATGCTGCCAGTCCTGCCGAATTTGATTGATTCATTGATTTATTCTTGTCATATGTACCGAGATACACTAAAAGTGTTGTTTTGCATGCTGCACATGCAGATCCTACCATACAATGTATATCAGTGTAGCAGAACAGAATGTAGAATACAGTGTCACAGCCAGAGAGAAGGTGCAGAAGGAGAGAGATCAGAATTAACACTTGAGAGGTCCGTTCAAAAATCTGATAGCAGTAGGGTAGAAGTTTGTTCTTTAATATATTTGTACATATATTCAACTTAGATGTCTGCTGCCAAATGGAAGAAGGTGGAAGAGATTATAACTGGGGTGGGAGGGATCTTTGATTATGTTGGTCGCTTTCCAGAGGCAGTGGGAAATATAGATGAGCCAATGGTTGGAAGGTTGGTCTGTGTGATGGGCCAGGCTGTGTTCACAACTCTTGTGTAGTTTCTTATGGATTTGGAAGAGCAGTTGCCTTCCACAGTGTGATGCATTCAGATCGGCTGCTTTTTATTGTGTGTCTATAAAAAATTACAAGAGTCTTTGTGAATATGCTGAATTTCTTTAGCCTCCTGAGCAAGTAGAGATGTTGTTGTGCTTCTCTTGCACTCTCTTTTTATTTCAGATTTCATCATCAATATTTTACTTTTACTTGAGAAAGGTGGCTACTTACCTGCTGAGAAGCCAAGTGACCCATGAGCGAGTTTGGGTGAGGGACTGTCCTCCAATTGCCTCAAACTGGGGGCAATTGGCAGCAAGGAAGGTACTTCAAGTGTGCCTACTAAGAGCCAGGCCCTGATCTCCAATCCACCCCTTCCATCAGGACCAGCCCCTCCCTCCAAACTCCACACCATAGAAGAAGGTGGAAAAAAACTTAATTTCTCATTACTGGACCCCTGAGGAGTAGGCCTAGACTGATGCAGTTTGGGATACAGAGGAACTTTTTGCAGTCCAGAATGTCAGTGTTGATGCTGAACCTAAGACACTCACTGTTAAAGGCTGTAAAAGGACAAGATACTCACCCTTGCTCACTTGTCGGCTCTTAATGAGTTGATTGGTGGGTGATATGAGGAGCTATCTCATTCTTTGGGCTGCCATTTTAGTCATCACTTAACACCCTCACCCCCACACTTATAAAGAGACTCAGAAACTAACCTTATGAAGTGATTCCCATTGGAGCCAGTTGCTGAAGGTCAAAAATCCACCGGAAAATTCTATCCAAGTTCCTTCTTTAATCCAAAAGCTAATGGTCATAGGTTTAATGTGAAAGGGGAAAGATATGAAAGGAACCTAAAAGGAAACTTTTTCATGCAGTGGGTGGTGTGGATGGAATGAGCTGCCAGAGGAAGTGGTGGAGGCTGGTACAATTGCAACATTTCAATGGCATCTGGATGGGTAAATGAAAAGGAAGGGTTTAGAGGCACATGGGCCAAATGTTGGCAAGTGGAACTAGATTAATTTAGGATACCTGGTTGGCATGGACAAGTTGGACTAAAGGGTCTGTTTCCATGCTGAACAGCCCTGAGAATCTATCACTCTATAAGCATGTATAATTGCCTTGCAAAAAGCAAAAGAAAAGTTACGAAAATTGTGGTTATGATTTGTCTATGTGTCTGTGCTCATGTTTCAATTTGTCTCCTGATACTAATCATGACCCTTCTGCCCTGCATTCTACAGAACACCACTTATCCAGACAAGGAGCACAGAGATATAGTCACAGAAAATAGACGCTGCCTTGAATTCATTTCTCATTATGCAAATGAAGCAGAAAACATTTGTCCCACAGAGGTTGTTCGCATTATGGATCAGGAATATAAATTGTGACACAGCAACAAGGGAAGCAGGTAAATATGTGTTTTTTAAGTTTTGAATGATTGTTTTAGAGTTTAGAATGTAGGAGTAGACATGACTTCATCCTAGTCTGCACTCAACAAGCAGACCCATCGTATGTTCCAGATGTTATTAAGAGTTTTTTCTCATCCCGGCAAGGAGCTGTGCTGAAAACAAACACAAATTTGATTTCTAGTGCTGCAACATGCTCCATTGTGACTGTGGCTGCTCACTGAAGCATGAATGTGGGATTTTACTTGATTGCTCTACATTCCTCCTCAAAATTCTCCTGTTTTGTTTTGTTTTATAAATGCATTGACTATTACCCTCCTCAGCCAAGAAGAAAGATCTTGCATTTTGAAAGTGCTGTGTGCAAAGTTCCCAAACAAGTGCTGGAGAAACTCAGTAGATCTGGCAGCATCAATGGAGAGACAGTCAGAGTTTACGTTTCAAGTTCAGTATGATTCTTCTTCAGAACTCTGAATGATTTACTATCATTTCCATTATCATGATGTAGTAAATACAGTGAAAAACCTCAACTGTCACCACAATATGGAATTATCTTGCATGGTTTAAGAACAAAAAACTCTCGTTTGTAATTTAGTCCTCCTACATTGAATTCAATATTTACCCCCTTGTCTGCCTCAGGTTGTTAAGAATACTAGACTTACTAAATCCATTACAAGCAAAGTGTCAGCTAGACACAGCAGCTGCACTCTTGCCTTTGTGTCAGAAGGCTATGAGATCATTCAAGCATTGCATTTAGGGCTAGCATTTAGGTGCCACACAGCGGGAGTCCTGCCTAGTTGCTAAATTCTCTCGATGGCAATGCATTAATTGTTCAGGTGGACGGTAGATGCTCAGAGTCATCTCTTCGGAAAAGCAGTGGAATTCTCCAACTTCCTTGGACAGGGATTGTTCCACAGCCACCATCTTCAAAAACACTCCTCTGATGCTGTGTTCCTCCAGCTTCACACAGTGTTATCTCTGACTCCAAAATCGGCAGTTGTTACTATTTACAAGTCACTAACAAATCATTTGCCTCATAACCGTGGGATCTTGCTGTGTGCAAATTGGTTATAAGAAAAACAATGGTGGCCACAGTTTGGAAACAGCTCGAAGGCTGCGAAGCGCTTTGGGGTGTCCTTAAATTGTGAGAGGCTCCATTTCAATGGATACCCGAAAAGCTGGTCAGCTTCTCTGCTCTTCATCTTAATCACACTTCCACAAGTCAGGAGTTACTCCCGCAGCACCAAAGGTGGCAGGTTTGAAAGCTGTAATTAGGTTACGTTTTAAAAAAAAACCCTTGTTTTTCAGCAATAAAATATACTTCTGCGGCTTTTCAATGTATTTCATGTCAGGGCCAACACTGTGAGGTCTCCCTCAATGAATGAGCCTGCAATGTTTATAGATGCTTCAGTGGTTTCCGATCCACAAACATTTGCCAACTGTGTGCCCCATTGCAACAACAACTTGTGTTTATGTAGCACCGACGACGCCAGAAATGCTCCTGAGCAGTTTTACAGGAATGCCATAAAACAAAATTTGACACCTAAGCAGCATGAGGCAGATGGCCAAAAGTTAGATCTGCAGGATTGTTTTAAAGAAGCACTTCGAAGGATGAAAGAGTGGAGCAGAGGATTAGGTGGGGAATTCCAGGTCTAAAGGGCTTGAGAGCTGATGTCCCAACCAATAATGGTGGACCAATTCAAACTGGGGGGAGTAAGTGGCCAGAATTGAGGAGTGCAGCGATCTATTGTTCACTTGCTGTCCAGCTGCTGTGTAGACCACAATGGGATACAATTAAAATTAGGAGCTGAGTGTGTGTGGAAACTACAGCATCAGTCTTGCATTACACTGCTGTGAGCAACTGAGGTTTATTTCTATCATGTAGCCCACTGCATTGTCCTGAACAATTGTGGGGTTGGAGGATAGCCATCACTTCCAAACAACTGCTATTGCGGTAAAAGTTACCGGGCTGTTTGCATCTTTATCCACTTATGTTAAGTGGTAAAGAAACAGCAGCAAGCTAGTGTTTCCTGTTCCCGTTGTTGGTTTTATTTTATTGCTGAAGCACAGCACACAGAAGGAAGCTGTTTGACTCATCGTGACTGCACTGACTCTCGCAAAGTTTCCAGTGAGACCCACTCCCCTTCACATTTTCCCTTTGACAAATGTTAAGCTAACTGGCTTGTAGTTTCCTGTTTTCCGTCTCCCCCTCTTTTTGCATATTTGTTACAAAAACACTGGAAGTAGCAAGAGTGTTTCATGAAGGGTGGAGGAAAATGATGGGCTGAAACCTCTAGGAGTGTGTCTAGCAACCCGATAAATTGATCATGAAAATGGAGATGCAAGTTGCATGGGCCAAGTTCTGGAAAAGGTGACAGCCTCATTGCAGATTATCCATCAGCAGTTTGTAAAGAATCGTGGGCATATATGGATTTGTAAAACAGTCACTTTCTATTCTGCAGCCTGACTGTAGCTCAATTATTGCAACTCAATCCATTCCCATTCAGTGGTTAGTCTGAGCTGCAAGTAATCCTCCCTTGGAATCTCCTAGCCATCCCCACCAAGGGTTAATATCTTTTTCGCTACAATTTCACAGAAATTTACTAGTTGTCACAGCCAGAAGTTAAAGTCACCAAAGTCTTACTAGATCATCAAGCAGCTCTGATTTGAGAGAGAGGGAGAGATAGGTTAATTTGAGGGTTAGCACACCTCATGTGAGAGGCTGCAAAGGAGCATTGTTGATGGTGATCTCAGGTATTGTAGGAATTGAACCCAGGCTGTCTGGTACCATTTTGCATCACAACCCAACTATCCAGCCAACTGGCCTAACCAACTCCCTAACCACCTTGCTGTGCCAGAAATTGTCCATTTTGGACTCCACACATATTTCTTCGCGATTCAAGTCCCCTACAGATCAGTCATTTTTATGTGATGAAGAATCAACATGCTAATTTATTATGGCATATCTGTCGCTACTATGGCAACAATCAATGAGTTGTAGATGGGTGGGATTTATAATAGAACTCACAGGAGTAATGTTTCTTGCAGCACAGTACTGGACAAATAACAAAGGAAAATGAGTTTGGTCACAATCTGAAGTCTGTAGCAGTAAGTTAGATGGTCAGTAGAAGCCCAGTCATTACAACAGCGCAATCTCCCGACAATTCAGGACTGATGCTGCTGTTCTTCCAACACACTCAGCTGCTGATTCCATTGTAGTCTACGTGGCACCAGACAACACCCTAGGCAGTGTGCAATATCCCTCAGAAAACCAAAAGCTCTATTTTAATAGCCTCCCAATGACAACCCCTTCCTGGGCTGGGCAGCGCTATGGAGAAACACAGAGGTCTGTGAGTTTGCCCAGTCACAGATGATGTTGTGCCAGACACCTATTAGGGCCCTGAACTGAGCAACATGATGAAGGTCACCATCCTAAAAATAAAGCAAACTTTTTTTTTAAAATCAACTGTTCCCTAATTTCACACAAGTAGTTTTTATTCCAATGTTTCTGTTGCTTAGATACTAATTAAACATGAAATTTACACTCTATAATTTGCTCTGAGCACATTCTCAAATATTTCAAAATATTTACGTTCTACAGATTGCTTCATGATTCATGTAATGATGAAAAATGAGTTCAATGTGGTCTTTTTGCATTATCTATGACATTGTCTGGCTGCTCCTTGGTTGGGTAAGTGGCGTTCTCTGTTCATTTATGGATTATAGAGCCCCTTAAGTTTATCAGTGATGGAGCAGCACTTTAAAAAAGGAGAATTTGGCAGAAAGAGAGACTTGAAGAGGTTCAACACACGAACACTGTCACACAGACAAAAACAGGTCTGGATGTTAATTTTTTTAAATAAAAAAGCTATGCTGATCTTGGTAAATGTAGCTGATCCAATCTTCTGATCTTGCTTTGTTGGCAGGGACTTTGGCCATTGGCAGCACATGTCAGGAAATCATGTTCACTCTGCCTCCACAATGCGGCCATTAATGGAAAAACAAAAGAAAGATCTACGCTAATACAGCCACTTTCACGGCCTTGGGATGCCTCAAAGTGCTTCACAGCCAGTGAAGTACTGTTCACATACAACCACTGCTACAACGTAGGAAATGCAGCAGCCAAGTTGCACTCAGCAAATCCCCACAAACAGCAATGCGATAATGGCCAAATAATCTGCTTTTATGATGATGGTTGATGTGTGAGTATTAGCGCCATCACACTGGGAAGAACTCCCAGCGTCTTACTGGAAATTGTGCCGGGGAGCTGCTAAACCCACCTGAAAGGGCAAACGAGGACTGGATATAAAATTTCCTCAGTTTGGACAGTGTAGCACTCCTACGGTACTGCGCTCCAGATTCTGCCTGGATTTTATGTTCAGGTACTGAAATAATGCTATGAAGTTCTGTATCCCATCACCAAGTCACCCTTTACTTACATGTGCGTAGCACTTGACACTGGTCTGTCTTCCTCCGAGCCAGCTCTCAGAGTGAACCGAATCTCTGGCACTCCTGTTTACATCTGCCAGCCAGGGCTCCCTGATTGGACTAGGTTAATGGCTACAATTAGGGAACTTATATTCTATGAGGTCGACCTGGCTGAACTCGTTACACCACTACAGATACCAAAGTAGGACTTGGAGCCTTATCCTGCTGAACCAGATGATGAGTGAGGTGCACTTCCTATGGTGGCTGAATTGAATGCAGAGACTTCTGATGGACAGTGCAACCATGGAGACTGAGCCCCAGGATCCTTCCTCCTTTGTCTTGAAATTAGAACTCATTGTACTGTCTCCAAGTAACTCACCTCCAAATTGTGGTGCTCCTTACACATTCCAAAAGTCTTGCCAAGATTGATGCCAGTGTCCATAAGACCATAAGACCATAAGACATAGGAGTGGAAGTAAGGCCATTCGGCCCATCAAGTCCACTCTGCCATTTAAATCATGGCTGATGGGCATTTCAACACCACTTCCCTGCACTCTCCCCGTAGCCCTTGATTCCTTTTGGGATCAAGAATTTGCCGATCTTTGCCTTGAAGGCATCCAACGTCCCGGCCTCCACAGCACTCAACGGCAATGAATTCCACAAGCCCACCACTCTCTGGCTGAAGAAATGTCGTCTCATTTCAGTTCTAAATTTGCCCCCTCTAATTTTAAGGCTGTGCCCACGGGTCCTAGTCTCCCCGCCTAACAGAAACAACTTCCTAGCGTCCACCCCTTCTAAACCATACATTATCTTGTAAGTTTCTATTAGATCTCCCCTCAACCTTCTAAACTCTAATGAGTACAATCCCAGGATCCTTAGCCGTTCATCATACGTTAAACCTACCATTCCAGGGATCATCCGTGTGAATCTCCGCTGACATGCTCCAGGGCGAGTATGTCCTTTCTGAGGTGTGGGTGTCTGTGGTATCATGCATGACATGGCTGCTGTTTCAAACATTTTATTTTCGGAGATAGTAGAAACTGCCGATACTGGGTCTGGGCCCTTCTTCAGAAAAGGGGCAGGGGAAGGGGGCTTTGAAATAAATAGAGAGAGAGGGGGGAGATGATGAGAGAAGGTGGATAGAGGAGCAAATAGGTGGAGAGAAGACAGACGGGTCAAGGGGGCGGGGATGAAGCCAGTATAGGTGAGTGGAGATAGGGAGTTGGGATGGGGATTGGTCAGTGAAGAAGGAGGGGTGGGTAGGTGGGAGGAAAGATGGCCAGGTCAGGGAGGTGGGATACCCGCCTCCTTGATCTGTCCATCTTCTCTCCACGTATCTGCTCCTCTAATCACCTTCTATCATCGCCTCCCCCCTCTCTATTTATTTCAGAGCCCCCTTCCCCTCCCCCATTTCTGAAGAAGGCTCCAGACCCGAAACGTCAGCTCTCCTGCTCCTCTGATGCTGCCTGACCTGCTGTGTTCATCCAGCTCTACACCTTGCTACCTATTTTAATTTCAGCGTTTGTTAAAATAGGAATGTTGTCTATAAATTAGGTAAGGTCACTGCTGCCCAGCAGACAATAAATCTGCTCTCCCATTAGAGACACACATTGGTGATGAGTTTAAGCTGAGTGACACTATGCTGCAGGATAAGAGTAAGGGTTTGGGGAGGCAGGACTTTCACGGTAACCTCAGTTGGTACAGGAATTTAGCCCACACTGTTGACACCACACCGCTCAGCTAACCAACACCCAGTGATTGACAAGGTAATTCCAATATCAAAATGGTACTAAAAACTGCAAACAAGATTCCTTTGAGTTAAGTCCCCGGAGCCTAAATGTTCCCACCTTGTGGCTAATATTTTTGGGTTTTAGGTTTGGTGGTTCAAAATCTGGCTGCAAATCTATTTGTAAAAACTCAGCCTAAAGCTCACCCACAAGTCTCAGGTTCAGCTGTGTGTATTCACACAGTGAAATAGCTGTCCTACACTCACTATTTATATCATCTCACAGTAAAAGAAAATAGGTGCTTCAGTGATACCTACTTTTAATTCTGAACACAAGCAGGAAATACTGAAATTAGCGATGCCACAAACGCTGCCTGAATTTGGTCTCAATCAAAGATTATAAATAACTTAGCCACAATCTCAGACAGGTTCGTTGACTCAGTGAGATGCCAGCTAGATGTTGCCATTAGTTTTTTCAGTCCATGGGCTAAATCTTTTCATAAAAACCAAGAGAACTGCGGATGCTGTAAATCAGGAACAAAAACAGAAGTTGCTGGAAAAGCTCAGCAGATCTGGTAGCATCCGTGAAGAAAAAAAATCAGAGCTACCATTTTGGGTCCGATGACCCTTTCTCACAGGAAGGTTCTGAGGAAGGGTCACAGGACCCGAGACATTAACTCTGATTTTGTCTTCACAGATGCTGCCAGACCTGCAGAGCTTTTCCAGAAAATTTGTTTTTGTTCCTAAATTTTTTGATGATAGTCAAAGGCCCACTGCTGGGGCTAAAATCAGGTCTTGACATGAAGACTTGGGAACTTGGGGAAGTTAGTGACGACATCTTGAGGACACTCCATATTGCAGTAGAGGAGGTGTTGCACGTATTAGAATGCATGTAGGTGGATAAATCTCCTGGTCCTGACCAGATGTTTCCAAGAACCCTGTAAGAGGCTAGAGAAGAAATTGTGGGGGCCCTGGCTGATATATTTGCATCATCGTTAGCTATGGGTGAGGTTCTGGAAGACTTGAGGGTAGCGAATCTTATTCAAGAAGGGCTGCAAAGAAAAACCTAGGAATTATATACCAGTAAACTTAACATCTGAGGTAGGTAGAGATAGTAGGAACTGCAGATTCTGGAGAATCTGGGATAACAAGGTGTAGAGCTGGATGAACACAGCAGGCCAAGCAGCATCACAGGAGCAGGAAGGCTGACGTTTTGGGCCTAGACCCTTCTTCAGAAATGGGGGAGAGGAAGGGGGTTCTGAAATAAATAGGGAGAGGGGGGAGGCAGATAGAACGTGGATACAGGAGAAGATAGATGGAGAGGAGCAGACAAGTCAAAGATGCAGGGATGGAGCCAGTAAAGGTGAGTGTAGGTGGGGAGGTAGGGAGGAGATAGGTTAGTTCGGGGAGGACGGACAGGTCAAGGGGGTGGGATGAGGTTAGTAGGTAGGAAATAGGATGGGGCTTGAGATGGGAGGAGGGTATAGGTGCGAGGAAGGTCAGGTTAGGGAGAGAGGGGATGAACTGGGCTGGTTTTGGGATGCAGTGGGGGAGGGGAGATTTTGAAGCTTATGAAATCCACATTGTTCCCATTGGGCTGCAGGTTTCCCAAGCGGAATATGAGTTGCTGTTTCTGCAACCTTCAGGTGGCATCATTGTGGCACTGCAGGAGGCCCAGGATGGACATGTCATCTGAGAAATGGGAGGGGGAGTTGAAATGGTTCGTGACTGGAAGGTGCGGTTGTTTATTGCGAACCGAGCGTATGTGTTCTGCTAAACAGTCGCCAAGCCTCTGCTTGGTTTCCCCGATGTAGAGAAGGCCACAATGGGAAAAGCAGATGCAGTATATCACACTGGCAGATGTGCAGGTGAGCATTTGCTTGATGTAGAAAATCTACTTGGACCCTGGGATGAGGGCGAGGAGGGAGGTATAGGGGCAGGTGTAGCACTTCCTGCTGTTGCAGGGTAAAGTGCCGGGTGTGGTGGGGTTAGAGGGGAATATGGAGCGGACAAGGCAGTCACGGAGAGAGTGGTCTCTCTGGAAAGCAGATAAGGGGGGGGGATGGAAAAATATCTTTGGTGGCGGGAGTTGGATTACAGATGGCGGAAGTGTCAGAGGATGATGGGTTGGATCCAGAGGTTGCTGGGGTGGTACGTGAGGACGAGGGGGATTCTGTTTTGGTTGTTATTGCGGGGAGGAGGTGTGAGGGATGAGTTGCGGGAAATGCGGGAGACACGGCTAGGGGTGTTCTCGACCAGAAACGGGGGCAGGATGTTGTGATCCTTGAAAAATGAAGACTTCTGAGATGTACTGGAGTGGAATGCCTCATCCTGAGAGCAGATGTGGTGGAGGCGAAGGAATTGGGAATAGGAGATGGCATTTTTGCTGGAAGGTGGGTGGGAAGAGGTGTATTTTAGGTAGCTGTGGGAGTTGGTGGGCTTGAAATGAATATCGGTTTCTAGGCGGTTGCCAGAGATGGAGACAGAGAGGTTCAGGAAGGAGAGAGCGGTATTAGAGAATATCCAGGTGAACTTAAGGTTGGGGTAGAAGGTGTTGGTGAAGTGGATAAACTGTTTGAGCTCCTCGTGGGAGTGTGAGGTGGCACTGATACAGTCATCAATGTAACAGAAGAAGAGATGGGCTTTAGGACCAGTGCAGGTACAGAACAGGAATTGTTCCACGTAATTTCACAAGCTTCAAAATCTCCGCTCCCCCTACCGCATCCAAAAACCAGCCCAGCTCGCCCCTGCCTCCCTAACCTGTCCTCCCGCCCACCTATTCCCCCCTCCCAACTCAATCCCCACCCCCAACTCCTACCTACTAGCCTTATCCTGCCCACTTGACCTGTCCATCCTCCCTGGACTGACCTATCTCCTCCCCACCTCCCCAGCTACACCCCCACTACACTTCACTGGCTCTAACCCCACCTCTTTGACCTGCCAGAGATAATGGGAACTGCAGATGCTGGAGATTCCAAGATAATAAAATGTGAGGCTGGATGAACACAGCAGGCCAAGCAGCATCTCAGGAGCACAAAAGCTGACGTTTCGGGCCTAGACCCTTCACCAGAGAGGGGGATGGGGGGAGGGAACTGGAATAAATAGGGAGAGAGGGGGAGGCGGACCGAAGATGGAGAGTAAAGAAGATAGGTGGAGAGGGTGTAGGTGGGGAGGTAGGGGGGGGATAGGTCAGTCCAGGGAAGACGGACAGGTCAAGGAGGTGGGATGAGGTTAGTAGGTAGCTGGGGGTGCGGCTTGGGGTGGGAGGAAGGGATGGGTGAGAGGAAGAACCGGTTAGGGAGGCAGAGACAGGTTGGACTGGTTTTGGGATGCAGTGGGTGGGGGGGAAGAGCTGGGTTGGTTGTGTGGTGCAGTGGGGGGAGGGGATGAACTGGGCTGGTTTAGGGATGCAGTAGGAGAAGGGGAGATTTTGAAACTGGTGAAGTCCACATTGATACCATATGGCTGCAGGGTTCCCAGGCGGAATATGAGTTGCTGTTCCTGCAACCTTCGGGTGGCATCATTGTGGCAGTGCAGGAGGCCCATGATGGACATGTCATCAAGAGAATGGGAGGGGGAGTGGAAATGGTTTGCGACTGGGAGGTGCAGTTGTTTGTTACGAACTGAGCGGAGGTGATCCGACCCCACCACCCAAGACATTTTTCCATCCCCTCCCCTATCTGCTTTCCGGAGAGACCACTCTCTCCGTGACTCCCTTGTTCGCTCCACACTGCCCTCCAACCCCACCATACCCGGCACCTTCCCCTGCAACCGCAGGAAATGCTACACTTGCCCCCACACCTCCTCCCTCACCCCCATCCCAGGCCCCAAGATGACATTCCACATTAAGCAGAGGTTCACCTGCACATCTGCCAATGTGGTATACTGCATCCACTGTACCCGGTGCGGCTTCCTCTACATTGGGGAAACCAAGCGGAGGCTTGGGGACCGCTTTGCAGAACACCTCCGCTCAGTTCGTAACAAACAACTGCACCGGGTACAGTGGATGCAGTATACCACATTGGCAGATGTGCAGGTGAACCTCTGCTTAATGTGGAATGTCATCTTGGGGCCTGGGATGGGGGTGAGGGAGGAGGTGTGGGGACAAGTGTAGCATTTCCTGCGGTTGCAGGGGAAGGTGCCGGGTATGGTGGGGTTGGAGGGCAGTGTGGAGCGAACAAGGGAGTCACGGAGAGAGTGGTCTCTCCGGAAAGCAGATAGGGGAGGGGATGGAAAAATGTCTTGGGTGGTGGGGTCGGATCACCTCCGCTCAGTTCGTAACAAACAACTGCACCTCCCAGTCGCAAACCATTTCCACTCCCCCTCCCATTCTCTTGATGACATGTCCATCATGGGCCTCCTGCACTGCCACAATGATGCCACCCGAAGGTTGCAGGAACAGCAACTCATATTCCGCCTGGGAACCCTGCAGCCATATGGTATCAATGTGGACTTCACCAGTTTCAAAATCTCCCCTTCCCCCACTGCATCCCTAAACCAGCCCAGTTCATCCCCTCCCCCCACTGCACCACACAACCAGCCCAGCTCTTCCCCCCCACCCACTGCATCCCAAAACCAGTCCAACCTGTCTCTGCCTCCCTAACCGGTTCTTCCTCTCACCCATCCCTTCCTCCCACCCCAAGCCGCACCCCCAGCTACCTACTAACCTCATCCCACCTCCTTGACCTGTCCGTCTTCCCTGGACTGACCTATCCCCCCCCTACCTCCCCACCTACACCCTCTCCACCTATCTTCTTTACTCTCCATCTTCGGTCCGCCTCCCCCTCTCTCCCTATTTATTCCAGTTCCCTCCCCCCATCCCCCTCTCTGATGAAGGGTCTAGGCCCGAAACGTCAGCTTTTGTGCTCCTGAGATGCTGCTTGGCCTGCTGTGTTCATCCAGCCTCACATTTTATTATCTTTGACCTGCCAGTCTCCTCTCCACCTATCTTCTCCTCTATCCATCTTCTATCCACTTCCTCCTCTCCCTATTTATTTCAGAACCCCCTTCCCCTCCCCCATTTCTGAAGAAGGGCCTAGGCCCGAAACGTCAGCCTTCCTGCTCCTGTGATGCTGCTTGTCCTGCTGTGTTCATCCAGATCTACACCTTGTTATCTGTGGTAGGTCAGTTATTTGAGAAGGCTCTGAGCAATAAGATGCACATGCATTTAGAAAGGCAGGGTTTGATTAGGAGAAGTCAGCATGGCTTCATGAGCGGGAGACCATGCTTCACAAACGTGTTAGAGTTCTTTGCTGAAGTGACCAGGATGATTGATGAAGGAAGGGCTGTAGAAATAGTCTATATGGATTTCAGTAAGGTCTTAGATAATGTTCCACATGCTCTGGAAGGTTAGATCGCACAGAATCCAGGGAGAGCTCGCAAATTGGATGTAAAGTTGGCTTGGTGGTAGGAAGCAGAGAGTAATAGTGGACGGATGCTTGTCGGACTGGAGGCCTGTGACTAGTGACCTGCCTCAGGAGTCAGTGCTGGGCCCATTGCTGTTTCTTATCTTTGTCAATGATTTGGATGAGAATGTACAAGGTATGATTAGCAAGTTTGCGGATGACACTAAAATAGGCGGACAGTGGACAGTGAAGAAGCTTATCAGAAATTGCAGTAGGATTTTGATCAGCTGGGGAAGTGGGCTGAGAAATGGCAAATGGAATTTAATATAGAAAAGTGTGAAGTGTTGCATTTTGGAAAGTCAAATCAAGGTATGACTTTGCTGGTGAATGGTAGGACCTTAAGGAGTATAGTGGGGCAGAGGGACCTTAGAGTTCAGGTGCATGGTTCTCTGAAAGTAGAGTCACAGGTAGACAGGACAGTAAAGGAGGCTTTTGGCACTCTGGCCTTCATTAATTAGGGCACTGGGTATAGAATTTGGGAAGTTGTGTTGCAGTTGTACAGGACATTAGTGAGGCTGCACTTGGAATATTGTGTTCAGTTTTAATCACCTTGCTGTAGGAAGGATGTTATTAAACTAGAACAAGTGCAAAAGAAATTTACAAGGGTGTTGCCAGGACTCAAAGGACTGAGTTATAGGGAGATGTTGGACAAGCTAGGACTTGTTTCTTTCGAGCATAAGAGACTGAGCGGGGATCGTATGGAAGTGTATAAGGTCATGAGAGGCATGGATAGGGTGAATGCATTCAGTCTTTCTTCTAGGCTTGGGGAATTGAGGACTGGAGGACACCAGTTTAAGGTAAAGGGGAAAGAATACATGGGAACCTTAAGGGCAACCTTTTTACACAGAGGGTGGTTCGCATATGGAATGAGCTATCAGCAGAAGTTGTTGAGGCAGGTACATTTAAACGGCATTTGGATGAATACATTGATAGGAAAGATTTAGAAGGATAATGGCCAAGTGCAGGGAAGTGGGGTTAACGTGGCTGGATATTTTGGGTGGCATGGACCAGTTTGGACTGACAGGCCTGTCTCTGTGCTGTTGGACTTTATGCCTCTTTGACTCTATGACCCCACAATGCTATTCAGGGATGGCATTTGATTGTAGTGTCTAGTTAAGAGGTCACTTCTCCAATTAGTGACCGAAATGATGGCCATCTCCAAGGGCTGCCAACCCAACAATTGAGTGGCCATTGCTGAGAGAGAGTGTCTCTGAGTCTGGGCCCTCTCAAAGATGTATCATTGAGTTTGGGGAAGCCAATTGTGTCAGGTTGGCAGAAAACACCCCACACCCCCATGGCACCTTCCTGTGAAATCACAGATGGTGCTACACTTGCCCATTTACCTCCCCCCTCCTCACTATCCAAGGCTCTAGACACACCTTCCGGATGAAGCAGTGATTTAGCTGATTTCCGATATATGCAGTTACTTGTTTTGTTTGAGTTAGGTCAACATTGAGCCCTGGTAGTTCCATTGCCATGGGGTCAGCCATTGCCACTGAAGAGGCCCTTTGTGATACACTCATTAAGGAGGGTCCTCCTCAAAAACTCTAGGCAGTGGACATGCCAATGTGGGCCACATGGATGCAAAGGCAGGGCGCGCCCTTTAAGGAGCAATCAAATAGCTCCATTGGTTATCTATGGCCAACAAGTTGAGCCAACAAATCTCTGCCACTGGCTTCTCTCCAGTTGCCTTCGTTGGCATAATGTCATTTTTTCCGCCTGCCTATAAACCACCAATGGGCTTGGAAAATTTGGCCAATTCCACCACGCAACTGTCTAAGCTCCGTGTGTGGGAGGTCCTTTAATGTAGTGGATAGCTTCCCTGCCTCTGACACTGAAGACCCCAGGGTAGGAGGATCCAAAACTAGAGGGCATAGGATTAAGGTGAGAGGGGAAAGATTTGGAAGGGACCTGGGGGATAAATGCCCAGGGCCTGATGGCCAAAGGGAATGTATTCATAATCGAAGCTAAACAAGTTTAGTCTGAACCTGTAAATTCTTCCAACAACAACAAAGGCAGGAGTAAAAGTGGGTGAAGTATGTGGTCAGTCATGTGATAATATCAGAATGTCTGTATTATTATCAATAGCTCCAGGCTATGACAGTCAAGAAAATCTATGTTGCTGCATCAATTCAGATTCATCGAATGAGTTCAATATACTAGCGTCAACAAACTGTATTGGAAAAGTTGTAATATCTGAACCCCTACAAGGGGTGGCAGCATTGTGAATCTGCTGCACCTGGTTTCAATAGGAACAGGATGACTTGCTCTCTGATAATAAAATGTGAGGCTGGATGAACACAGCAGGCCAAGCAGCATCTCAGGAGCACCCTCGGGTCTCGGCCCGAAACGTCAGCTTTTGTGCTCCTGAGATGCTGCTTGGCCTGCTGTGTTCATCCAGCCTCACATTTTATTATCTTGGAATCTCCAGCATCTGCAGTTCCCATTATCTCTGACTTGCTCTCTGATACAGTTTTTAAATACAAAGTGCTATGCTGAACTGGAGCAATTTACAGACATGTCCAAACACATCAATGTTTTAAAATCCTTACGCTCCCATCAGCTCTTGAATCAGCATTAAAATAAACTTGGCGAAATGGTGTACTTGATTCATTGAAGCTAATTATATACAAACAAAAGGATAAATTGTTGATTACTGCAAATTAGAGCTAGAATCTCGTCTCCAACATCTATTCAAGCTGATTGCGACCTATTCATGTATGATTTTGCTCAGTTCAGCTATTTAGCTCTCGGAAGTATCAGTTGTTTTGAATTATTTAGTGTTCATAGAATCCCTATAGTGTGGAAACAAGTCTTTTGACCAATTGATTCCACGCCAACTTTCTGAAGAACATCCCACTCAGACCCACCTCCCCGTCATAATTCTGCATTTCCATGGCTAATCCACCTAGCCTGCACACTATGGGAAATTTAGCATGGACAATCCGCCTTAACCTGCACTTCTTTGGACTGTGGGAGAAGCACCCGGAGGAAACTCACACAGACACAGGGAGAACGTGCAGACTCCACACAGACAGTTGCCCGAGGCTGGAACCGAACTCATGTCGCTGCTGCTGTGAGACTGCAGTGCTAACCACCACGATGGATTAAGATATTTGGTAGTTGTTTTGTTGTGTGGTGGTAATGTCCCTGCCTCTGGCCCATGTTCAATTCTACCTGCTTCAGAGGTACATCATAATGTTCCGAATAGGTTGATTTGAAAAATTAGGTAGTTTAAAGGCCTTTCTGTGATATTGGGAGTTAACCAGGTAAATTTTATATGATTATAGGATGTAGGCTTAGCTGTAATTCACTCGATGGTCTTATGGTGTGTTTCCACTCACTGTCCAGGTTCAAGTGTGAATGTACATACTGAAGGACTGCCTGTGCACATGGGGACTCTTAATGTGACGCGTCAATGCCAACAGGAGGAAATAAATAATTCTCGGGAATAGTTGGGGTTCAACAGTCAGAAGTGGGACGGTCATTGACAGGGTACAGGATGTCTGGGAACATTGGTCAAGCATAAGCTTCACTCTTGGCTTCCTGAGCTACAGGTTACCACATAGCCCCTAGGCTCTGCCACAAGTGTCTAAGTTCTGTTCAAATGAGGTATGTGATTAATCACAGTTAGAAAGCAGCACATATTTGCCAAGGAAAGCTGGTAAAGATTATGGACTTTTAAAAAAAATCAGAGTTAGTCATTAAATTGATAACAGAATACCCAACGATCAATAAGAGAGTTGTGAAGGCACATCAGCTTCTTGCATTCATTCCGATGAGCCACATGTTAGTTGTATGTGAAGTTGTTTTACTGTGATTGTGGGCTCACTGTGCTTGCTTACAGACGTTATAGAAGTTGTAGAATATTGTAGCATCAGAAAAGGCCTTTCAGCCTGTTGTGTCTATGCCAGTCTTCAATCACCTACTTACTTTAATCCGTTTCCAGCATATGGCCCATAATTTTATATACTAAGGTGTTTCAAGTGTTCATCTAAATACTTTGTAAATGTTGCAATGGTTTCTTTTCAACCACCTTTTCAGGCCGTGAGTTCTAATTTTCTAACACTCTCTGGATTTAAAAAAATCCTTCAATACCCTCTCAATTTCCTTTTACCTTAAATTAATGCCCCCTGGTAATTGACCTCTCCAATCAGTGGGCGCATCTATTCTTATCAACCCTATCTATTCTCCTCGTAGTTTTATACACGTCAGTCATGTTCCCCCTTAACTTTCTCTGTTCTATATAAATCAACCCCAGACTATCTAGTCATTCCTAATGGCCGGTATAGTCCAGTGACATCCAAGTGAATCTCCTCCGTATTCTCTGCAGTACAATCATATTCTTTCTGTTGTTTGACTTACAGAACTACGTACAGTATTCCAGCTGTGGCACAACTAATGCTATATATAGCTCCATAATAACGTCTCAACTCTAGTATTCAATGCCTCAACTAATAAAGATATGAAACCCATAAGCCTTCTAAATCACCTATCTGTCTTCAAGAATCAATGGATATGCACACCGCAGACTCTCTGTTCTCCATACTTATTCAGGTCTTTACAAAGAGAATCATTTGAGGTTTATGTTAGTGATTGACATCTCGTGATTGAAATGCAGACATCTCCTCACCCCCTTAAATTTCTCCCATTTTTCCTTGAGGACCTCAAGTCCATTTGTTATTCAATCTCTCACTTGGGACAATTCCTCAGGCATGAATCTGGATAATGTCAATCTGGTTATTTAGCAGCGGAATGCACCATAACTGAGTCCAATGCTGCTCCATCAGAAGATGTTGACTTTAAGGAAGAGTAAGAACCTCAGCTGGTCTTCAAACCTGTCCTTGTGGAGACCACTGACAGAGCCTGGAGACTTTCTGATCTTAGCGATGGAGGTGCGTGCTGTTTTAAGCATCAATGCCATTAGGGGGAGTCCTCTTCCCATTTGACTGGATAAAAATTCACAAACCAGTTTGTTTCTGTTTATTGATGATAACATTTTAGACCAGTTATTTCTGCAGTTGTTGCAATCCTTTGATACTTTAATTCAGTAAAAATATAAAATGCAGATGAAGTGTGTTTATTAAATGCTGGTTATCACTGAGTAATTAAATTAATTCTTTTTAGGAACAAATTACTGCAGATGATGGAATTTGTACTGAAAACAACGAACGCTGGAGATCACAGCAGGCCAGTTGGCCTCCTTACCCAGCTATGGCCCTTTTTCTATTTCTTTCAGGGAGATATTTTGGAATATCAGATATCCTTTGTTTGATTTATGGCTGGCTGATTTACTGCTAGCTGTGGTTTGAGCTACAGAGGACTTTCTTCTAATTGCCTCGCCAGTGATTACCTACCTCTTGCCTTTCAACTGACTAAAAAGCATTGACATTTCCTTTCTGTTTCCACTGGGATGTCATCATTTCTAATGAGATAGGGCTCGGGCGCTAGCCACTACCATCTCTTTTATAAATCATCAGCCTTGCTCTGGGTCAAATATTTGTGCCTTGGATAATTCCGAGGAGGTGCTGCATTGTCAGAAACGTTAATATGATGTTGACCTTCCAGCCCATCTGAGTTAATATTGATAATCTTGTGGCTGGCACTAAAATCAACCACCAAGGTTTCTTTAAGGACATGTCCAAACCCATGGCCACTGCCACTAAGAAGAACAGGAGTCGTAGCTGTGTGAATGGAAGCACCTTCACCTCTGAGTTTTCTACCATCACAGACAAAGCTGGATTAGATTTAGTTCATATTGCTTGCATTGTCGGAAGGTCCGAATCCTGGAATTCCCTCTTGTTGTGTGATTTTGTGCCCATGCCGAAAAGTTTGTGTTCGAACTCTTAGAGGAGAAGGCAAAATCAGTAACTGTCTTCAGGCGAATGGATTGGGGTTTAGTGGTACAATGGTGGTGTCCCTTCCTCTGAACCAGGAGGAATGGGTTTAAGTTCCAACTGTTCCAGAGGTGTGTGAATTCCTCTGGACAGGTTGATTAAAGAAATCTTAACCAAACATTTCTGATAACTTGCAGCGATTGCACTGTGTCGATGAATGTTGAGTCAATGTGACACTGCTGACAAGCACAAGGCATAGGTTGTGTGTCAGAAAGTGGGATTAATGTAAATAGGTCAGCATAGACTTGATGGGCTGAAGGATCTCTTCTGCGGTCTATGACTCTATGACATTTTGGCTTAGGCACCTTTGGAACTCTGTTTATTGCATATTAATACCAACTGCTGTTCTATTTAGTAATCTGGCATATACCAGGCTCAAAACCTACTGCTGGATTAAGTGCCATGGGGAACATGTCTGTGACATCATCACAAAGTTGCTCCAGGGACCTAAAGCCCTTGCACAACACTCCTATCTAAACAGGACCGTGAAAGCATCTCCTCAAGGTTTGTGGCTGTTCAGATAAAGGCGAACTCCAACACCTTCGCTAAAGCAAATGGGAAAGGGCAATAAATATGATTCACTTAATCATAAAACATCTACAAAATAGTTGAAAAAGGAATATTACTAGGATCACAGGGAGTGAGCAGCAAAATTATCTTTCAAAGAAGCTGTCACCATTATGATGGACTGAATCTAAAGATATGCAGGTTAGTTGGATTGGCCATTCTGATGTGCCCATACTGTCTGGGGATGCGCAGGTTATGTGGATTAGCCATGACAAATGCAGAGTTACAGGAATAGGGTAGGCAGTGGATCTGGGTGGGATTTTCTTTGGAGGGTCAGGGTGGACTCAGTGGGCCACATGGCCTGCTTCCACACTACAGAGATTCAATGAATGGCCTCCTCCTGTACTTTTTAAGCTGGGCTATTTCCTACTCATATGGTAAGCTCAGTTGGCTGGATAGCCGACTTGTAATGTAGTGTAGTACCTAACAGCATGAATTTGATTCCCACACCTAGCTAAGACTAGCATGAAGGTCATGTTTTGCCCCTTGCCTGAGGTAGAGTGGCCCTCAGGTTAACTCCATCATTTCCTGCTGCTCCCTGAAGAGTGAGCAGGATTCTGGTGACTATTTTGCCTTTGCTCATGTGGTATAGACCAGCCCAAACATCTCTTAAACATGCTAAGTGTTGACTTAGGGCAGTAAGTGTTGAGTCAGTGGCACTCTGTGCAAGTTATGGCATGTACAGTAGAACTTCGAATGGCTTTGAGTTTACATCCAGCGGAGAATAGAATCCAAGTTCTGATTGTTTGTATCGAATGAAATAATCAGTGCAGGAAGTTTACCTTGTGTCCAGGTCAACCTCTGTCTTTCAAGCAATATTAGCAACAAGATATTCATGGATCTTTCTTGCTGGCTGTGGGATCTTGCTTTGTGCAACTTGCACGTTGTGCTTTGCTGAAGCAACTTCGAGAAATGTATTCCTCGCGAATCACTCAGCGATATCTCTGCAGTGCTGCGTAAATCCTTTATTCTTCCATTTCCATCATGCAATATCAAAAAGTATGAGGCATATGGCTGGGAAATCATGTCGCAAGAGATATTGTATTTGCACTGTGGAGTGGCTAAATGAGTAAATGAAATGCGGCAATTTGAAATCAGTCTCTAAAGGTGAAGTTTCCTGGCTTCCTGAAAGTGTTTCATTCCAGAATCTAAGAGAAGAAAATAATTATTTGGAAGGATATGTTCCACTGCAGCATCGTGCAGCAGCAGTGGAGAGGGATTTACTGGCAGCAACTAAGAGAATGAATCAGATCTGTGGGCGGATACTGACATAATGGCAGATGGTCTGCTCACAGCTAGTGGGAAACCCTCTGTTGTCTCATTAAGACTCTGTGTCAGGCTATCTGTTCCACATCATTGGCTGCCAAGGACGAGAGAGGAAGTATTTTTGCTGTTCGACACAGCAAGCGCATTCTTCAACCAGGTAAATGCTGGCTTTGTGTTTGCTTTTTGATGCAGAGAATGGTGGAAGATCAGTGTGAAGAGGAAAGGAGAATCGATTTAAAATATTGATATCTCAAATGCATTATACATTAGTGCCTGTGCCATTTTTAACAGACATTGCAATTTCCAATTTATAACCTCACTTTTCCTAATGGAAACCGTAATGAGAGCCGGGGCTAGGATTTGTTTTGGGTACATTCAGGGTGGGAAGCTATTACTGTTCAGCTGTGATGAAGATGTGACCATCAGTAAATCAGCCAGGTCTTCCACTGTAACTCACTTGAGGCTCAAATTAAAAAAAAAATGGGGTCCAAAGAAGTTAATTTCACTCAAATGCTGTAGGGCATCTACTCAGGAACCAGATACACCACAAATCAGCATAGGCCAACGGTGTGTAGAGGCACAAGGCAGTCTGATAATTATAATCTTCTTAGGATCTGGGCATGCTACCAATGCTAGCATTCATTGTCTAGTTGCTCTTGAGCTTGGTGAGGATCCACTAACAATTGGAATCGCTAGGTGCTTTCCGCAGGGTAGTTCAGAGTCAACCACCTTGACGTGGGTCTGAAGTCACATAGAGGCCAGACTGGGTGAAGAAGGCAGCTTTCCCTCATGAAGAGATGCTCATGCAGTCATTTTATAATCCTTATTATTAATTTTATTCCAGACTTAATCAGAATTCCTACTGTGCAGGTACAGGCCATTTGGCCCATTGAGTCTGCACTGACTCACTCAAGAGTATCGTACCCAGACTTCCCATTCCCCCCCCAGTTCAATCCCCCATAACCCGGCATTTTCCATGGCCAATCCATCCTGCTCACACACTACGGGCAATTTAGCCTGGCCAATCCACCTAACCTGCATATCTTTGCATTGTGGGAGGAAACCGACGCAGACACAGGAGAATATATAACCTCCACACAGACAGTCGCCCGAGGCTGCAATTCAACCAGGGTCCCTGGCACTGTTAGGCAGTAATGCTAACCACTGAGACACCATGTCACCCACTCTCACTGATCTGCCCACTCAGAGTCTCCTAGCTGCCAGAATTTGTATTCATGTTTCTGGGTCAAGTAGGCCTTTGGATGACTGGCCCTGTAATATTAAAACTCTCCTACTATCCCTCTACAATTCATTACAGTCTTGTAGAGCAGTGCTCTGTTTAAAAACACATGTACGGACTTTATTCACTGTCAGGTGAATGCCAGTTAAATGATAATATTCAGAACCACACCAGTGATACTGCTAAGCCTCAGGCTGTTATACTCATGATGGTAAGGCCTTGCCAGCAACACCCACATTGCATGAAAGAATGAAACAAGTTAAAATGACTACTGGTCCAGGAGTAAAACCCACAACCACCTTGCACACTGATAATTCCACAACTACAATGAAAAATCGTCTCAATGTTCTTGACAGGAACCACAAGAAGCATGGTCACAAAACCCTTTATTTGGTTAGTAGAGGAAAGGCAGGCGAAGGAGCCAGGTGTTTTGCCTCTCTTGAGATTGATTTGCTCATATTTCCATGGAGTGGCAGTGTAGTGATTATAACAAGGACCTCATAGGATATGAGTTCACTGATTGGGGCTGTTAACCTGGTCCAATCAGGGATCCCTGGCTGACAGATATAAACAGGAGTGTCAGAGATACTGCCACTCTGAGAGTTGGCTCCGGATGAGGTAGTACTAGAGTCAAGGTCGGTTCATATACAAATAAAGGCTGACTTGTTGATGGAATACTGTCCGAATCGGAGTTATGTAATGAAGGTGGTGTTTGAGCTTAATATCACATCTGAGAGATAGTGACTGTCAGCTGCCCAGTCCCTAGGGCAATGTCTGAACTCTTAACCTCCTGAACCCAAGGGCAGGATACCACCGATCAAAACAAGCTGACAATTTGTCGGCAAAGATATAGGAATCTGAAATCCTCGTGTTATGTTTTACAATCTCTCTGTAACAGCAATTTGAATTTACATAGCACCTTTAATGGAATACAATGCCTCAGGTGCTTCAGAGGAGTGCAATCAGATCAAAATTGGCACCAAGAAAGGATGGCTACCTAGATTGGGACAAGTGACCAAAAACTTGGACACAGAAAATAGATTTTAAATGAGGAGTTAAAGCTATTATACAGAGGAAATCCCTGAGTTTAGGGTGTAGACAAATGATACAGCTGATAAGCAAATGAGTTATTTATTCAGTGAGACATTTGAAAATAAAACATATTCATGAGCAAGTGAGCCCAAACTTGTGCTGTTCCATCCATCAATCTGATGTGTACTCAAATTGTTGACAAAAAAACAAATGTAATGCAAATAAAAGTTTACTGGAAAGATGAATTGTTCACTCAATTTGATTGTTGAGCAACTGCCAAAGGAAGAAGAAGAAAATAATATATCAAGAGACAGAAAAAGAAATCAATTGTGCTGCGAAGCTTCAGAGAAAGTTCTGTGCAGTCAGTTCCATGTTGAGCCAATGCTTCATCTCATTTGACGAAATTCTAAAAACACTTACAACTTTTCACCGCAATGGTTTTTCTCAGGCATCAGCTCAGTTTTGTTTGAGTCAGAGAATTGAGAGCTCAGGCCCAACATCCAGATCTTGATCGTATCGTTTAGGCTGGCTCTACCTGGGCACTGCTGAGGGGCATTGTCAGATGTCTCAGTTTTTCAGATGAGGTGGTGCCCCGGATGAGCGTCAAAGATCTCACAGCCACTATTTGAAGGAGGATAAAGTGGTTCAAAAGCATGTGGAATACATGTCTTTATTAGCCAAAGCATAGAGTTTAAGAGCGGTGAGGTTCTGCTAGAAGTGTATAAAACCTTGGGTCGGCCACAACTAGAGTATTGTCTGCAGTTCTGGGATCCACATTATAGGAGGGATGTGATTACATTAGAAGGAGTGCAGATGGGATTTACCAGGATGTTGACTGGGCTTGTTATGTAAAGAGATTGCACAGACTGGGATTGCTTTCCTTGGAGCAGAGGAGACTGAGGTGGCAGGTGATTGATATGTATAAAATTATGAGGGGCATAGAAAGGGTAGATAGGAAGGAACTTTCCCCCTTGGTGGAATGGTCAGTGACTGGGGGCATAGAGTTAAGGGAAGGGGAAGAAGGTTTACAGGAGACTTGGAGAAAGATTTTTTTTAATCCAGAGGGTGCTGCGAAACTGAAACTCACTTCACCTAAGGGTAGTAGAGGCAGAAACCCTTATAACATTTAAAATGTATTTAATTGTTCTCTTGCAATACCAAGGCAATGGGCCAAATGCTAGAAAATTGGAATAGAATATTTAGGTGGTTGTTTTGACTGATGTAGATTCAATGGGCTGAAGGGTCTTTTTCTGTGCTATTGACCACTAACATACAACAATGTGGTTGCCTCTTATCTACCCTCTCAAATAGCCTAGCTAGCGGGGACAGTTTAAGGCCAATTACAGATGGGGAACAAGTGCTGCCTTGCAGCATTACAGAGGACACAGGTATCTGTGTGCCTGTCCTACCACTGAATTTGCAGCATTTTGTGGAGGTACCGTCTATCGAATAGTTCTGGCAGAGCAAGATCTCTGCCCAATTGCTGGGATAGCTGAGATGATTGGAGATCAGGCTCCACTATGTGGACAGAGGCTAATATACTCAAGTAGTTGCCCCTAAAACCCTCATCCCCCAGTCGTAGGAGCACACAATCCTGTTTGGTCCAGTGGTCAGTGGAGAGTGTGCTTTATATCAGTCAGACCCTATATAAGATCAACAAAGACTCGCTGCTGCCACAGCAGCGGGCTGTATGCTTCACAAAAGGCTAATTTGATCCTCCCAGGTTTCACATTTCAACCTGTGAACCTCTCCTGCTCCTCTGCTGCTTAAACTGACCAGGTCTGCCTCTTTCCTCGTGGCTTCTCACTTATTTTATCCAGTATGCTTCCAATTGGAATGGCACAGTGGCTCAGTGGTTAGCTCTGCTACCCCACAGCTCCAGGGATCCAGGTTCATTCCCACCCTCAGGTGACTGTCTGTGTGGAGTTTGCACGTTCTCCCTGTGTCTGCATGGGTTTCCATTGATTTCTCTGGTTTCCTCTCACGGCCTGTGCAGGCTAGGTGGATTGACCCCGCTAAATTGCCCCATTAGTCTGCAGGCTAGGTGGATTAGGCATGGGAAATGCAGTGTTACAGGGATGGGATAGGTCTGGGTGGGAAGCCCCTCAGAGGGTTGGTGAGAACTTGATGGGCTGAATGGCTTGTTTCCAAATTGTAGGGATTTCAGAAATTGATGGACAGAGAATGCATTGTGTTGGAGCAAACTGAAGAGTTTCACAAAGGGATCTATTAGAATGTATAATTCTTCAGCATAAGTGCCCGTTGAGCTGATAACACCATTTAAATGGGAATTGGATAAGTATTTGAACAGGCAGAATATAAAAGGATTTTAAAATATCTGAAGATGAAGATGTAAACATGTCTTATTCAATTCTAAACATGTCCAAGTCAAGCACAGCAGCAATCAACAAAGTCAATAGAATATGAAATTGCATTCCTAAAACGAGAGCATTAGGTCAAAGGGCAGAGTGATCAAATCTTATATTGCCTGTGCCAAACTAAAACATGAGTATTAATGCTGATGCTTATAGGAATGGAATAGGACCGGTGCTCGGAGCAGATGGGGAAATCTTTGGAAATCCCCGGACTATGAATGCTATACCGAATTTTTGGGTAAAACCTCTTTAGCATTTTTCTTTCTCGCCTCTATTTTTCCTCCTGGACCACAAACAGTGCTGAAAAAAGATGCTGGAATGGACAGCTTCCACCTCCCTTCATTGACCATCCTAATCACTGACCTGCCTCTCCAACGAGAGACTCACGGATACCTCCTAAACCCACTGAGGTTAAATTGGAAAGAAGTGAGATTGTATGGGTTGGAGGATGGATATCAGATTTTTTTTATTTATGCACCCCATGCCCATTACCCATTGTTACTTCTAGTAGGGAAAGGAACTAAGACCCTCCCTTTGAGACCAGTTCTGTCAGCAAGAGAACTGCCGTGGGTGGCATTAAGTGCTCATTGCTCCATGAAACAAAAGGTGCAGGAGTGACCTTATAAAAGTCTTTAACGTTATGGAGGGATTTGTTAGGGTAGATATGAAGATGGCATTTTCATTTTCAGGTAAGATCACAATAAAGCACCATTAGTATGAAATAGTCACAAACAAATTTACTCAGAAATTCAAAGGCATCTTCAGAGAGTGATACAAATATGGAACTCTTGACTTTGTGGGGCAGTTGAATCAAATAAAAATGGTGCATTTAACGGGAAGCATTATAAACAGATGAGGGAGAAAGGAATAGAAGGATATATTGATGAGATTACGTGAAGACGTGTGAGTAGAGCAACATATGGAACATAGACATCAGCATGGGCCTGTTGGACTGAATGGCCTCTTTCTGGTTTGTAATAGACACTAAGCACTAGACATGGAGCAGAGAAGTGATTTGAGAGCAGCCACTAATATCTGAGATCTGCCTTGAGAGGAAACCTCATGGATATTTTGCAAAAGAGAGCACTCAAGGTCTCAAAAACTGAAATTGCTTTTGTAATTGTTAACTTGGAATATTTTACCTTCAATTAAACAGTGGAAATAGACCTGGGGACACATAAAAAAAGTACGTAAAAGGTAATTTTATGATTGAAAACATGAGCTATGTCCAATGTGTTGATTAAACCTTCAGTTGGAGCTTGGGATGACCCATTTAAGAAAAAAAATGGATTCTGTAATGGGGTGGGTTATCAAGATCTTGTCAGATAGGTGAAGATGAGCTGAGTTGGCTTCTTTCTATGTAATGAACTTGGGAGATAGGGTGAACTACAGAAGTGGAATGAGAGTAAGTGCAGACAAAGATGATATTTCTTTCTCCACAGATGCTGCATGCATGTTGAATGTTCCAGTATTTTCTGCCTTTAATGCATAAATGCAGTTGGCCAAGAGCTGATTTTCTGTGCTTTAAATTCAATGACACATGACATCAGTCCAGGCTCGATTGGGAACAAGGCCTCAGGAATAAAGCTTGTCTCCTACTATAGCATGCTGCCTCTAATTGCGAATAAGCTTATGATTGAATGAATTTTTGTTTATAATGAATGTTCTCACAGTTCCAACATCCCCTTCAGTTGATAACACAATTATTAGAGGCTACTTCATCATATCAGATGATCCCAAACGTTTTCCCTGTTCAGTTAATTTTTTTTATTCCCATCCTGGAGATAACAGCTATCAGGACATAGATACCAGTAATTTAGAGTTAGTTACTGCATACTAGACAACAGGCACTGAGGCCTTTTGGTGTCTGGTATACATTTAATACAATAAAAATTTGATCTAAGAAGTACTTTGTCGTAATTGCTGTCAAATCATATTTGTTTATGTAAACAGCACTAGTAATTGTGCATTATGACATGTGCCCATGGCTTAATGGCTTTGAACTGTGTATTACTGTTACCTATTCCAACTTTCACTTATCATTTAGAGTCATAGAGTTTTAGTTATATACAGCGTGGAAACAGACCCTTTGGTCAAACTAGTCCATGCAGATCAGGTATTCCAAATAAATTTAGCCCCATTTTCCAACATTTGGCCTATATCCCGCTTATCGCTTCCTTTTCATGTACGCATCCCGATGCCTTCTAAATCTTGTAATTGCGCCAGCCTCCATTGCTTCCTCTGGAAGCTCATTCCATACACGCACCACCCTCTACATGAAAAGGTTGCCCCTTAGGCCCCTTTTAAATCCTTCCCTGCTCAGCTTAAACCTATGGTCTCTAGCTTTGGACTCCCCTACCCTGGGGAAAAGACCTTGACTATTCACTCTATCCATGCCCCTCATGTTTCATAAACTGCTATAAGGTCACTCCCTCAGCCTCCGATGTTCCATGGGAGATAGCCCTCAGTCTATTCTCCCTCTAGTTCTAACCTTCCAGCCTTGGCAACATGCTTGTAAATATTTTATGAACCTATTCAAGTTTAACAACATCTTTCCTAATCAAAAGTTACTACAACCTTTGACTTTGCCTTTCCTCCCTTCTCACTTTTCTGTTCCTTTCCACATGATCATCACTCCTTTCTCCACATTACCTCTCTTCTCCCATTTTCAAAATTCCTTTCCCTGTCATTAACTCCTTCCCCCAATTTTCTATCCTTTCCTCTCCGGTCCTTGCTTTTGATCCTGGGATGTGAACACTATCGGGAAAAGCGACATTTGCTATCTACTTTCACTTGCCCTGGAGAAGGTGCTGGTGAGTGGATGCCTTGAGCTGCTTCAGTCTATGTGGTGCATGTATATCCACGGTGCTGCTAGGAAGGAATCCTGAAGGTTTTGGGCCAGCAACAGTGAAGAACAGCAAATATGGTTCCAAGTCAGGATGGTATCTGATTGAAGGGGGAATTGCAGGTGATTGCTGGTCCATCTGTCTGCTGCCCAGGTTCTTCATCTAGAAGGACAAGGGCAGCTGATGAATGTGAACACCACCTGCTCTCTTCTGAGACACTCACCATCCTGAACTTGGAAATAATTTGGCTTTCCTTCATTTTCACTTGTTTAAAACCTGGAACTGCAACCCTGACGGTGCTGTTAGTGTCTCTATACCAAATGGACTGCAGCGGTTCAAGACAGTAGCTCACCATCATCTTCGCATTGGCAGCTAGGGATGGGCAATGAATGATGGGCCAGACAGCAATGCCCATTTCCTAAAAGTGAAAATAATCATTTCGATGGTCTCAGGCAGAGATAGGAAGAACTGCTGATGCTGGAGTCAGAGATAAGATAGTGTGCAGCTGGAGGAACACAGCAGGTCAGGATGCTGCCTAGCCTGCTGTGTTCCTCCAGCGCCACGCTGTGTTATCAATGGCCTCAGTGCCTTTTGTCTAAGATGTAGAGGTGCCAGTGTTGGACTGGAGTGGACAAGGTCAGAAGTCACATGCCACCAGGTTACAGTCCAACAGGTTTATTTGAAATCACAAGATTTTGCAGCTTAGTTCCTTTTTTCAGCTGTGGTGGTGACTTCATCTGATGAAGGAATAGTGCTCAGAGAGCTTGTAATTTCAAATAAACCTTTTGCTGTGATGTGACTGCTGACCTTTGGTCCATGAGGGTAAAAGGGGAATAAATCAGCCAGGTGTCTTGCTGCTGATCATCTTCACTGACATAATACTGCCTTGATTGAGAGGAAAGGATGGGATGTGGTTTCATCATGTTGTCTCCCATTGTCAATATCCTGTAGTAGTCAGTGGTTTTGGAAGTAAAGTTGGCTGTTGTATCCATATCAAACCATTTAACGAAGAGTGAAACAAGACATTATTACTTATCTTGATAACAGCTTTATTTATAGAATGCTGCATTATATGTATCAGCTTCTTACTTAGCAACTCCACTGTGTCATCACTCTCTATAAGTGCTCTAAGTAGTTAATTAAACAGTGCCCTTCATATCTATACCTTAACAATGCTACCTGTACCCATGCCCAGGCAAAACCTTTAAGGAGTAGGGTCAGGTAGTTGAACATAGAAATATGAAGAAATGAGGGACATTGATTCTTAGCAAGGATGAAGGTGGGAGCTAGGGTGAAGTTAAGCAAAGAGGAAAATCTTTGGAGCCATGCAGATACTACATCACACCCAACGACCTCCTCCGTGTAGAAAATTTCTTTTAGCAGTTTAAATCTGAAGGGAAGCTTCCAATTATATTCAGCCTCATATATTTTGTTACTTAAGTCCGGTATGCGTGGGTGGTTTGGCAGACAGTGAAAAATGTTGCTTTCACATCAAACAAAATTACCTGTTGTTAGCAAGAACGGAAATTTATCTTACTAAGGTTTGATCACGTGCCCTGTTCAACTGTAAAAGCAGATTCTCACAGGATGTTAATCCCATGCTACTTGATGTGGAAGGGGCACAAGAGGTTTCACCTCGCGCCCCCTACTCCAACATTCTAGTGACAGACATGAGTGAGGACAGGAAGGAGCTCATTTGTGACATATCCCCTTGGTTGGATCTTTAGATTCTGTCACACGTTCACTTCTTTCTCGGCACACTGCACCTACTCCTGGCATTCAGTCACTTCCCTTCAAGCATGTTCTGAAGCTGCTGCCACACAATTTCCAGGAGGCAGTCAGGACATGTATGCATTCAGAAGCCATCATTCTTCTCAGGACAGAGCATTGTGCAGAGAGGGAGGGAAAATAAGGGGCAGCATTGTGTTCCAATGTACTTCTGCTGTGTTGACCAATGACAATTTGGTCCGTGGGTATATGATGTTGATTGCTCACAAGTAACACTGTGGCACAAATATGGTAAGCTCTATGATGATACCAGTACAATGGTATGCAAAACTTGACCATGAATTCCTTGCTACCTTTAAAGATATTGCATTTTTAAAAAGTCATTCATGGAATGTGAGTTTCTTAAGATGCACTGGCATTTATTGGCCATCCTTAATTGTTCAGAGAGCAGCTAAGAGTTAACCATACTGCAGTGGATCTGGAGTCACATGTAGGCCAGACCAGGTTGGGACGGCAGACTTCCTTCCCTGAAGGATATTAGTGCGCCAGATGAGATTTTCCCCAGCAGTTAACTCTGTTTTCATGATCATTATTAGACTCTTAATTCTAGGTTTCTAATTGAATCCATAATTCCACAATATCAGGATTTGAACACAGATCTCAAGATCATTACTGGGGTCTCTACATTTTGTGAGAATACCACCATGCTTGCGTCTCTTCTTGAGCTGTGTTGTTGAACTGCTGTTGTGCATTCGCCATAGGTAGACCCAAAATGTCATTAGGTAGGAAATTCCAGGATTTTGACACAGAGACGCTGAAGAAATAGTGATATATTTCCAAGTCAGTATAATGGCCGACTTTACATAGCACCATTTATAGTCTTAGGACATATCAACGAATTTGTCAACCAATGAGATACATTGGAAATGAGGTGATCGTGGTAATGGAGAAAGTTACATTTTGCCATGGTAGGATCCCAAAAATAATATTCAGTTACTCTGTTTTAGTGTTGCAATTGTGGGACAAATATATGTGAGGATTCCAATGAGATCTCCCTTGCTCTGTAACAAATAGTGCCATGGGATGTTTTACATCCACCTGAGAAGGTGGATCAGGTTTATTAAAATAGAACATCTCATCTGAAAGTTGGCACCTCCATTAATACTGCATACTCTCTACTGAGAGTACCAGCTTGAAGTATGTGCTCTTGTCTCTGGATGGGTAATTGAACTCAGCACATTTTGACTAAGAGATCAGCACTCTACCCAATGATCCAAGAGTGACAACTTTACAGGCCTCTGTTCCCAATGGGTAACCAGTATAACTGCCAATACCACTCTAATGTAAAACAATCTCTCATATAATGTGGGATATTGACTGATTTGCTATATAGCAAGTTAAGGCCACCACAAAATAAGCAACAAGTAAGGATGATGGTACATAAAATATTGCGCATAGTTCAAGGTTATAAACACAATAATTTACTATTCATCAGACTGAATAATGGGCTTTTAGATTCTTTCATGCATGCACTCCTTTGCCAGCATATTGTATCTGTCCTCGCAATTCAGTCCCTTTCCTTCAGGCACTGATCGGAGTAGAGTGTGGATGTGTTACAATTCAAACTGTTCTATTGTGGAGGAACTAAAGACGAAGAGTAAAATATAAATGAAATCCAAGGAAGATGTGAACTTTCACACATTCCCTCCTACACTCACCTTCCCCACATGAATGTGCAAAAATTGTCTTAACTAAAACGTTAAAAATGAACAGCAGAATGACTCTCACTTTAGGAAGAAAATGTAGGATTTTTAAGAAGGTCAGCAATGATTTGCAGTCAGGCTGGAGGGGGTGGTGACCTGAGCTGACACATGCAAACATCATGCTTAAATGAAGGGATTTACTGGATTGACACGTAGAATGAGTAAATTGTCTTCTGAGGATGGGTTGAATAAACTGGGCTTGTTTCCAATGGAATTTGAACGTTGAATGTCTTGACTGAAGTTTATTAGATCCTGAATGGTCTCAACAGGGTGGACTATAAAGGACGTTTTCTCTTGTGGGGGTGTTCCAAGGGAGGGTTACTGAACATGAAATGTTCACTCTGATTTTTCCTTCACAGGTGCTGCCAGACCTGGTGAGCTTTTCCAACAATCATGAATGAGTTGGACTAACTTGTTAACTGAGCTTTAGAGAATAGCGAAAAGAAGCGCAAAAACCCTACTCAGGAACTGATGTGGGCAATATAACATCTTCTTTAAATTAAGAAGCCAACATAAAAGACGAAAGATCACAATGTAGGACATCAGTCTGTGGTAAAACAGCAGGGGGGGATGTTGAGCAAAGTGACATTAATTTTTCACCCTCCATAGATGTAAACTCAAGAAAACTCTGCTGCCTATATCCCACTTACACCAGACCTGCTCACCCCATCCCCCTGTGCCCACTGATCTACACAGGCTCCCAGTTGAGCATGTTCAAATTCTGATCCTAGTTATCAAATCCCTCTGGGCTCACTCATCCCTATCTCTGCAATCCCCACCCTCTGAGATACCGGAACTTTGCCAGTTCTGACCTTTTGCACATCTCCATTCTGAACTTCACCAACCTTGCTGGCCATGTTTTCAGCTGCCCATGTTGTGAGCACTGACTTCTCTCTCTAAACCTCCCTGAGTCGCCAACTCTCTTCTCTCCATCAAGATACGCCTTGAAACCTACCTCTTTAACCAAACTTTTAGTCACAACATAGAAAAAGTCACAATATGTAAGATTCTGAGTTTGACAGGTTCGATAGAGGAAGTTTCCTCCTGTTGGGTGAATTTTGAACCAGGAGAAGCAGTTTATAAATAAGATGCTGCCAGTGATGAAAAGGAACTGACTGTCTCAGAGGGTCTTTGGGCTTTACAATTCTTTGCCTCAGTGAGCAATGGAAATTGAATGGTTGAATGTAGTCAAAGTTTACCCGGACATATTTTGATTGCAAAAGAGTCAAGTATTATGCAGAAGTGGATTTAAGGTCAGAATCAAGTCAGCTATGATCATATTAAAAGTTGGAACAGGTTTCAATGGGCTGCATAGCCTACTCTTCTTCCTTTATGCTTTGACCTCAGTGTCAAACTTTGCTTAATAAAGCACCTTGAGATATTTTATTGTGCTGAAGGTGCTATTTAAATGCAATTTGTTTGGCGATTGCACAAATATCTTTTAAAGGGCTATAGGCTGTAGGATGGGGGGCAGAGTAAGGAGTACTTAAGCAGTATTTGTGTGAAGATCCTTGAGGTGTAATAATGTACTACAAAAATAAAGGTTGGTCTTTTGATTCTTTGTTTGTCATGTAATCTTGCTAATCTGCAATGACAACTCAATGTCAATTCACTTTGTCTCCTCTGGACATTTCCTCCGCTTTATCAAATTGAACTGAAAGGAACCAACAACAGATATAAAAATAAAATTAGGATAGTGATAACGGTAGATTGATGGATCTAGATCTTCCAGGAACTGACCTACAGCTTTGTAAGGTCTCGTTAAGTCTCCTGATGGCAATTCACAATTCTGAAACTCACTTCACCTGCTGTGTGCTTTAATTGAATGTCTCTTCCTCTCTTCAATATCATATGACTAATTAAAGCTTTGTTCATGGTAATTCTACTTTCATTCTGTTCCAAACTCAGCTTTTGCTCTTTATTGTAAATACTAATCTGTTAATTGTTCGCTTGTCTGTTGGATGCGAAGCTACTGTTAGTGCAACAGTCACAGAAACAGGCTATGTCTGTGGAGGGAACATCCCATTACTGTAAATAAAGGAAAAGAAAAGATAATCAGCTTCTTTATCACAGAATGCATTGTGTTTCTACTTCCTGGCACATAAGAATCAGCACGTATTGCTGAAGACTAGTGGTTGTTTTGGTTTAATGGGGTAAGGCAGGTTGTAGTAAAAGTGTAGAAATAATAACTAAAGTATAGTGTTTATGCCATTAACATCCCTGTGGAGTAAAAATGTTAGTTACATCTTTACTCTAAGATTAGCTATTGTGCATGTGCATGAAGACCATGTCACAGTGGTGCCAGTTTACATCGAACTGGGATCTGGGTCTTTAGGCTTCCAGGAGGTACTTGTCTGACCATCTCTTGTATATAATTATGCTGAATAAAGCCTGTGAATGGACATTCTTCTGAGGGGTACAGGTATAGTCTACTTCATGGAGAAAGCAGTGTGATTTGAACTCATAATCTACTAAATAATGGAAAACCTGAATAACGCTGTCAGGAATGGAGAGTAGTTCACCATATTTGCTACATTTGCTTTGGTATTCCTGTTTAATGTCGCTACAGAGAAGGTCTGCAACATTAGATACAAGGAAAGTTATCTCAGCCCATTTGAACTCTTTTCTCAAATATAATAGTCCAATTATTCCTTTTAATATTCTTTAGTATAAATAAGACTATATTTTTAGAATCTCTTTGCAAAAGTAACACTTTTCTTAAAGCAGCATTCCCTGCTGTATTGTAATAGGCTGTCATTTCCAGCCTAGATGTTATGCCGTTGCTGGTGCGTTGAAATTTAGCCCACAATGTGAGGGTTTCATTCGTTCATACAATGCTGGCATCACTGACATTTAAACTCCACCCTGAACTGTTTTTGAGAAGGTGGTAGCGCGTCACTGTCATGAACTGTTCCAGTCTATGTGGCTAAAGTTGAGATGTTTCGATGCAAGCCCTTGAGAAGGTAACTACATTAGTTCAAAAGGCAGTTAAGGATTGTCCACATTTCTGTGCCACAGGCGTCAAAATAGGGGAAAAGGCGGAAAAGTAGAGTTGAGAAATATCAGATCAGCTATGATCTCAATGAATGGCTGTGCAGGCTCAAGGGGCTGAATGGCCTATTTCTATTCCTACATCTCAAGATCAGTCCAGACTGAGTGGGGGCCTCAGTGTTCCTCCCCTAAGGGGCATTAGTGAACCAGATGAGTTTACATGACACAACAACAACAACAAAAACAAAGTTGCTGGAAAAGCTCAGCAGGTCTGGCAGCATCTGTGAAGGAAAGAACAGAGCTAACGTTTCAGGTCCTGTGACCCTTCCTCCAAACTGAGTTTTGAGGAAAGGTCACCAGACCTGAAATGTTAACCCTGTGTTTTTTCCTTCACAGAGGCTACCAGACTTGCTGAGCTTTTCCAGCAACTTTGTTTTTGTTCCTAATTTACAGCACCCACAGTTCTTTTGGTTTTTTATTTAGAGTTTACATGACAATCTGGTACTTTCAGATTTAATTAACTAATTAACTGAATTTAAATTTGGTAATGTCCATGGTGGGTTTTGAGTTTATGTTTGCACTTATTAGTTCAGAGCTCTCTGTTACAAGACCAGCTAAATGTCAGATCACTGTAGCCTTAGCAAGCAATAGGGCTGCCATCTTACGTGTGTGAGAGAGAGAGATGCCCAGTAGTGATTTTATCTGAGAGCCACCATACTCCAGGAGAAGGGAGAGGCTGAGAAGGAGAGTCCTTCATGTTAACCTCAGCTGGTGATAGGAATTGAACCCATACTGTTGGCAGCACACAGCTTTGGCAAACCAACCGGCCAGCCAACTGCGCTAAACTGATCTCCACCCAATTAGACAGCCATTGTGTCACTACACCCTTGTGCTACCAAATGCAGCCAAGCTGGCATTATAAACTATTGCCAATCACTTGCATGTATAACTACATTAGTAGCTTTTCATTAAAATTGAAAGTAGATTCTGCCAGCCTACTTTTGATAGGTTTTCTTAATTATGGTCAAATTTGACCTTAACTCCCTAGGTGATAGGGATAATAAAAACAGAAATTTTATTCAAGAGTTCTGGTTTAAGCCCCACTTGCTCCAGACAAATGTAATAACATCTCTGAACATGTTAATTAGAAGAAAAAGGAAGCACTGGAGAAACTCAGCAGGTCTGGCAGCATCTGTGGAGAGAGAAACCGAGTTAACATTTCAGATTGTTCATAACCTTCCTTCAGACTCTCAACAAGTTTGATTGAACCCGAAATATTAGAATAAAGGCAAAATGCTGGGGGTTCTGGAAAATGGAAAAAAAATACTGAACAATTTGAGAAACTCAATGGAGAAAAACAAAGACAATACCCTAGCAAGGAGTCAGCATTCGGCAGAATGAGAAGAAAAATGGGAACAAATTTTCTCTAACATTGCAGAATCGAGGCTGTGAAGCTGTGAGGCATCTTTCTTGAGTGCCACCTGTTCTCCATTCTTCATGAAACACAAAGCATATTTCACGTGTATGACATCACTGCCTGTAGGCTGTTCAATTCTATAAAATGCCGAAATATTAAAAGCACAATGATGTTGTGTTAGCTTGCAACAAGCATCTAATAAAATAGTTTATAGACTTATTCTGTTAGATCCCTGAAACATAGAAAAATGGTGTTATTCCTACAATTTTATTTATTCTCTGCCTAAACTACATGGATAATCCCATTGATTACTTATTCCATCAGTAAGATTAGATTCCCTACCATGTGGAAACAGGCAGCATTAGTAAGAACTGCCAATGCTGGAGACAGAGATAACGCAGTGTGGAGCTGGAGGAACACAGCAGGCCAGGCATTTCTTTTCTGTACCATGTTGACAAGGGTGGAGTCAGCATTTTATACCCCAAACAAAAGATGGAAGAGGCAAAGTGTAGGAAGGTAACATAGCTTAAAATACAAATATACATAAAAAGGAATGAATTAGGATCAGGTGTATGTTTACTTTGTCTCTTGCACCTGTCCAACATTCAACAAGATCACAATTGATCTAATTACTCTGCATTCTTAATTAATTTTTCAACTCCTTTCTTATAAACAGCCTAGAGATAATGGGAACTGCAGATGCTGGAGATTCCAAGATAATAAAATGTGAGGCTGGATGAACACAGCAGGCCAAGCAGCATCTCAGGAGCACAAAAGCTGACGTTTCGGGCCTAGACCCTTCATCAGAGAGGGGGATGGGGGGAGGGAACTGGAATAAATAGGGAGAGAGGGGGAGGCGGACCGAAGATGGAGAGTAAAGAAGATAGGTGGAGAGGGTGTAGGTGGGGAGGTAGGGAGGGGATAGGTCAGTCCAGGGAAGACGGACAGGTCAAGGAGGTGGGATGAGGTTAGTAGGTAGCTGGGGGTGCGGCTTGGGGTGGGAGGAAGGGATGGGTGAGAGGAAGAACCGGTTAGGGAGGCAGAGACAGGTTGGACTGGTTTTGGGATGCAGTGGGTGGGGGGGAAGAGCTGGGCTGGTTGTGTGGTGCAGTGGGGGGAGGGGATGAACTGGGCTGGTTTAGGGATGCAGTGGGGGAAGGGGAGATTTTGAAACTGGTGAAGTCCACATTGATACCATATGGCTGCAGGGTTCCCAGGCGGAATATGAGTTGCTGTTCCTGCAACCTTCGGGTGGCATCATTGTGGCAGTGCAGGAGGCCCATGATGGACATGTCATCAAGAGAATGGGAGGGGGAGTGGAAATGGTTTGCGACTGGGAGGTGCAGTTGTTTGTTACGAACTGAGCGGAGGTGTTCTGCAAAGCGGTCCCCAAGCCTCCGCTTGGTTTCCCCAATGTAGAGGAAGCCGCACCGGGTACAGTGGATGCAGTATACCACATTGGCAGATGTGCAGGTGAACCTCTGCTTAATGTGGAATGTCATCTTGGGGCCTGGGATGGGGGTGAGGGAGGAGGTGTGGGGACAAGTGTAGCATTTCCTGCGGTTGCAGGGGAAGGTGCCGGGTATGGTGGGGTTGGAGGGCAGTGTGGAGCGAACAAGGGAGTCACGGAGAGAGTGGTCTCTCCGGAAAGCAGACAGGGGAGGGGATGGAAAAATGTCTTGGGTGGTGGGGTCGGATTGTAAATGGCGGAAGTGTCGGAGGATAATGCGTTGTATCCGGAGGTTGGTAGGGTGGTGTGTGAGAACGAGGGGGATCCTCTTGGGGCGGTTGTGGCGGGGGCGGGGTGTGAGGGATGTGTCGCGGGAGATGCGGGAGACGCGGTCAAGGGCGTTCTCAATCACCGTGGGGGGAAAGTTGCGGTCCTTAAAGAACTTGGACATCTGGGATGTGCGGGAGTGGAATGTCTTATCGTGGGAGCAGATGCGGCGGAGGCGGAGGAATTGGGAATAGGGGATGGAATTTTTGCAGGAGCGTGGGTGGGAGGAGGTGTATGGTGATTGAGAACGCCCTTGACCGCGTCTCCCGCATCTCCCGCGACACATCCCTCACACCCCGCCCCCGCCACAACCGCCCCAAGAGGATCCCCCTCGTTCTCACACACCACCCTACCAACCTCCGGATACAACGCATTATCCTCCGACACTTCCGCCATTTACAATCCGACCCCACCACCCAAGACATTTTTCCATCCCCTCCCCTGTCTGCTTTCCGGAGAGACCACTCTCTCCGTGACTCCCTTGTTCGCTCCACACTGCCCTCCAACCCCACCATACCCGGCACCTTCCCCTGCAACCGCAGGAAATGCTACACTTGTCCCCACACCTCCTCCCTCACCCCCATCCCAGGCCCCAAGATGACATTCCACATTAAGCAGAGGTTCACCTGCACATCTGCCAATGTGGTATACTGCATCCACTGTACCCGGTGCGGCTTCCTCTACATTGGGGAAACCAAGCGGAGGCTTGGGGACCGCTTTGCAGAACACCTCCGCTCAGTTCGTAACAAACAACTGCACCTCCCAGTCGCAAACCATTTCCACTCCCCCTCCCATTCTCTTGATGACATGTCCATCATGGGCCTCCTGCACTGCCACAATGATGCCACCCGAAGGTTGCAGGAACAGCAACTCATATTCCGCCTGGGAACCCTGCAGCCATATGGTATCAATGTGGACTTCACCAGTTTCAAAATCTCCCCTTCCCCCACTGCATCCCTAAACCAGCCCAGTTCATCCCCTCCCCCCACTGCACCACACAACCAGCCCAGCTCTTCCCCCCCACCCACTGCATCCCAAAACCAGTCCAACCTGTCTCTGCCTCCCTAACCGGTTCTTCCTCTCACCCATCCCTTCCTCCCACCCCAAGCCGCACCCCCAGCTACCTACTAACCTCATCCCACCTCCTTGACCTGTCCGTCTTCCCTGGACTGACCTATCCCCTCCCTACCTCCCCACCTACACCCTCTCCACCTATCTTCTTTACTCTCCATCTTCGGTCCGCCTCCCCCTCTCTCCCTATTTATTCCAGTTCCCTCCCCCCATCCCCCTCTCTGATGAAGGGTCTAGGCCCGAAACGTCAGCTTTTGTGCTCCTGAGATGCTGCTTGGCCTGCTGTGTTCATCCAGCCTCACATTTTATTATCTTATAAACAGCCTATCTGCCTTTGCTTTAAAAATATTCACAGACTCCGCTTCCACCAACTTTTCAGGAAGCGAATTGGAAAAGACTCATGATCCTTGGTGAGAAAAAATTACTTGTCTTTTCTGTTTTAGATGATGACCTCTTATTTTTAAAGAGTGACCCCGAGTTCTGGATTCTCCCACAACAGGGAACATCCTTTCCACCTGGTCAAGTCCACTCAGGGTCTTACCTGTTTCAATCAAGTCATCTCTTACTCTTCTAAACCCAACTGGATACAAATCTCGACTGTCTGACTTGACCTCATAAGACAACCCATTCCTTCCAGATATTATTCTGGTAAACTTTTTCTAAACTGCTTCTAACAAACTTACATTCTTTAAATAAAGAAACCAATCCTGTATACAGTACTCCAGACATCTAGAGAGGGAAAAATTGGTTAGGGATTATCAGCATGGTTTTGTGCGAGAAAAATTGTGTTTCACAAACTTGATTGAATTTTTTGAGGAAATTATCAAAATGATCGAGGGCAGAGCAGTAGATGTTGCTAACTTGGACTTCAGCCCTTGACAAGTTTCCACATGGTAGATTAACTAATAAAGTTAGGTCACATTTAGAGTGAGCTTGCCAATTGGATACATAATTGGCTTAATGACAGAAGGCAGAGTGGTGGTGGAGGGTTGTTTTTTGGAGCAGAGGCCTGTGGCCAGTGATGGTCTGCACGGACTGGTTTTGTGTCCTCTTTTGTTTGTCATTTATATAAACGATTTGGATGAGAATACAGAAGGCATGGTTAGTAAGTTTGCAGACAACACAAAAATTAGTGTCGTAGTAGACAGTGAAGAAGGATTTCTACGATTACAACAGGACCTTGATTATATGGGTCAATAGGCTGAAAAATGGCAGACGGAGTTCATTCTGGGTAATTCTGAGGTATAGCATTTTGGTATAACAAACAAGCACAGTACTTATACAATTAATGGGAAGGCCTTGGCTAGTGTCATAGAACAGCGGTACCTAGGGGGTTCAGGAACATAATTCTTTGAAGTTTGTGTCACATATATACAGGGTGATTAAAAAGTCATTTGGGACACTTCTTCATTGTGCAGCCCCTTGAGTAGAGGAGTTAGGAAGTTGTGTTGAGGTTATACAGGTCATTGGCAAGGCCTCTTCTGGAATACTGTTTCCACTTCTGGTCACCCAGTTGTAGGAATGATATTAGTAAGCAAGAAATGGTTCTGAAGAGACTTACTGGGATGTTGCTGGGTATGGAATGTTTGAATTGTAAAGAAAGGTTGAACAAGCTGGGACATTTTTCACTCTAGCGTAGGAGGTTGACAGGTGACCTAATAGATGTTTGTAAAATCATGAAGAGTATGGATAGGGTTATTGGTGGATGTCTTTTCTCTAAGATGGGGAATTTCAAGAGTAAGAGCCATATTTTTAACCTGAGAGGAGGGAGATTGAAAAAAGACATGGGGCAAACCTTTTACAGAGAGGATGGTTCGCGTGTGCACTGAGCTTCCAGAGGGACTGGTGGATGTGGGCACAGTTACAACGATTAAAAGACACTTAGATAACTATGTGGACAGGAAAGGTTTGGAGGGATATGGGCCAGAAACAGGCAGGTGGGACCAGTTTATTTGGGACTATGCTGAGTGCCTTGTATAACTTTAAGAAAAACACCCTACCGTTTCACTCAATTCCCCGCATAATAAATAATAACATTCCATTAAGTTTCCTAATTACTTGCTGTACTTACGTGCCGTCATGATCCCAAATGACATTACCATTGGACAAGTCGAATCTCAGATTGAAATCTGGCTTGATAGATTTTTATTTTGTTTCATTGGCTGATCTAGTCTTTAATTATCAAGATATTCTCAAATGAGGCTATAAACTTTCCTTAATATCAGAACCTATTTTATTACAAAAAAAAGAAAGGAAATAAACCCAAGTTATCTAAATATTGAGATAATAGTAATTGCAGATGCTGGAGAATCCTTCACCAGAAAGGGTCTAGGCAAAAACGTCAGCTTTTCTGCTCCCAAGATGCTGCTTAGCCAGCTGTGTTCATCCAGCTCCACACTTTGTCATTGAAATATTGAAGCTAGTTAGCAGGATCTAAAACAGAAAACAAAACAAAGTTTCAATTCATTTCCTGATATGAACCATTACACAGATTCAAGTGTCAAGAAATTACACTCCTATCTCAAGTCTTCAATGTTCTACTTTACCGACTCTTTCACAGTCGGTCTTAGACTATGGGGAGGCAATTCGATAAGTCCTTTCCAAATCTGCTGACACTGACTTTATACAAGTCTAAGGGTCTAAATCGTCTCAGTTCTAATAACCTCCAAGCTTCAAAACAAACTCTCCTGGCTTAGAAGTTTAACAATATGGACACTTCTGTTGAGGCAACTAGGCCCGGAATTATTCTGAATCACACCAAGCTGAGAAACTAAACTGGTTTCTAAACTCAACATTGATGTCTTCTGAGCTGAACTGAAAAACTTACTTCTGAACTGAATTAAAACATAACTTGCTCATCCTAGATTGTTCTGAACTGAAAAAAAAACCTCTACATATTTACTCAGGGAGGTGGTGATCTGGTGGTATTGCTACTAGACTGCTAATCCAGTGACCTAGGTGATGTTCTGGGGTCCTGGGTTCAAATCCCATCATGATTATTGGGGAGAAACCCATCTTCTTTACGAATGCTCTTTAGGGAATGAAACTGCCATCCTTAGACACTGTCTGGCCTAGATGTGACTCCACACCGACAGCAACATATGCGATCTTAACTGCCCTTTGGACAATAAATGCTTAGTCAGTGATTCCCTCATCCCCAGGAATAAATAAAATAAATCCACCTATCATAAAGACAGCAGTATACACCCATTAGCATCAGAGGTGTTTGCATGTACCTGCTCTCTGATGCATACTGGATTACATCACTGTTTCAGAAGGTCTATGTGACTTTTTTTTCAACAATGAAAGCCCTTCAGAAAAGAAACCACTGTGCACATGCCACTAATTTGAAATCCAAACTCCAACAATCCAGATATATGAAAATATATTTCTCTCCAAAACAACACTCTCTCCAAAAATCAACATACTTCTTTCACCACATTTGCAATTTACGCAGGAGGATGTGCAGGTCCCTCTGCATTTCAGAGCTTTGCAATTTCTCACACTTCAAAGGAATTGGCAGATGGAATATAATGTTGATAATTGTGAATCATGCTGTTGTGAAGAATAGAAAACAGAAGGTTTTGTTTTCTAATACAGGGAGAAATTATTCAGTGTTATTGTCCAGTGGGATTACAGAATCATTGCACACTAATCACAAAAAGTTAATGTGAAAGTCAACAGTTAGGAAGACAAATGATGCATTGCCAGTTATTGCCAGGACACTGTCTCAGGAATGTGAAGAGGTCTTGCTGTGACTATACATGGGTTATGCTGGAACTACTAAAAATATTGCTTCTGTCACAGCTTGGGCATAGTGTGCAATTCTGGAACCCACATTAGATGAGCAATGTGATTGCACTAGAGAGGGTACAGAGATATTTTCTAGGCTGGAGGGTTTCAGCTATGAAGAGAGATTTGTTAAACTGGGAATATTATCCTTGGAGCAGAGGAGCTAATGTGGTGGGCATGATTGAGATGTACAAAATTATGAGGGGCAGGCTCAAGATGGACAGAAGGGAAGTTTTCCTGTTGGTGGAGGGGTCAATGTCCTGACGGTGTAAATTTAAGAGGCAGGGGGTTTAGAAGGAATCCAAAAAATTTTTTTTGACTCAAAGGTTGTGGGAATCTGGAACTCACTGTCTGTTTGGGTGGTAGATTTAGAAATCCTTATAACATTTTAAAAGTATTTAGCTGTAGACTTGCATTCCAAGGCGTACAGGCCAAATGATGGAATATTGGATTAAAATCATGAGGTGTTTGTTTTCCTTTTGGTGCAGGTTCATTAGGCTTAAGGGGCCTTTTTCTGTCCTGTAAATCCCTATGATAATGACTCTATACAAACTAGGAGCAGGATTAAAGTGTATGGCTTCTTGATTCCACTCCACCATTGAATAAATTCTTGGCTGGTTAACTAACTAACTGCAGTCTTCCACTCTATACTCACTTCCCTTAGTTGCTTTCGAATTCAAATATCCATTGATCTTGCTCTTGATTATAGTCACAGACCGAGCACCCCATAGAATTATCGTAGAATTCTTTCGAGGTTAAAATATACAGGTTTATGGTCTTTCCAGAAATCAAGGGATATGGGGAGTGAGTAAGTTGAGCTGAAATCCAAGGTCAGCCATCTTGGTATAGAATGACGGAACATGCTGAATAGGGTCTATGGTCTACACTCTCCCCTGTTTCTTGTGTTCTTCTTCTTGATGTTCCATTCATGTCAACCATGAGTTGAGTCGCCGTTTATGAAGGAACTGGATGAGAACTCTGACTTGTGTCTTGTTGATGATTGACAGGCTTTCTGGAATGAGTTACTCATGATAGGATTCCCAATATTTGACCCATTTTTGCAGCCACTGTGTTTTTAAGACAGATTCTACTCAGTTTCTGGTCATCACCAGAAGGTTGATGGTGCGGAATTGAATAATAGTTGTGTCATTGAGTATCAAGGAGAGATGGTTTGAAAATCTCTTTTTGTGGATGGTCATTAATTACAGTAAATTATAGCAATAAATACAGAGGCACTCCTTCTACACAGAGTCACTTGCTATTCATATTCTCAAAGAGTTTCATAAGATTCAGATTCTTTGAGACTGATGGTCAGCTGGCCTGACTTTTATGCACACCCTGCTTCATTTGGTATATTTATGAATGGGTATACACAGCACTATCCTGCCCATCACCAAAACCTGACACCATGGTCGGGTAGATGGGAAGCCAACAAAATTAGTAATGTCAAAACGTCCTCAGTCTTAACATTTCATCTGCTTAACCCCATCCCTCCAAATAGAATGGTTGACTGGGAAGGCTGTATATCCAAGTCTTGAAAGGGTGCAGAAAAGATTGACAAGGATGTTGCCAGGGCTGGAGTGTTTGAGTTATAGTGAGAGACTGAATAGGCTTGGGCTATTTTCCTTGGAGTGTCGGAGGCTGAGTGGTGACTTCATAAGAGTTTATATAATCATGAGCGGCATGGATATGGTGAATACTCAAGTTTTTATTTTCCCCATGGTTTGGGAGTCCAAAACTAGAAGGCATAGGTTTAAGGTGAAAAGGGAAAGATTAAGAGGATCCTAAGGGGCAACTTTTCATGCAGAGGATGGTGCATCTAAGGAATGAACTGCCAGAGGAAGCGGGGTTGAGCCTAGTATACTTACAGCATTTAAAAGGTTTCTGGATGGGTATTTAATTAGGAAGGGTGTAGAGGAATATGGAACAAATGCTGGCAAAAAAGGACTGGACTAATTTAGGATATTTGGTCAGCATGGATGATTTGGACAGAAGTGTCTTTCTCCGTGCTGTATAACTCTATGACCTTATGACTGGAGCATGAGTTTGAGGTTGATATGCCAACAAAGCCAGCAGGTCTGTTTGTTGATCGATCCATTCTCAGTGGGCATGCCTGCCTTTGCTGATTGTCCAGGCGGATGGCAGCAAACCCATGGCAAAGCTCTGTATCTGAGGCAAACGATGAAGCACGTTTCCATCTCATGTGTTGATACACCTTCGAGTGTGAATGTTTTGAGACTGGAGGTGAGGGCTATTGACAGCAACGGTCATTACTTACCAACAATAATTCAATAAGTGAAGTGTTAAGCTATCATTAAGATAAGTATGCTTTTACTCCATCAGCACAGTATATTGGATGAAAATAAACAGCCCAAGGGTTAAGTAGTCTCTGCTGCATGTTGCAAATTAAAACACAAACTTAAAAAGTCTCCTTTCATCTTTCCCTCTTGAAACAAAATAATTACCTTCCCGCTGCGATGATACAATGTAGTTCTGTTGTAAAGATCACTGGATCTGACATAGATAAGACTTTTCTGTTGGTATTGCTCTTTTGAATGCCAGCTGCAAATGAGGATAATCATAAAATGTTTAACTGGGCTGTTAGCAAACTCCAAATTTTGCTTAGAAAAATGTGTCATTTGTTCTGAATGTATATGTCATCATCTTTTCAGAAGAGGCATTGAAAATGTCACATCATGAGCTGCCAAAAATATGAAAATGTTTAAATATTCATCTCTGCACGAACATAGCATACTGAGTCACAGACAACGCCAGGAGACATGCTCAGATCTAGAACAGAGAAAGAGATAAAAGGCTATGTTTGCAAGATTAATTTAACTCAGACTTAAAAGTGGCTTGTATGGAACATTAATACTAGCATAGATCAGTTAAGTCTAAAGGCCTTTTCTTTGCACTGAAAATTCAATTTACTGTCAATTCTATCCAGTACTCATCTATCAAAAGTAAGCTTGAGATATCCAAACACACCACTCTCCTATAAATATCACAGAGTAAAACAACCCCTCTATATAATAATCTATATAAGACAATATGTCTCACTCATGGATCTTGACCAATTCTGACCCACAACTACAGATTCATGTTTTCTAATAAAGTTGGAGTGTTTATATAGTATCACACAGAAATACAAGTTTAACGCTTAATAACTGCAATCAATATACAGCAAGACTGGTCTCTGGTGGTTCCAGCTTCAGTGCTTTCAGGGGAATAGTCTTTGAGTCACAGAGTCATACAGCATGGAAACAGTCCATTTGGTCCAACTAGTCCATGCTGAACATAATCTCAAACTAAACTAGTCCAACCTATCCGCTCTTGGCCTATATCCCTCCAAAGCTTTCCTATTCATGTACTTAATCAAGTGTATTTTAAACATTATAAATGTATCCACATCTATCACCTCTGTCAGGAAGCTCATTCCATACACGAACCACACTCTGTGTAAAATATTTGCCCCTCACATCTTTTCTAAATTTCTCTCCTCTCAGCTTAAAATTGTGCCCCTTAGTCTTGAAATCTCCCATCCTCAGGAAAAAAAAGACAACTACCATTAACTCTATCTATATCCCTCACGATTTTATAAACTTTTATAAGGTCACCTCTCAAACTCCCGTACTGTCGTGAAAGAAGTACCAGCTTATGCAGCCTTTCTTTATGACTCAAAGCTTCCATACGCAGCAACATCCTGGTAAACCTGTTCTGAACTGTATTCAGCTTAATAATATCCTTCCTTCAACTGGTCAACCAAAACTGGACACAGTATTCCAGAAAGTGGCCTCACCAATGTCCAGTACAAACTCAACATCGCAAATTGGGTTATGTTCTGTTGACTGTTGTCTTTGTCCAGATGTGTCAAAGATGTTCTGCTGCCCCTTATCTTTAATCACCACTGAGGAATTGTTACCATGCCACTTTAGGGCATGCAGTGTCCAGGCCAATATCATCCAAGTCCATAGATTCTCCATTCCTCAAGGTGTAGGTGTTGCCTGTGTTTCTGAAAGATTCACTTTTCTGATAATCGTTGGACTTCCACAAATTCTTTATTTTCTGAAAGCAACATGACAAGCCTGGCAAATTGACAGTTTCAACAGTGCTAACCATCATGTCTTCAGTCCAAACTTGACATTACAATTCTTAAAAAGAATATTACAAACTGATTATTGCAGACACTGTAAAAAGTATCTACCAAACTCCACAGCATTAATATCAACATTTGATGTTTGACAATTTAGATTTACTGTTTGGTTATAGCAAGTCCCCTCTGAGCCTTCAACTTAATGACAGTGTCATATCAGGAAATGAATCTCAGTGAGAAAAAAATTGATAAAAGTCACCAGAACCCAGCTGTGTTGCTAGATAGAGACAATAGATTGTGTTTTAAGCTGAGGGTCATTGTGCCTTAGGGGCGGCAAGACATTGATAAGGAGAGTCCTTTATGGTGTGGGAATTGAGCCTATACTGCTAGCATGGCTCTACAGTGCAACTCAGCTCTCCAGTCAACAGAGCTAATCAGTACCTACACCCCACCTCAAAAAGACGCTGATAAGTCAAGTTTGTCAAACTTAAATCTAACTTTTATCTAAACTGCCAGCTCTTGACTCTCTTTTACATGTATACTTCCAATAATTGAATAGAATTAGTTTTATTGTTACATGTCCTCACATGAGTACAGTGACAAATTTACAAGTCGCCACTGACAGTGCCATCTTAGGTATAAGGGTTCAGATACTTGGGGGAAAATTCTAAGGGGAAAAAAAGGAAAAAATAAAGTAATAAAGACTCCAGCATAACAGACCTTTGTTGAAATAAGCGAAAAAACAAGGGGATAAAAGTTCAGAATAAGTCCATACATGATAAGAAGTTTAATGAAAGAGAATTTAAGACCAAGTCCACATAGTACATTTATAGCTCTGGGCTCAAGTATGTGGCCACCACTCCCCACCCCCCGCATCCTACCCCCCAACCCCCGCACCCCACAGCCCCCACCCCCACCCACACTCCCCCATTGGAATACCAGGTCGGACCGACCACAATGTTGAAGCAAAAGTCACATGGAGAGGTCACTGGGTCTATATAATAGTAAACTATTGGAGAGGGAGTTGACCATATTATCAAACTGATACCAGAGGTAAAAGATGGAGATACTGAAGGAGCTGGATTGTTCTTGAAGGAAGGAATGTTTGGGGAGTTTCGGGGAGGAAATCTCTGATGGTTTTGATGGAATGGTCATTGATGGTTTGGTAAGTAACCAGAAAATAAGGCAAACCCTTTATAACCCTTTATTGACTGAATTGTTATGATCCAAAAGGCATTGCCTGAAGGTGGTGCCACATGAAAAGGGGCTGTAACTTTGTACAAGGAATGGCAATGTACGGTACTGATCTTGAGGAACCCTTAGGAACCTTCATGCCACCTCAGTATTCAGGAACTAGACAGGACGAGTGAGCAAAGATGTATCATCTGGAATCCCTGCACCACTTTCTGGTCAATTTCACCTAATTTGTGGGTAATTTTTGAGCAACTCTACTCGCTGCATTCAAATTGAAGTTTAAGGAATGATTCAGATCAGCTGGGACAGCTCCAGGTTGATGGCTGTTACCTTTCCAAATTAAACTATAACGTTGCATGTTTGGCATCAGATGCTGAAGTCACCGGCAAAATATTTGCGATTGAGTTTTCAAAGCATAGAACCTACTAATTACAGAAATATACATCAGAAAGATTGATGTATCTTGTTTGATTATGAGAACATCTGTAAGCTTTGATATATGTACAAAGGCACAGGGCAATGGAGACTATACTGAGGACATTGGAGTGTGTTCTCCAACCATCTGCAGCTTGATGCCACACACAAATCTGAATAGGTGTTTGCTCAGAACGCATCGCTACCCTGAATGAATACACCATTTAAACAATGTAACTTAATTTGTACTTTAAACTGGCAATACACTCACAGTATTCTAAGTTCAACGTCTATGTTCAAAGAGAAAATTAACCCGACTGATGCAAAATTAAAAGTATTCACTGATGGTGCTACTAACCCTGAGAACCAAGGGAATTTAAAACCAAAAGAACTGCAGACGTTGTCAATCAGGAAGAAAAACAGAAGTTATTGAAAAAGCTCAGCAGGTCAATATATCCAAACTTTAACTCTGATTTTTTGTTAAAGCTGTTGCCAGACCTGCTAAGCTTTTCCAACAGCTTCTGTTTATTTACCAAAGGAAGTTGTTTGCCCCATCACATTTACTTGGTTGCATCTATTAAAATACACAGTTCTTATTTTTAAGACTAATTGCTTTTTAAAAAAAAAATCTATCATAGGATGTGGGCATTGCTGGCACAGCTATCATTTGTTGCCCATCTCTAAGTGAGCTTGAGGAAATGGTGGTGAGTTGCTTTCTTGCTGGTCATGTGAACCAGTGACTGTAAAACAAAATGATGATATTATTCCAAATCAGGATGTTGTGAAGCTTGGAGGGGAATTTTGCAGGTGGCGATGTTGCAGTGTGCCTGCTACCTATGTCCCATCTTTACAGTAGAGATGACAGGTTTGGAAGAAGTTGCCAAAGGAACTTGAGTTACTGCAGTGCATCTTGTATATCAACAGTGGAGGGAATGAATGATCAAGGTGGTGGATGGTGTATCAGTTAAACAAGCTGTTTTATCCTAGATGGTGTCAAGTGTCTTGAGTGTTGTTGGAGCTGTAGTTAGCCAGGCGAGTAGGGACTATTTTATTCCCGAACCCCACCTCCAACATGTGTCTTGTAGATGGTTGACAGGTTTCCTAGAGTCGGTTATTCATGATAGAATTCCCAATCTCTGACCTGTTCTTGCAGCCATGGCTCTGACAGAGGGTCATTGAACCTGAAACATTAACTCTGTTTTCTCTCCACAGATACTGCTCACCCTGCTCAGTTTCTCCAACAATTTCGGTGTTTGCTCTTTGTAACCATAGCATTTAGATGACTGGTCCTGTTAGTTTTTGGTAACTCCCAGAATTGTGATGATGGGGTATTCAATGATAGTAGCCCCATCGAATGGGGGAGGTGGCTTGATTCTCTCCCACTGGGATTTGTCATTAATTACAGCAAATAGTAATAAATACAGGGGCACTCTCTCGATAATGATAGAGTGACTTGCTATTCATATTTTCAAAGAGTTTAGCAAGATTCAGGTTCCTTATGATGGATGGTCATTTTGGCCTGGATTTTATCCCCAACCCTCCCTTTGGCTTGTTTATGGATGGGATATATAATACAACATAAGAGACTCCTCCAGTGTCACAATAACGCCACCGGAAACTGGAGGAGCAGCACCTCATATTCCACCTTGCGAGCCTATAACGCAATGGCCTAAATGTGGACTTTACACGTTTCAAAGTCTCCCCCCAACACCACCCCTCCCCAACCTTGGTCTCATCGCATAACCAGCCCTCCCTCTCATCCCCACCTCCTTGACCTGACACAACCTATCCATCTTCTCTCCCACCTATCCACCCCTCCTACCTCACTAACCAATGCCCACCATTCCCTACCTACATTCACCTATCAACTTCCCTTCTACCCTCCTCACCCCCACCCTTCCTCTCTATTTATTTCTAGCTCCTTTTCCCTCCCATTTCTGAAGAAGGGTCTTGACCTGAAATGTCAGCTTTCCTGCTCCTCTGATGCTGCCTGGCCTGCTGCGTTCCTCCAGCTCCACACTGTGTTATCTCTGACCCCATGATTGGCTAGGTTTGTGGTTGACAAAATTGATAGCCCATGCACCAGTTTAACATATGTAATTAATGTTCAACTGAGCTCGTTACTAAGACAACTATCCACACCATAACATGTTTGGGTAGACAGACAGGCAGGAGTGGTTACAAATTGAGTGCAATTTGTCAAATAGTAGCAGGAAAGAGGGGGCACATCAATCAGGAAGTGCCTGAAGGCATCAGGGGAATCTCTTGCCTATGAACCGAAGAGATGACCTGCCTCGTTGTTCCTTCCCACTTGGCCTCAAATACTACCCACCTGCATCTCCATTTCTAGGCCGCTTTACTGAAGCCCACCCGAGTAACGTATGATCTATTCTTATGGAATATTCTAACTCTATCCAAACTCTTATTTATGCACTCTGATGTGTAGCTCCATGACATCATTGCAAGGTTGCTCCTCAAGTTCCAACACAACAGAACCCATGACCCTAGAGCATTGGCCTGGGTACATGATAATTTATTGCTATATTGTTACTGTCACTGCTTCCTTATACACTTCTGCTGGAGGGTCACTGATAACTATACATTATCTGTGAAAGACTAAATAAAAACCAAAAGAACTGCAAATGCTGTAAATCAGAAACAAAAAAACAGCAATTGCTGGAAAAACTCAACAGGCCTGGAAGCATCTGTGAAAGTCTAATTATGGTCAGACTGAAGGATTTCAGATCAGCAGACATTATGTTTTTGGAGTATCTTTTATAGTTGAATTTTTTTTTCTGAAAGATTACTGTGTTTATCTGATTGTTTGGTTTATGCGTGCTGTCCTTAATCCAGTGGCTTGTATATATGCTCATTGAAAACTCCAGCTGTTATGTCAGTGTGTAGGTGGGTGTAAGCATGTGATATAGAAGCAGTACAACACAGGAGAAAATTTAACAGGTTCACAAGGTGCTGTTACATTTCCTTAGCATGTTGAATTTTGGAAAATCTGCAGTTTCAAATGCAACATATGTTCCATTTATTTCAATATCCTGTTCTAAGGTTGCGAGAATATTAAATAAAACTAATGCTGAAAATGACGATTACGCAGTTTAAGGTAGGCTACTCTAATCTTTGCTTGCCTTTCCAAATGATTGGTAACAGTCCAGACTAAGGAAAATTGGAGATGTAGTAGGGAAATGAATCCCTTTTATTTTCTCTTCACTCTTTGTTATGTGCATGTTATGCATTGCATGTCAAATAACAAATAATGGAATCTCTTATCCCCTTACCTGCTTAAGCCAGTTTTTATTTTTCACTGTTGAAGGCAAAAATCTAGCTACAGGTGGATGAATTTTACCATGTTCATTCAGGTGAAATGAGTTAGGTTGCTAAATGAGGCCTCCAGTAGAGATGTTGATGTTTCTGCCTTTCTCAGTAGACACCTACCAAGTTTAGTCAGATTCATCTATCCCAGTTGAGGGGAGGGCCAATTTGAACCAGGATAGAGTACTAGATCTTCATACGAACACATGAGTTCATGGAAAAATGCCCATGACAAATGAAAAGTTGCCATAAACAAAGGTCATTTATACAATGCGATAGATGACACATCTGTGTTGTACATATTTAACCATTTGCTAGACAACAAAGTAGAGTGGAGCTACACAGCTGAGTCAGAATAAAAGTACGTGGATAATATCCGGTCAAGCTGTATGTCTGCCAAAGCGCTATCTTAATGTATAAACTATGCACCAATGTGAATAATTGTACATTTATTAGAACATCTTTCTTATAATTATTAATAAACTTCTCGATCTGTCTCAATAAGATCCTGTGTTTCTGTGTGTATGTTATATGGGGAAGGGTTTCGAAAATCATATCCTTAAACAAGGTCCACACACGTAAATATTTCACAGAATATTAATAATCCTTAGAATTCTCTATCTTGGAGACCTACTGGAAGCCCATTCTTTGAGAAATTTCACAATTGGAATTGACTGATTCCTGTATCAAGAGACTTGACGATTATGTAGATCATCATGCAGAAAATCATACCTTACATAATTTTATTCATCACAGTACTGTAGAGTCACACAGCATGAAAATGGTCTGATTCGTCCATGCCAACGGTGTATTCCAAACTTAACTTGTCCCATTTGGCTGTACTTGGCACATATCACACTAAACCTTTCCTATTCATGTACCTGTCCAAATCTCTTTTAAAAGTTGCAATTGTACATGCCTCTACTACTTCCTCAATACATGCATCATCCTCTGTGTAAAAAAGTTGTCCTTCAGGTCCCTTTTGAATCTTTCCCCTCTCACCTTAAACTTGATTGTTTAGAACTTCTCTACACTAGGGAAAAAGACCTTTGCTATTCACCTTATCTATGCACCTGATGATTTTGTAAACTTCTATAAAGTTATCCTTCAGCCTCCAAATCTCCAGGAAAAAAACGCTGCAGCCTATTCAGCCTCTCCCTACAACTCAAACTCTCCAGTCCTGGCAATATCCTGGTAAATATTTTCTGCACTCTCTCTAGTTTAACAACATCCTTCCGATACAAAAATAGAAATTGTCGGAAAAGCTCAGCATCTCTGGCAGCAGCTGTGGAGAGTAACCAGAGTTAACATAATCTTTCCTATAGCAGTGTGACCAGAATTGTACACAGTATTCCAAAATTCACCGCACTAATGTCTTGTACATCCACAACATAAGATCCCAACTACAGCCATGATCTTACTAAATGGTGGGAGAGTTTCAAAAGGTTGAATAGCCTACCTCTGTTGTTGCTATGGTTTTAACAGAGATTCTTCAAGTTCATGTGTTACATAATTTTATTCATCACAGTACCATTCAGATGCTGCAGAACTGATCTCTTTTGTCTGAAGATGTCTGACTTTAGTTCATGAAAATGTTAACCTACATTCCCCGTGGACCCAGACTCTGTGAAATTTCTATTTGTGCTGTTAAAGTTGCCAGTTTCGGATACCAAGTCATCAGAATGTTTTTTCCTTAAGTCAAATCCGAAAGAAAGATCAGTCTTGCTCCAGCTTTTCACAGAGTGACAAGAAATGAATTTGTATGCTCCAGGTTGAGCTATTTCCTAATGAGCTAGTTTCCAGCATATCACCACTTTGAATTTCATACTGCCAGTAAAATGAAAACATCACTGAGAGGCACCTCAAAGCTGAATTGAACTCCTGAATGATGCATTAAAGGAAGTTTGCTGAAGCTGGGGTATAAAGGCATATTAATAGTCTAGGCAAAAGGAGATTTATTCTGCTTCTAAAGCAACACTAAGCTAGCCCTTACAACAGCGAACTAAATTACATTAACTTGATGAACATATTAGTTCACTGCAATACATAAATTTTTAAAAATTTCACACAATATCCAATGGGATTTGAAATTGGTGTTATTTTTCTGAAAGTGTTTAATCATTCAAAAGAAGCAAATATAACTGACAAGAAGCAGCTGCAGTTTGGAGCAGTAATTTTCTAGCTAAGCCTCTTTCCACAAAACATACAACTAAATAGATATTGTTTTGTTCCTGAAATATTATTCTTGCAGTTGGAATAGTCTGTATTTGGTGGCACAAAATCTACAGGGGTCAGATCCATATCAAGGTGTTGCAATATTAACTGGTATTGTACTAGGGGTGCCAAACTGATACAACTTATTGATCAGTGTTAGTACCTAGTCATCACCAATAATGGCTTTATAAGGACTGAATTTACTCAGGTTAGATTCATGTCTTACTTCATAATATAGTGTTTCACCTTCGTCTTTCACTATTGGAACAGATTTTACAAATTAGATTTCCTCTACCTTCAGCAACTGGTTCTAACTTCTACAATGTACTCTTTGGCTTCGGTGTAACACCTTACCATTTACTTCCTCCCCACTCAGTATCCAAGGGGCGGGATACATTTTCCAGATGAAGCAGCGTTTCACCTGCACTTTCACTCAATCTAGTCTACCATATTCGCTACTCACAAAGTGGCCGCCTCTATATTGGGGAAACAAAGTGCAGATAGGGCGTGTGCTTTCCAGAAAACTTATATTCTGTCCATAAAAATTTACCCTGAGCTTCTGGTTGCCTGCCATTTCAAAACACACTGCCATGTTCCCTGGCCAAAATCTCTGTCTCAGGCTTGCTGCTGTGCTCCAGTGAAGCTCAGTAGAAGCTGAAAGAACAGCACTTTATTTCCCGCCTGGGAGTCCCACAGCCTTTTGGGTTCAATACTGAATTCAATCATTTTAGGGCCTGAGCACCTTCTCCCATGTCCTAACTTCAACCCCATACACCAGGCCCTGTCATCTGGACTGTTACCGCAAACAACCCATTGTTAGCCACTAATGGTTCCCATGAGCAGCTATTCATTCCCAGGCTGACCTTTACCCATTCCTTTGTCTGCCTAATTGCTTTTCTCTCTCTTTGGGTTCCATCTCCACCTATTGTTTACTTCCTTGCCCTCACCCTATCCCTCCTCTCTAGCATTTGGGCGGCACAGTGGCTCAGTGGTTAGCACTGCAGCCTCACAACGCCAGGGACCCGGGTTCAATTCCAGCCTCAGGTAACTGTCTGTGTACAATTTGCACATTCTCCCCATGTATGTGTGGGTTTCCTGTGGGTGCTCTGGTTTCCTCCCACAATCCAAGGATGTGCAGGCTAGGAGGATCGGCCATGCTAAATTGCCCGTAGTGTCCTGAGGTGTGTGGGTTATAGGGGGATGGGTCTGGGTGGGATGCTTCAAGGACGGTGTGGACTTGTTGGGCCGAAGGGCCTGTTTCCACACCCTATGGAATCTAATCTAATCTAGCATATATACCAACCTTTTTCCAGCAACAATCAGTTCTGAAGAAGAGTCACTGGACTCAAAATATTAACTCTGCTTTCTTTCCATGACTGCCAGACTTGCTGAGTTTTTCCAGTAATTTCTGACTTTATTTCCCATTGATCCCAGTTTTGCCAGGGCTCCTTGATGCTAACTCAGTCAAATGCATCTTGATGGTTTTTGTCCATGTTTGGATCAGGGTGTAAAGAGGTCAGGAACTGAGTGTGCTTGACTTGAACCCAAATTGAGCAGCAGTGAGATGAATAAATGTCTCTTGATAGTCCTGGCAACAACACACAACCATCAATTTTTATTAATTCACGGGATGTAGAAGTTACTCTTGAGTAGATTGTGGTGACTTGCCTTCTTGAACTGATGCAGTCCATTTGCTGTGGCTAGGTTCACATTACTGATGATTGAGTTCAGACTGTTGGGGTGATAATTGGCTGGGATGGATTTGTCCTGCTCTTTGTAGACAGGCAACTTTCCACATTGCTGTTTGGATACTGGGCTTGTAACTGCGGAGAAATAGTTTGGCTAGGGGCATGGATGATTCTTCAGTAATTGGACAAGTCTTCAGTACTATTGCTGGAATATTGTCAAGACATTTGAAGTATCAGTGCCATTACATGGACTGAATTAAAGTGGCATGTGTGATGCAGGAGAGCTCTGTATGAGGCTGAGATGAATTATGCATTTAAGAATTTCAGCTGATGGTTGTTGCAAATGCTTCAGCTTTGACAGATATGCTAGGCCCCCCTATCATTGAACTTTGGAATGTTTTTGGAGCCTCCTTTTCCAGTGAGTTGGTTGATTGTCCACTACTATTCAGGAGTGAATGTGGCGACACAATGGTTAGCACTGCTGTCTCACAGCAGCAGGAACCAGCATTTGAGTCAAACTTTGGGCAACCATCTGTGTGGAATTTGCACATTCTCCCTGCACCTGTGAGGGTTTCATTCGAGTGCTCCAGTTTCCTCCCTCAGTCCAAACTTATGCAGGTTAGGTGGATTAGCGATAGGAAATGCAGGGTTACAGGGATGGGGTGCTTCTCAGGTCACTGGTATTAACACAATGGTCCGAATGGTCTGCTTCAACACAGTAGAGATTCTATGACTGCAGAGTGTGGAGACTGAATTAGGTGCCACTCAAGCTAATGATATTGCAGTCCTGGTTGGAGAATAGGCAGAACCTGATGTGGTCAGATGTTTCATCTCTGGCTCCTGATAGTCCGTGTAATTATGCCTAAGGAGTTAATGTATCTGCAGTATTGCTATCATGCAACAATTTACAATTTGCTGTTTAACAAGTGCCTCTTCTCTTAAAAACGCAATGGTGGTCCACATTCTGTGATTATTAATTAGGCTTTCAGTTTAATCATAGAAAAGTGGATTGGAGGGCTCTTATGGCACAGTGGTGGTATCCCTACTTCTCTGCCTCCGTAACCTGTTCTTCCTCTCACCCATCCCTTCCTCCCACCCCAAGCCGCACCCCCAGCTACCTACTAACCTCATCCCACCTCCTTGACCTGTCCGTCTTCCCTGGACTGACCTATCCCCTCCCTACCTCCCCACCTATCTTCTTTTCTCTCCATCTTCGGTCCGCCTCCCCGTCTCTCCCTATTTATTCCAGAACCCTCACCCCATCCCTCTCTCTGATGAAGGGTCTAGGCCCGAAACGTCAGCTTTTGTGCTCCTGAGATGCTGCTGGGCCTGCTGTGTTCATCCAGCCTCACATTTTATCATCTCAGCCAGAAGGCTTGGTTTCAATCCTATTGCTCCAATGGCGTATAACATGTCTGCCTGGTCGATTGAAAATACCGAGAGAAGAGTGTGAGTTGTAGCACTCCAGCTCGAGCACATGCCACCAGTAGTTAGGCCCACAGGCATACAGATTTCTCCTCTTTTAATATTGATTCCTTACATTGGTTTGGTTCCATTGGGAGCATTCAATGTCGTACTCAGTCCACTATCTTTCATGTCTGATCTTTGAAGTCAGGGATTGCAAATGAGGGCACACTGTGACTGAATACATTTGTAGGTAACATATAACAAGAAGTACTGTGAACAATTTTGGGCCCCATACCCTCAGGAAGGATGTTCTGCTCCTGGAGTGGTCTGGAGGAGGTTCACTAGAATGATCCCAGGAATGAAAGTCTTAATGAATGCAGAATGTTTGAGGACTCTAGGTCTATACTTGATGGAGTTTAGAAATACGAGGGGAGATCTAATTGAAACTTACAGAACAGCCTGGACAGAGTGGATGTTGGGAAGATATTTCCATTGGTAGGAGAGACTGGGACTCAAGGCCACAGCCTTAGAGTAAAGAGAAGACCCTTTAGAATGGAGATAAGGAGAAACTTCTTCAGCCAGGGAGTGATGAATCTATGGAATTCGCTGCCACAGAAGGCTGTGGAGGCCAGGTCACTGAGTGTATTTAAAACAGAGACCGATAGGTTCCTGATTGTCAAGGAGATCAGGAGTTACAGGGAGAAAGTAGAAGAATGGGATTAAGGAGCCCATCAGCCATGACTGATTGATGGAGCAGACCTGATGGGCTGAATGGCCTAATTTCTGCTCCTTGTCTTATGGTCTTATGTAACATGCTGTTAGGCAAATTTTACTGAGCGGTATGTTGTTGGAATTAATGTTGGTGCTTTAACTTTTAAAACTCTACACAAATAACTTGGGTAAAGGGACCAAATCTACGGTTGTTAAGCTTGTCGATGACACAAAGATAGATAGGAAAGTTGTGAAGAGGACATAGGGCACTACAGGGAGATATAGATTAAATGAGTGGGCAAAGATCTGCAAAAAGAGCATATTGTGAGAAAATATGAAATTGTCCATTTTGGCAGGAAGAATAAAAAGGAAACTATCATGTAAATAAGTTTCAGAGATAGTAGGACCTGCAGATGCTGGAGAATCTGAGATAACAAGGTGTAGAGCTGGATGAACACAGCAAGCCAAGAAGTGTCAGAGGAGCAGGAAAGCTGATGTTTCGGGCCTAGACCTTTCTTCAGGAAAGAAGGGCTTAGGCCCGAAACGTCAGCTTTCCTGCTCCTATGATGCTGCTTGGCCTGCTGTGTTCATCCAGCTCTACATCTTGTTATCATTTAAATGACGAGTGATAGCAGTGCTTTGAGATACAGAAAAATCATAGAATCTCTGCAGTGTAGAAGCAGGTCATTTGACCCACTGAGTCCACACCAATCCTCCAAAGTGTGTCCCAACCAGACTTAATCCATCCCTGTAACCCAGCATTTTCCATGGCTAATCCACGTAAGCTACGCACACACACACCGCCCCCCCCCCCCCCCCCCCCCCCCCAAGACACAACGGGCATTTAGCATGGCCAGTCCAACTAACCTGCACATCTTTGGACTGTGGGAGCAAATCAGAGCATCCAGAGGAAACCCACACTGGCACAAGGGAGAACATGCAAACTGTGCACAGCCTGTCACCCAAAGCCACAATCAAACCCAAGCCCCTGATGCAGTGAGATAGCAGTGCAAACCACTGAGCCACCATGCCACCCCCAGGTATCCAGTGCGTGAATCATAAAAGAAGTTAGTGTACAGGTACAACAAGTAATTAGGAAAATAAATAGAATGGTATTGATTATTGCTGGGACACTGAATCCAAAAGGTGGGAAATTATTCTTCAGTTTCACATGGGATTGGTGAGTCCACCCCAGTACTGTTCTCTCCTAATTTATGGAGGGTTCTTGAAAGGATATTTCTTCTGGTGATATCTAGAACTAGGGGTCACTGTTTTCAAAGTAAGTGGTCACTCAGTTCAGACAGAGGTGAGGACATCTTCTCTCTCACAGGTTGTCATACGTTGTAGAAACTTTCTTCCTCAAAAGGCAATGGAAACAGAGCGTTTGTTGGAGGTAGGTAGAGATCAAAATAGTTCAGGTTTTTAAGAATACAAAGTAATCAGATTAGCCATGATTTTATTGAGTGACAGAGCAGGCTGAGTGGCCTAATCCTGCTTCTATTTTGTATGTTCTTCACCACTCACCTACCCACTAGAAACACTGATGACTGATTTCTCTCTGCTTCTCACCCATGGATACCAGGGGTAAGTGGGCTCATTGCTATTCTGTGATTGGCTAACTCAGGATAGATTTGGGTGCCTTATTTTTTAGTATAGATGAGTAGGACACCTCTAGAAGCTTTTGCCTCAAACCATTGACAGGACCAATTATAGTTAATAGTGTTTGCATCAAGTAGAAATTCCTTCAAAATGGGTGGACTGCAGAAATAATAAACTCATGTACACTGACAATAATTCATTTTTATTAAGTAGTTATTCATAGATCCATCTTAGTCCAGGAGCCCTTCGAGTGTACCTGTCCTCACTGCAATTGTAATAAACATTTATCTGGCATTTTTCATTGTGAACAAATATCAATACTGGCCTCTTCCAGTATTTCTGCTGATACCATTACACCATCATTTTTGTCACGTCAGTGCAGTACTGAGTAAGTGCTGCTCTGTTAGAGCTGTCACCACTTGGACAAGTTGCTAAACTAAGGTTCAGTGTGCTCTTAATTTCAATGTAAAGATCTTGTCAATGAACTGAGTAATGTTTATTGCTTGGTTGACTTCATCAAATCAGATTATTTGGTCATTATCAAGTTGCTGTATGTGGGAGCTTGCTGACCGCAAACTGGTTCTTGTGTTTCCAACGTTACAACTATGACTGCACTTCATTGATTGTGAAGCATCTTGGCACATGTGGGAGTCATGAAACCTGTTTAGTAAACGCAAGTCTTTGTTTTGAACCTGTTGATTACAACAGCAACATAAAGAAAACCTGTTATACCTACTGATTAGACCATCCAATCTCCCGCAAAGAAGCAGTATCTTAAAAATAGATCAAAGACATTCCAAGCCAGAATCAGGAAGAAATTTTCACCCAAAAGGCAGTGGAAATGTGCAACTGTTGCAGAAAAAAAACAGTCGGGGGTCACTAGAAATTTGTAAGGTATGAGATCACAAATTGTCTCACAAGGTAAAAATATCAAGGATTCCTACAGTGAAGGCAAGGACATCACACTGAAGAATAGTTTAGCCATCTTGTAATTAAAATGTGCAATAAGCTGGCATTGAATGGTTTAAGCTGTTTGTTCTGTAACTGGGTTACCAAAATTAAAGGCCAAGATTTTTTTTGTAGAAGATGCCAGCCTGGCTACCTTTCGATAACCTATAGATAATAGGGTGGATGGAAGACCCTGGGTGGTAAGAAGGTCCATGGTTATATGTTCCCAGGAAGAAATGAGTTAATCGAGTCCAATCCTCGGTCTTCCAGTTGAGGAAGGATGTGAAGGTTTTAGAAGGGTGCAGAAAAGATTTACTGGAATGATTAAAGGTGGCCATGTTGTAAATGTTAGCCCCTTTAAGAATGAACCAGAAATGTGCCAGCTGTTTTCTCTTCAAGAGATGTTACTACACTCTGGAACAGTTGGGACATGAAGCTGGGTCTCCTGGGTTAGAGATAGAGGCACCACCACTCTACCACAAGATCCCCTTCAGGTCATGCTGCAAAGAAAATAGAGAGCAGTTGATTTCATTGGAGAACATACTTAAGGGTTGATTTCCAAAGAGATGGGAGTGCATTGCTTTCCCTGCCCTCCAAATCTGTTTAAATTTAGTCCCTTCCACCCTTTTCTATCCTTTTAAATTTTTTGGCAAAATTGCAAAGCCTCAGCAGTTGATTCAGTTTGGTTATTTGGATGATTTGGTGGTCAGTTTCCAATAAAAAGTGCTGGTTCTCCCCCTCAATATTGTTTGAATTTTATTCCCTCCCCTTCTTTTCCTTACCTTTTTGATATTTTGTTATTACCACACTGGCCCTGGTGGGCTGTGTTAGTGACTTGATTAACTGTGTTTCTTATTAATCTAGTAGTGGGTCCTTTTAAAATAATAAGAAAGGGTTGGTTTTCCACATTCAGGGGGGAGAATGGACTGGAGTTTGTGTTGGAATATGAAATGCCAACAAATATTTGTCCTCTCTGGTGGGGGGTCTGGGCCCGAGACGTCAGCTTTTGTGCTCCTGGGGTGCTGCTTGGCCTGCTGTGTTCATCCAGCCTCACATTTTGTTGTCTTGGAGTCTCCAGCATCTGCAGTTCCCATTATCTCAAATATTTGTGGAAGACAGACTGACTCCTGCTTTGGTCACTGGATGTTGAGCAGTAAAACACCATGGATGAGGCATTTCAATTATGTGGATACATTAAAGAAATTGAAACGGTTCTCCTAAGAGAGGAAATTTTATATAAATATTCAAAATCATAAAGATCGCATTGGTGGGGAAAAGATGTTTACATTGTCGGAAGGACTAAGAACTGGAGGGCAAAGATTTAAGGTGATTTGTAAAACAATCAAAGGCACCAGGAGGAAAAATCTTTTCATAAAGGGCATGGGAGCATCTGGAATCTCCTGCCTGAGATGCTGGTGAAGGCAAATTCGATTGTGGCTTTCAAACAAGAATTAGACCATTATGTGAGGAAATGTAAAGAAGCAGTTGCTTTTGCAAAGGTCCAGCTCAGAAACAACACGAGAAATGGGTTGTCACTTTAAGGCTCTATGGTTCTGTAAGACTCAAGTGCAATGAGTGTAGATGTTGCATAAAATAAAAGTTTTGAGTTATTTGGCTATCTTGTGCCCTCAATAATTCATTACTCTTTTGTAAACAGAAATGCCTTACTGTAAATCTATTGTCTGTGTACTAGGATTTAAGATCCTCAAAGCGAGAGATTCAAAAGTCAGTGAGGTCTCAGAACATCTAGCAAAGCCAGGTCGTTGACTGTAAATTCTCTGTGTTCCTTAGCAAACTTTCTCATGAGCTGAATGGTCCAGCTCTTCAGGTTATTGAAATACACAGCAGCCCTGCTCTTGGAGCATAAACAACAACCAACTCAGCAGATTTGGTCAGAAGTTGGACACAGCTCTCAATCACTGTAGGGCTAAAGGGAAGAGGACCTGACATATGTATGTGCCATTACAGATGGATTAGCATCTTTGCTGCTTCACACAAGGCCTCCTTACAAGGTCATCAGTAGTCCATCACTAAGCACTCTCACGCTGGGCTGCTCAAAGTCAGTCCTGAGGCACAGACAGAGTGCTGAAGCATGGCTATGTAATCTTTCCTTCAATGCATTTTAAATATTTTACTCCAATTCTATTATCTGTCCAAGCTGCAGAATACAGCTTGCCTCCGCTGTTTGTGGTAAAGCAACATTTGTTTCTGTGCATTTACACATAGAAATAGTCAAGTATAATTAAATCGTTACACCACACGTAGCAGAGCCAAGGCTTAATATGGCAAAGTACACAATGTTCTGTTCTTCACAGAGTCACATTTGGAGGATGCAGACATACATTACTGACAATGGGGTCAGGTAGGTTGCTGATTATATCATGACGACCACCTCAGTCATTGGGGATCAGCTCCAGGCAGCAAACCTGCTGTGGTTGATGAAAAAAGCTTGAATGTCATTCTCTCAGCAGACTTAGTGCCAAGCTCAGATCTTTTCCACCCCTCACCGTATTAAAAATACTACATTAGTGAAACATTTTGGTATGGGGACTTCTCAAAGTGTAAATCCCTGTTGTCTAAATGACTGCAAAAATAGAACGAGTGAAAAATGAAAAAACAAATGAATAAGAGCAGGCCGAGCTATTTTTGGGAAGCAGCTTGCTGTGTCTCCATAATCCTCTTTCAGTGACTTAGCCACCCATTGAATTAAGCAGCTTTAGAGTATATATGGGTTCCACTCTTTACAATAACATTTCAGACTGTACCAAGCTTGCAAAACCCCTCAGGGGATGAGCAGTGAGACTGAGAAATACAAAGAGATTTTCGTCCGGTTTGACAATTTCAGGGAGAATTACCTACTTAATTCCTACGAGTAAATTGTTTCAACGAAAAGCTGAGAAGGAACACAACCTACAGTTCTCATTGTTAAGAGCTGCCCTTGTCAGGTGCAAGTGACGTAATGCAGAAGTGCAAACTGCTGAGGGCTGCAACTGGATCTTGTTGTGAGGCCCAACATCAATCAGTTAATAAAGGCATAATTAATGGCAGCCATATAAGTCTCAAATCTTCCTGATTCGGACGATATCTGGATGGAAGTACATCCATGAACTGATGATGTAGCGCAATTAAAGATCATGATGAAATCGTTTTTCTCTGCTCAGAGAAATTAAAGTGGACTTTGTGTGATTTAGATAGATGTTTTTGCCACTGAAGGAAACTCCCATCCTTTTTAGTTTCAAGATAAAAGCCAAAGCCTTGTTAGCAATCATTACACACACCCCTGCTCTCCTGATCCTTTCCCACGCTCCGCACTTACAGGGGGTAAGTTGAATATTAGTTGATAATGTTGCGCACTCAAGTTAGCTTTCTGTTTTATTACTGACAGGGGCATAATCAGTCCAGATTATCCACTCTTTTTCAGCTCAATCTGCCATGCCCTCATCCCATGAATGAATAAAAATAAATAAAAAACTTCTTTTTGTTAGAGTATTAGAACCTGGTAGGTGACGTGGCAGAAGAATATAATATAATGAGAGTCATGGATAAGGTGAACAGTCAGTCTTTTCTCCAATACGACAAATACCTAGTGAGCACCGTTTTATGGTGAGGGAGGAAAAGTTTAAAGGAGATGTGTGAGGAAATTATTTTATACAGAGGGATGGGAGGTGCCTGGAATGCACTGCCCGTGGGGTGCAGAAGCAGATGCAATAGCAATGTTTAACACGCATTTAGACAGACACATGAACAGGCAGGGAATAGAGGGATATGGACCATGTGCAGGAAGATTAGTTTAGAATAGCATCATGGTTAGCAGAGGCATAGTGGGTCGAATGACCTATTCATGTTCTATAGTGTTCTGTGGTCTGTATTCACCAAATGTCAATGGTCAGATTTGATTACCTCCAAAGCATTGGCTTAGTCTTCTGGATCACTAGTCTGGTGACATTACTCCTTCACCACTGCCTTCTCTGTTGTTTTTTCATCTAAGAAGTTTCCATCTCTTGCATGTTATCCAATCCCATTTCCGCTCCCTTCACCTCCTGTGAAATGGCTGGGGACGTTTAACTTGTCGCTGTTGTTCCTGAATATTTTCCATTAGCGAGAGTCTAATGAATATCACAAAAATAATATTGCAGAGCAGTAATCTGTGGCACACTGGAGAACAGAACTGGCTGCAGGTAGATTCATTGATCATGTCTTAGCAATTCAGTTGCAATCATCCAGAAGATTACAAAGCAGACATCCTTTCTTATTTTGTTTCCTTTACGCTTTCAGCAGATGTGCGCGTCTCTACAAAGGCCAGCATTTGTTTGTCATAGATTCATACAGCACAGAAAAGACCCTTCAGCCCATCAAACCTGCACCAACATAATTACCACTAAAAATGAGCTAATTGCAATTTCCTGCTCTTGCCCCATATCCTTGAATTTTATGATATTTGAAGTGCTCATCCAAATATTTTTAACGATTGTAAGGTTTGCGGTCTCCATTACCTTTCCAGGCATATCATTCCAGATTTCTGAGTGGAAAGGTCTTTTTCTCAAATCCTCTCTGAATCTCCTGCCCCTCACCTGCATACTATGCCCTCTCATGATTGACCCCTCAACAAATGGGAACAGTTGCTGTGTATTCAGCCTGTCCACTCCCCTCACAATCTTATATGCCTTAATCGTGTCTCCCCCAAGTCTTCTCTGCTCTAAAGAAAACAATCTAAGCCAGCGTAGTCTCTCCTTCTCCCTCCAAGGCAACATCCTGGTGAACTTCCTCTCTATCCTCTCTAGTGCTGTCACATCCTTCCCAAAGTGAGGTGATCAGAACTGTACACAGTACTCCAGTTGTGGCCTGACCAAGGGTCTGTACAACTCCACCAATACCTCTTTGCTCTTGTACTCTATACCACACCGATGAAAGCTAGTATCCTATATGTCTTCTTAATGATCTTATTCATGTGCTCTGCTGACTTCATGGATCTGTGAATAATTATCCCACGATCCGTCTGTTTATCTGAGCTACTCAGTGTCCTGCCAGACATAGAATACTCCCTCATCTTGATTCTTCTTGCATCACCTTGCACTTATCAGGGTTAAATACCACCTGCCACTGGTCTGCCCATCTGACCAACCCATCTATGTTTTCCTGCAACTTACAGCCATCTTCATCACTGTCAACCACTCTACACATCTTGGTGTTGTTTGCAACTCTGCTTAACATTTCCCCCACATTTTCATCTACATTATTTATATATGTAACAAATAATGTGGGTCCCAGGCCCGATCCTTGTGGTGTAGCAGTTGGATATTGATCATTAGTCACTCAAACCGCCTTCTACCGCTACCCTTTGAGTCCTATTATTAAGCCTGTTTCGGATTCATCTTGCCAAATTTCCTCACTTCCATGTCCTTTAACTTTCTCAACCAGTCTCCCATGGGGGTCGTCATCAAATTCTTTGCTAAAATCTATATGAACTCATGCATTTGATCATCTCCCTCTGACAAAGCCGTGCTGACTATCCCTAATTAACCCATGCCTGTCCAAGTAGGTATTAATTTGCTCCTCTAGAATTCTCTCCAACAGCTTCCCTGCCACTAAGATGAGACTCATCAGTCTGTAATTTCTGGGTTCATCTCTACCATTCCTCCTGAAAGGGGGCACACATTAGCCATTCTCCAGTCCTCCAGCACTTCCCCTCTGGCCAAAGAGGTATTAAAAATATGCGTCAGAGCCTCTGTAAATTTCTGCCTCGCCTCCCACATCAGCCTGGGATGCAATTCATCTGGGACAGGGGATTTGTCTGTTCTTAAGCCCAAAAAAGCCTCTAATACTTCCCTATTTCCTATGTCAAACTGTGCAAGTTCCTCAGGCTCTCCTTTTCCAGAATGAAGACCGAAGAGAAATAGTCATTCAACACCTTCCTATATCCTGCAGCTTCACAAAACAGGGGGCCCCGTTGGTATCTATTAGGCCTTGTTCTTTCCCTGGTTAACCTCTTCCCTTTAATGTACGTCATCCCTAATCCAGTTCACAAGTACCTTTTCATGCCCCATTTTTGATCGTCTAATTGCTTTCTTAAGTTCCCATTTCCTGTATTCCTCTAAGGACGCTCCCTTTGGACTTGCTAAAAACCCTACTTTATTGACTATCCCTAATTGCCCTTGAACTGAATAGTTCTTCAGGCCATTGTTTAACTCATTCAGGAGATGTGGGAGCTGCTAGATAGGGAAGAATTTATTGCCTATCCCTACTTGCCTATCCACATTGCTGTGGGTTTGGAGTCACATGAGGGCCAGAGCAGGTAAGGATGGCAACTTTCTTCCCTGAAGGGTATTAGTGAACCAGATAGGTTTTTCCAACAATCAAGAATGATTTCATGGTCACCACTAGACTTGAAATTCTAAGTTTTTATTGAATTTAAATTCCACAATCTGCACTCCAGAATTTGGACCTAGGTCCCCAGAGCATTATCTGGATTTCTGGATGAACAATCTAGTGATAATACCACTATACCATTGCCTCCAGAGTGTACTTAAATGTCATCCTGCTTTCTGTCAATTGGGAGATAGGTCAGACCAGCTCAGTTGGCTGGACAGTTGGTTTGCAATGTAGTGTGATGCCAACAGTGTGGGTTCAATTACTGAGTTGGCTGAGATTAGCATGATGCACGCTCTAATCATTGAATCATGGAATCCCTATAGTGGGGAAGCAGGCCATTCAGCCCATCGAGTCCACAAATGACCCTCTGAACTGCAGCCCACCCAGACTCATGCCATTACCCCATCCCTGTAACCCTGCATTTCCCATGCCTAATCCACCTAACCAGCATATTCCTGGACGTTATGGGCAGTTTGCCACAGCCATTCCACCTAACCTGAACATCTCTGGACAGTGGGAGGAAACCGGAGTATCCAGAGGAAATTCATGCAGATTAGGGGAGAATGTGTAAACTCCACACAGATCATTGCCCGAGGGAATTGAACCCGTGTCCTTGGTGCTGTGAAGTCACTAATAGGAGAGGGGGCAATGGCAACTTCATCTTCGACTGGGCAAGAATTGCAGATTTCCTTCCCTATAGGACATTAGTGAAAGATGGGTTTTTAAGACAATTGATTAGACCTTCATAGCCACTATTGCTGACACTCATTAAAACTTACAGAATACCGAGAGGCCTGGATAGAGTGGACGTGGTGAGGATGTTTCCATTAGTAGAAGAGACTAGGACCAAAGGGAACATCCTCAGAGTGAAGAGGTGACCCTTTAGAACTGATAAGAGGAGAAATTTCTTCAGTGAGAGGTTGGTGAAACTAAGGATCTCATTGCCACAAAAGCTATGGCAGCCAAGTCATTAAGAGTCTTGAAGACAAAGATGGATAGATTCTTGATTGGTAAGGGGATCAAGAGTTATGGGGAGAAGGCAAGAGAATGGGCTTGAGAAACATATCAGCCATGATCAAATGGCAGAACAGATGCAATGGGCTGAATGGCCTAATTCTGTTCTTTTATTTTATGGTCTTATGGACTAGCTTTACTATTTCAGATTTTTTGAACTAAATGCCAAATCTACCTTCAGCATGTTGGATTTTAATCTCTACCCAAGTGTATGAGCTTGGGTCTTTGGATTACCAGTCCAGCCATTGATTAAGGACACGTAATAAAAATGTTTTGTAGAAACAGTAAAACATATTTATTTAATCATGACATTTGGCAAATTTCTTCCCCTACTATCCCTTACAATTTCACATTTAACGTCATCAAGTGACCCAAACAGGAGACTGTTACAATGGTTCATAGCAAAACCCATGTTACTACATTTCAGAAAAATACCTGGAACCAAAATGTCAGCAGTTAGCTGAATTAGCAGAAATACCTGTTGATATTCTCCAGTTATTTCTTGCCTTATGATATGTTAAGTGAAGCAATAGATAATCACCTTTTAAAGTACTAAGTCATTCAGGCCTGACAGTCTTCAGATTGAACCCTGATCAGCAGAGTTATGTGATTATATTAAAACATGTATGATTTTGGAAGGACTTGACAGGATCGATGTTGAACTATACTGAAAGGCCGGGATGTAGACCTCATAGTTCCTTATTGGACTGTAGAGGAAGTTTCCTTTCATGGGCAAATAAAAACAAGGGGAACATTTTGATGGAAATGAGGAAGAATTTATTCTTTCAGTTAATCAATAGTCTTTTGAGTTTTCTTCCACAGAGACAGTGGAATTGAATCAAAGGTGAGTTAGATAGATTTTAAATTAACAAGGGTGTCAAGGGCTATGGTAGGCAATGGAAAAATGGAGTTAAGGCTACTACAAAACTCATAAACTTATTGAATTGCAGTGGAGGCTACATAGGCTAAATGGCCTACTCCTACTTCTGATACTGACAATCGTACGATCACAGGTTGGGTAGTACTACAAATGAGATATTTGTAGGGGAAAAATGATCTGCCAGAGGTCCCACTCCTACTTACTGTTTAATCCCTCAAGTTGTAAAGTGCTATATCAGGTAAGGTCAGGGTACAGCAGGACCATGAAAACACCCAAAGCCAAAAGACCACCAGTAACATTGAAACAAAGGATAAATTAGGATTATATTCCTATGGATTTGTGTTAAATCATTTTATCCGAAGAAACATTATACTCTGGCTGTAAACTGATACGTTCTGCCATTGGCAAACCATTAAAATTTGGTTTGCTCAATTTTCCGTCTGAGCCAGGATGCATAAACTTGCAGTTCTTTACTGGACTTTAAAGGGAGGGAGGTGAAAATAGATCTTGTTGGTGAGATGATGTAACCTGAATAGCTTTATCCATCCATTATAGGATGTGCCTGCTGCAACATTCTAATAAAATCAACAAATGTGAATGACAGATCTTTAACAAATGTGCAATGTGATTCTCCACTTTTGCAATTTCCTGCCCAAGTCTAATTTCACATCCCTTATATAACTTTAATTCTGCATATAGAATGATTTCTGAGAAGTATTCATTCAGAATGAGCTGTTCATATTAACAATACCATTAACATAATACAATGTCCTGAGTAGAGTAAAACAAAATTCGACACTGAGGTACTTAAGGTGATATTAGAGCAGATGGACAAATGCTCGGTCAAAGAGGTGGGTTTTAAGGAGAATCTTAAAGGAAGAGAAAGAGCATTTAGTATCAGAAGTTAGGGAGGGTATCCCAGCACTTGCATTTGAAATATACGAATATGTAAACATGTAGAAGCAAGAATAGGTCATTTAGCCTGTCAAACTGGCTCCACTATTAAAGAAAATCCTGCTGACATGCTTGTGGACTCAAATCCACTCTTCTACGTATCCTATTCCCAGCAAGCCATTACAATCCTTAACATCTTAGAATCCCAACAATGTGGAAGCAGGCCATTTGGCCCTTCAAGTCTACACCAACCCTCTGAAAAGCATCCCATTCAATCCCAACCCTCCACTCTATTGCTGTAACCCTCCATTTCCCATGGGCTAATCAAGCCACCTACACATCCTTGGATTGTGAGAGGAAACTGGAGCACCCAGAGGAAATCTACACAGACACAGGGAGAACGTGCACACTCCACACAGACAATTGCCCAAAGCTAGGACTGAGCCCAGGTTCTTGGCTCATTGAGGCAGCAGTGCTTACCATTGAGCCACCGTATGCCTACTCTAGCAATAGTCTGTCTATCTCAGCCTCAAACATATTCTGTGATCCAGCCTCCATTGAAATTTAGGGAAGACAGTTTTACAGAACAACCGATGATGCATCCACCAATGGTGAGGAATTAAGGTGAAAAGGCTATCGCTAGATGAGCATAAACATTTTAGAATGCTGTGGACCTGAAGGAGATTATGGAGTAGGGGAGGGATGAGGCCCTAGAAGGATTTGCTAACCAGGATGTGAATTATTACAATCAAAAGATTAGTTGACCAGGAGCCAATGCAGTTCCATGAGCACAGCGGGGAGCATAAACAGTTCTTGATGCAAAATCACAGGCAGCAGAGTTTTGGATGACCTTGGGTTTATAGATAATAGGAAGCCGTCCAGAAGTGTATCGGAGTAATCGAGTCCAGAGTAATAAAGACATGAATGAGTTTTGCTCACAAATGAGCAAAGTCAGGTGATATTCCAAGGATAGAATCCAGGCCTTGGTGAAGATGCAGACTTGAGGTCAGAAGGTTATCACAAGGTCAAGTATGGCACAACGTTGTAAACAGCTTGGTTTAGACTTAGATAATAGCCAGGGAAATATGATGACGTTGGTAGCTACGGACCAGACAATCTATTGAAATAGTTTACAATGACTCTATGCATTAGGTGATCAAGTGTAAATAAGGCCAGGATCAAATTTTCTGTAGTTTTGACGCCAGCCTTTGCCACTAAGCTTGGAAATACTAAGTCCTGCTGGGGTTTGATTTGTCATCATTCATTGTCTTTGAGAAAACAGGCCTGATCTGTCAACCCCTGTTGTCTACATATGGACTTTCCAGCATGTGTCATTGGATCAAAATCAAAGGAAGATTCTCTCCGCACTTTCTGCAATAAAATAATCAGTTTTTGATGTTGTTAGAAATCTCCAGCCTCGCTAGATTTAAACCCAGAAATGTTACTATCCTGCCTGGTCTTGCTCAATTGTTTTCAGTGTTAGATACCTACCTCCATCAGCATTGAGATCGCTGACTCAAAGTCAAACACATTTTACAGAGTCACCAGAAGGAGGCCATTCAGCCCATTCAGTCTGCCACAGCTTTCTGTATGATCAATTCACTTTGTGCCATTTTCCTGACTTCTCCTTTCAGCACCCACATTCTTCCCTTTTTGATATCAGTCTAACTCCCTTTTTAATGTTTCCACTGAACCTGCCTCCACCACTGTTTCTTTACAACATTTACAATTGGTACTGTGCATTTTCTTTTCATGTTGCTCTTGTCTCTTCAACGATTAATTTAAAACTGTTCCATCCTCGGTCTTGATTCCTGAATGAGTGGGAATCGTTTCTCCCTATCAACTTTGTTCAGACTCCTCACGGTTTTGAATGTGTCTGTCAAGTCTCCGCACAGTCGTCTTCTTTTCTCCACCACTCCATTGTTGCAGATGGTCATGACTCTGAAGGAGTTAATGCTGAAGCTGCTCCAGGCTCCTCCTACACTGATGATGGTGCACAGTCTTTGGATGGAAAAGAGGCATTCTAGCACAAGATCCTGATGGAGACAGATGTGTCATTACTGGCTTCTGATAATTCCTGTAATTGTCCCTAACAAGTCAATGTAACTTATATCTATTGTTCTCATGAAGTAAGCTACATCTTGCTGTTCAGACAAGTGCCTCTTTCTTGTTTGTGGTTTATCCTTTACCATTGCTAATTAGCTAGGCCCTGAGATTAGGGATGAAATGAGAATTGGTGGCAACATTCCACCTCAATCTCAAGTGCCCTGTGATTAATAACATGACATATAATGCGTATCTTCTGACAACATCTTATAAGTTACTATTAAAATTCAACTCATGGTGCTATGTTGGCAAATGTAGGAAAGAATGGTAAGACCCCAGGAACCTTAGTTAGTTTCATTTCTTTTTTAATGTTGTTGGGGAGGTGTTGGCCTAGTGGTATTATCGCTAGACTATTAATCCAGAGACCCTGATAGTGTTCTAGGGACCCAGGTTTGAATCCTGCCATGGCAGATGATAGAATTTGAATTAAACAAAAGTGTCTTGAATTTAGAATCTAATAATGACCGTGAATCCATTGTCAATTGACGGAAAAGACCCATCTGGTTCACTAATATCCTTTAGGGAAGGAAACTGCCATCTTTACCTGGTCTGCCTACATGAGGCTCTAGACTCACAGCAGTGTGGTTGACTCTTAACAGCCCTCTGGGCAATTAGGGATGGGCAATAAATGCTGCCCAGACAGCAAGGTCCTCATCCCACGAATAAATAAAGGAAGTATGGGGATAAATATTAGCTAGGGTACTCCTGCTCTGTGCCTGGCATCTTTTACAGGCAGGGAGTGCTTCAGCCTAACATCTGTAAAGGTGGCACCTCTATCAAGACAGAGGTCTGTCTATTATATAGATATTCTGTATTGGGGCATCAATCATAGAGGGCTTGAGGTTGGGGTAAAATGGTGTCATGATTCCTTTGTTTGTCACCTTGAGAGGAGGGACCCATCTAGTTGTTAGCTTGAGTCATGTCTTCAGGTTTTGGTGTGGAATTTTGAAGACACAACATTCTGATTCAGGGATACCACAATATTCCCACCAATCCAAGTCCGTGACTGCCATTTTGAGGTGCCTGCTTACATTTCTTCACCGTTCAGTAAGGGAACATAATGCAAACAAAATAAATAATTAATACATTCTGAAGAAGAGTCCCTGGATCCGAAACGTTAACTCTGCTTTCTCTCCACATATGCTGCCATACGCAGAGTTTTCCCAGCAATTTCTGATTTTCAGCATCTGCAGTTCTTTTATTTTTTTTCAAAAATGAATAATAAATATTCCCCCCCTTCCAGGAAAGAGAAAGTGATATTGCGGTGTTTCTTGCATTAGAATCTGCCCGCCAGGAAAGAGTTAAAGCTGAACAAGCCTCTCGTTGTCATTTGAATGCAGTCAAAACTGAGTTCGGGTTTGAGCATCGGAGAATTCCTGTTTATTCTCCTGGACCACTTGTGGGTTCGGCATCTCTCTCTGTGCCCTCTCTCATCTCTCCACTGCTGCTGCTTACTGTGGCTCGGACCAGAGAGGGGAAGAGAGGCAGTCTACACTGTATAGCCCGGGGGCTCAAGGCTGTTTGATGATTCCGTGATAACAGCACTCCGTACCACGGGAGCTTAATCTCCTACCAGCAGCTAACGACCATTTTGAGATCGTGCAGCCTCAACCAGTCGCCTCTGGAGGTGGGAGATGCTGTCACCATGTTTATGATCGTGAGTTCTTTTGGTGTCTCTGTGGTCATTTCGCTTCTGCTCTGCCTTCCCTTCTACTAGATCTACCCCCCGCCCCCGCCCAAAGTCTGTCCTCAGGTGCTAATCCTGACCAGTCGGGAGTTTAATTCCTGTAAGGGGTGGGGGAATCTTGCTGGGCTCCTGCCTTAAGTTATCAAACTTGGAGGGAGTTCCATATGAGATAAAAGATTTTGGTGCTGAATTCACACTTCGCTATGTTATTGGGAAGTGATCTGTAGTCTGGGGGTCATGGTCAGTGGAAAGTAAATTGTAACGGCAAAGGATTGAGGTTTAGTTCTGTTTTAAGACTTGCTGGCTTGCAACGATTTGTGTGCGTGTGTCACTCCTTATTTGCAATGAGGAGTTTGATTTATTATAATAGTCCAATGTAGAACCGTTTTCCCCGTTTCGATGGTTATCTGTACACAGGGATTGTAATTCCCGTCCCGGTGAGCTCGATTATTTGCACAACCTCCCCGAAGGGACCCCAGCAGTGAACTTCTTCGGTGAGAAACCAGCTTTCTATCTCCCTGAGATTTTGCGCGGTGCAGCAAGGCTATCCCAGCTAATCCACAATCAGTGTGGCACAAGACTTCAATCTCTTGCCGGCAGCATTCCCTGTCAAATATAAGCTCTCACTTCAATTTTGCTGCAGGTCTCAAGATGCACTGGGCTGCCGAGCCGGGGCAGGGCAGTTGTGTTTAACAGTGGGATCTCTCTCTTTGCTTTGCAATGATGTGGAGGTGCAGGTGTTCGACTAGGTCGGACAAGGCAAAACTATAAAAGCCTTCAAATTATAACTTGTGCGTGGACCCTGGCATTATACAGTTCAGCTCTTCAATTTGCACTGTGTATATGAGATTGTGTTCAGACCCATTGATTCTGTGTGTTTTATCACCACAGTCAGGACCATTGATTTTTTTTTTCTGCAGCACTGTCATGCCAACTGGCTTCACCATCTCCATCCGTTACAAACTACCGTGCATCATGGATTGTGTCATCCCACTGTTGCTGCAATGTTAAGAATAAAAGGAATAGACAATGTGGCATGGGTACATGACTAGTGTAAGTTCCAAAATCCAATGCCAGAATAAGGTCGCACTCAGTTCCTGTGCAGCAGTGACCGAGGTACACTCCTGATGCAGTGCACTCCTGCCCCACCCATCACCCAAAACTAATGCAGATACGACCAGGCACTGGGCTGGTACAGAGCTAGTCGCATCAGTATTAAACTGGTTCACTAACAGGTCGGTGACAGTGTCTGCACACTGGATGATGTTCAAGGCTGCTACAAAACTACAGCTGTCCCTTGGTACAGGTCTGATAAAGTGCCTGAATTGATGGCACAGGTCCATTATGGCATATACAACACAGGCTCGGTAATGATCTAGTGCCTCCATTGAAGAATGATCAAGGTGAACGAGTTATAAAGACCTGAAATGTTAACTTTGATTTCTCTCCACAGATGCTGCCCGACCTGCTGAGCTTTTCCAGCAACTTCTGTTTTTGTTTGTGGAAGTGGGAATGGTCTTTTTGAAAAAAAAACGCTGGAAACAGCAATACTTGCAAACACACAACTGATTCACTGATGCCATTTAGGGAAGGGAATCTGCTGTTTTTATCTGCTCTAGCCTACATGTGACACCAGTCCTACATCAATATGGTAGACTCTTGACTGTCCTGTGTAGTAGCTCAGTAAGGCCCAGTCAAGTATGCTAGGGTAGAGCATTTATCTGACTATGGGATTTTATTGGTTAACAGAGAATAATTAACAGTGAATGGAAAAATGTAGAGTCCGATCTGCTGTTCAAGCTGGTGGTGGGGGAGAAGCGACTGCAGAAAAGAATTCATAAGCGAAGAAAATGAGGCAGAAAAACCTAGAGGAAAACAAAAGAAAAAGACATTTCCCTTGAGAAAATTATAGTGGTTACGTGATGAACCAATTCTGTTGTTACACTCAAATGCTGACTACTTTATAAAATAGGCAAAAAATTCTGCTTATTTAAGCAGTAATAAAATACTGCTATCATCTGTCAGGGTGGAGAATGTTGCATTTCACATGAAAGACATCAAGCTATAGATTTCCAGAATGTAAGTGGCTAAGTGCAAGGCTGATATAAGAATCGGGAAATGAGAGTAGTTTAATCAAAATGGACTTAGACAACAGTACCAAAGTCAAATACCGTGGATGCTGGAAATCAGAAATAAAAACAGAAAATACTGGAAGCAGGTCAGGCAACACCTTTGGGCTCAGAAATAGAGTTAACAGTTCAGGTCGGTGCTTTCTTGTCAGAAGTTCAAAAATGTTTGAGAAGCACATTGAGAGGCTGATATTATGGTGTCATAGGTAGGGAAGGAAAAGAGGTGGTGAGGTTAGAAAAAAAGGCAAAGTATTTGATAGAGTGGACGGGGAGGAGATATTACCTGATAAAGATGGAAAAGTACAGAGTAATGGGATGGTCAAATTAACAAACCAAGTTTAGATTAGATTCCCTACGGTGTGGAAACAGGCCCTTCAGCCCAACAACTCCACACCACCACTTGGAGCATCCCACCCAGACCCATCCCCCTATAACCCACACACCCCTGAACACTACGGGCAATTTAGCACAGCCAATCCACCTGGCCTGTACATCTTTGGACTGTGGGAGGAAACTGGAGCACACCCACGCAGACACAGGAGAATGTGCAAAGTCCACACAGACAGTTACCCGAGGCTGGAATTGATCCTGGGTCTCTGGTGCTGTGAGGCTGCAGTGCGAACCACTGAGCCACCGTGCTGCCCCAAGTTCTTGTGGAGAAGTAAATGGGAGAGCAGAATTATTACAAGAGCTGCTATCCAAATAAGTCGAGGCAGGAGTCATGCTCCGATATTAGAACATAGAACAGTACAGCACAGAACAGGCCCTTCAGTCCATGATGTTGTGCCGACCATTGATCCCCATGTATGCCCCCTCAAATTTCTGTGACCATATGCATGTCCAGCAGTCTCTTAAATGTCCCCAATGACCTTGCTTCCACAACTGCTGCTGGCAACGCATTCCATGCTCTCACAACTCTCTGTGTAAAGAACCCGCTTCTGACATGCCCTCTATACTTTCCTCCAACCAGCTTGAAACTATGACCCCTCGTGTTAGCCTTTTCTGCCCTGGGAAATAGTCTCTGGCTATCAACTCTATCTATGCCTCTCATTATCTTGTATACCTCAATTAGGTCCCCTCTCCTCCTCCTTTTCTCCAATGAAAAAAGTCCGAGCTCAGTCAACCTCTCTTCATAAGATAAGCCCTCTAGTCCAGGCAGCATCCTGGTAAACCTCCTCTGAACCTTCTCCAAAGCATCCACATCTTTCCTATAATAGGGCAACCAGAACTGGACGCAGTATTCCAAGTGCGGTCTAACCAAAGTTTTATAGAGCTGCAACAAGATCTCACGACTCTTAAACTCAATCCACCTGCTAATGAAAGCCGAAACACCATATGCTTTCTTAACAACCCTGTCCACTTGGGTGGCCATTTTAAGGGATCTACGTATCTGCACACCAAGATCCCTCTGTTCCTCCACACTGCCAAGAATCCTATTCTTAATCCTGTACTCGGCTTTCAAATTCAACCTTCCAAAATGCATCACCTCGCATTTGTCCAGGTTGAACTCCAGCTGCCACTTCTCAGCCCATCTCTGCATCCTGTCAATGTCCCGCTGCAGCCTACAACAGCCCTCTATACTGTCAACGACAGCTCCAACCTTCGTGTCGTCTGCAAACTTGCTGACCCATCCTTCAATCCCCTCATCCAAGTCATTAATAAAAATTACAAACAGTAGAGGGCCAAGGACAGAGCCCTGTGGAACACCACTGACTTCTAGGCAGAATATTTCCTTCTACTACCACTCGTTGTCTTCTGTTGGCCAGCCAATTCTGTATCCAGTTGAATTCAGTGTCGAACCAGTAGGATGTGAAGTGCCTACGTTGAAAATTGAAGTGCTGCTCTCTGAGTTTGTTTTGAGTTTCACTAGAACAGAGCAGCAGACCAAGGACAGAAAGGTCAGAGTGAGAGTGGAGAATTAAACGACAGGTGCCTTGGAAACTCAGAGCCAAAATTACAGAAAGAATGGACATGTTCTGCAAAGCGGCTGTCTAAGCTGCATTTGGTCACTTCAGCGTAGAGGAGGCAGCCTTTTGAATGGTGTATGACCACTATATGACTGATGGAACGGGGTGTGCCAGAATGAATGGTCACTTTAGAACGCTGAAAGGGGATAGGAAGAACAGCTGAGGTACATCCTCAGTTTAGGAAAGGAGAAGATATATTGGAAACAGAGTGGGTGCAATGTCAATTTTGTGGCAAGATCTGGAAGTGGTGCCTCTACAGTCACTGGCATCTTTAGAAAAAATAGTGAGGAAACTTAAGGAGGACTGGGACATTAAATGTTTTGCCTTTCCAACAAGAAGGCTGGTTTGGTTTGGATCAATGTTTCCTATGGTGACAACTTCCATTTGCAGGAAGTGAATGGAATTAAGAGGAGAAGCTGTTCATTATGGGAAGATCAAGGAGTGTGGTGGTGTTGGGGGTGGATGTGGTAGGATGTCCATTCTAAGAAGAAATGGAGATCCCTGAAACTGTCATGAATGAGGACGGAGGTGTAAAACGATAGGTCATCTCCTCTGTTTTCAGTATTCAAAAGGGGAAAATCATGCCAGAACACCCAGACTGTGTACCCCTTTAAGATGGTGGAATCCTTATGGATTGGGAAGACTGAGGATGATGGAAAACTCCAAATTCATTGTATTTTGTGTATATAATTGTTAGTCATCAGAGTTTAGAGCAAATAATCCACAAATGTTAGCGGTGGAATGTCCCATTCATTACTTGAAAGGATAAGCACATTTCTTAATATTTATAAATGTTTGAAATATATGTTTGCCTTCCATTTTGTAGAAGTCAATTTGTCATATGATCTGAGCCCAAATCTGGCTGCAATTATTCTCAACCAACAACGGCTATGCTTGCATTTATATATCTCCTTGTACTTTATGTACAATGAGCCACTTTGAATGAATTATCAATGTAAACTGAACTGTGTGCTGGAAGATTCTACATGCAGCTCTGAGGTCAGTGACACAAGGACCTTTATAAAGTGCATAAAGGAAACTGTGCACAATGAATGCAAAAGCAAAAATTGGCAGATGTTGGGAATCTGAAGTGAGAATTAGGGTGGGATAGGGCTTGATCCTACAACCATGATCATAATGAATGGTGGTGCTGGCTCGAAGGGCCGAATGGCCTACTCCAGCACCTATTGTCTATTGTCTATTAACAGGAAAACATTGTAAAATGAGCCAAACTGCCAGATTTCGTCCCTAATATTACAGAGAAAGGCAAGGAGCCTGATGAGAGGAAAAGGTGGAACATAAGAATATATTGGAAAGTATGAAGCATAGGAACAAACTCTGTAAGGAGCAAGAGATGGATGAAGTTTACCAGTGGTCATATAGGACTGGTGTTTGAGGACAGGGGAGTGGCTAGATCACTGTTTTGTGACTCTCTTGGCCATGAGGTGATGGGGAGAGATGCTTCAGGTAAGTCAGGGGGACAAGAGTAGGAGCAAACTGGTAGCTAATGTTATGGAAATGACACAGTCCAGGAAGTTGTAGACACTGACAGTGTCCCTTTATGTGTACTGGTTTCATTGGCTGAAGAGATGGCAAATACCCTCAGTAAAATCTTGAAGCATCTGACGGCCTAGTGGATTGTAGTATAGCGAAGCAGGAGGTTTTTTTTATTTTTATCAAAGAGCGAGAGATAAGGCATCACATTTCATATCTATGAGCTGCACTATGGAGAGTTTTCTGACATTTATTTAAAGAGAAAAATAAAGAAATAATTGCATTTATACAGCACCTTTCATGACTTCCAAACATCTCAAAGTGGTTTACAGCCAGTTAAGTACTTTTTGAGGTGGATACCTTGTGGTGGCTAATTTACGTACAACAGGCTCCCACAAACAGCCATGTGATAATGTGATGGCGATTGAGGAATTAATATTGTTCCGGAAGTTGTTCAAGAACTATCCCACTCTTCTTTGGAACAGCACCATGGTATCTTTTCACACCACCTGGTATGGCTGATGGGGCATTTGTTTAAACTTTTATCTGAAAGATGAAACCTTAGAAGAGAAAAATGTTATCTTGCATGAACGCTGTGCAAAGTTCTGTTAACTCTGTAGGGCACCCCTTGTGGACCTGATAGTCCTAAATAATCTTTTTATCATGTTGTTATGTATCATTTACTGAGCATTCTTTAATCTGTGTTAAGTACAGCACTTAGGTGGAGTGTCCTTGTACACCCTGTCCTTGGGTGACATCTTTCAGGTTTAGAGATTGTCACGTGCACTGCATTAAAATATGTAGCACTGATTCCTAGGAGGAAAGGCTGTTGTATCTTTTGCCCATTGGATACTTTAGAAGATCAAGAAATAGAAACAGGCCATTCAGCCTCTCAAGCCTGTTCTGGCATTCAATAAGCTCATGGCCACTTTCTTGCCCGTTCCCTGTTACCCTTGATTCCCCAACTAATTAAAAACTTACCTATCTCAGCCTTCTAGAGGAGACTGGTGGATCTTTGCCCAGAATCAGCTCCCTTGGGAAGACTGGAGGCCTGAGAATATAGAAGGCCATGACTGCTGTCAGGGTCACAATCCCAGTGACTGAAGATCCAGAACAAAAGAAGATGATTTGTGGGATGGTTTTTGTAGGGGCGCGAGTCATGGTCAGAGGGAGACATTGAGCTCAGACGCAAGAGCGGGGATTAGGCTGTTAGTGCCCAACCCTCCCGCCTGTGTCCGTGCTCTCTGCCAGTTGTTGAGTGCCTTCAATCAAGGCAACCCATCCCTCAACAAACCCCCCCCCCTCCCCAACTAGTTAACAGGTAGCCTGCACCTTTTCTGCCTTTGAGCACGTCACTTGTGGGCAGGCCTATTTGCATTTGGAGTCATCTCAGCAGTGGAGGGATGAGGCCTGTAATTGGCCAATAATTGGTCATTTCATGGCTTCAATTACTGCTCTAGGTGGGGAAGTCAGCCAGGAACTTTCCTACCCAGAGGTAAGTTTCAGTGAAGGTGGAAGGTTGAGGGAATAGGGTGTACCACCATCATGACAAGTCCTCTGTCCTCGTACCTCCCACCTCTCCTTGTGCGAGGTTGGAAAATCCCTTGCATGTTATCCTACAGATATCGCTGTTTTGAACATTTGCCATCTTTCCAACTTTTATCGCAAACAATGATTTCCCAGCAGACTGGCAATAACATTCAGTTTAAATGACACATCCTTTTGAGAAGGAATAAGAACAGCTGGGCATCTGGTGTGAAGGCCATGTAATGCAGTCAGTTTAAATATTTAACACTGCAGTGATTTACAGGGAAAGTCTAAGTGATCAGCATCAGAAAGAGAAGATGAGTCTCGCATGATCCAAGCAGCAGTGCTATTTCCTGACCATGATTGGTTTGCCCTCATTTTTATGCAAACTGGACCTGTGGGCAAAAACCCAATTTTCTTCCTCGGGAACCAATTTGCGCCTCAGTTTCTGCCAAATTAAGCAAAAATACCAGGGAATGTGATAAGTCTTTCAAAGAGCCAGCATGAGTCAATGGGCTGAATGTACCTCTCTGAATACCATTATTCTATATTCAAATATGGTTCAATTATTCTATATGATTATTGCTCTGTGATTCTAAAGGCTTAATTTTAACTTTTTCTAAGTGAGTGGACTTTGAATGTGTTTCAATTGAACCAATGTATCATTCAATGCTTTCAAACAATACTATGGTTCTAAGTAGCTCAAGACCAGCTAATTAAACCAATGCATAGAAACATAGATACTCAGAGTAGAAGTAGGCCATTCTGCCTTTCAAGCCTCCTCTGCCATTCAATAGGATCATCCAAGGCATTATCAAATAATCCAAGCAATCAGCAAAAAGGACAGAAGCAGCTGGATGGAGGATCTGTGGAATGTAAGGTGTCTGAGTACAGGGAAGTTATTTCAAGTAGCTGCCACTGATGGTGGAGGTGAAGAGAGGGAGTGATGTGGGGTTGGTACTCTTTTGCTGCATTCAGATATAAGAAGGGATTAGTTCCAATTTTCTAAAAGCTGAGGCTTCCCGCACTCTGGGGATTCTGTGACTGCAGCTAATTGTGTTGTGTCCTGCAACCATCAGGGAGTTATCCTACATGCACCAGGAGGATGAAGACTATTGTCTGGGGTGAGACAGCCCTTGTTAGTTGACTGTGAAATGTGACTGTCACTGTCAATATCTTTGTTGTATTTAACATTGTTCTCTACTGGTGACAAGGTATATGAGATTATTTCTTGGTATGAATATTTTTTCCTCAGATATAAAATAAATTAACATCACTGTTGAGGTCTGGCTTCCTGAAGAGGGTGGGAATATAGAATTATGTAAATATATAGGATCACATAAATCATGTAGCCAGTTAGCATCAGAACATTTAGGTAATCATTCTTTTCAACTGAAACAGGAGATATTTATCAAAAATATACTCCTGCGTTTGCCTTGCCTCACTCATTCACAAAGTCCTGGATTTAAGACACCCCCTTCAGGGCTTGAGTGCAAAACCAAGACTAACAGTCCAGTGCAGTACTGAGGGAGTGCCTCACTATAAAGGTGTCTTATTTTGCATGAGCTTTTAAACCATAGGCCTGTTGGCCCAATTCAATGGGTCTAAAACTTCCTGTGGAACAAAAATTGAATATGTTTAGGGTGTTATTCCTGGTCCTGACCAATATTTCTTCCTCAATCAAAGTCACAAATACAGATGATCAGATTGTTCAACTGTTGCTGTTTATCGGAACATTTTTATGCAAAGTATCTGCTGCGTACATAAAATGCAGCTCTTTCTTGTTTCGTTCATGTTTGGTTTCTACCATCTCAGACTGAAACCCTCTGCTATGATCCCAGCCCCTTTCTAAACCCTGTCTGCTTTTGAATTTGGTAAAGTTGATGTTTTTATATCTATTTTCCCCTGAAATATTTATTCCTACCCCAGTCGTTCACATTTTGTCCATAGGCAAATGCTAGTTTCTGTCCAACACTACAACATCTACCATCTGTTTAATGTGCACCAACGTGTTTCATTACGAACATGTAATTAAATTAATCTTGTTGAGATTTAATTAGCTGCGTTTTCCATGACCTAACTCTTGATTCCAAACTGCTGTGTAATGTCATTATGATATTCTCCAGCATCTAATAGTCAAAAGCTGCCACTGACTATTTGTATTTTAAACATTAAGAATTCATGCCTTTTCTGTTGGCTTCATCCTACTCCCTCTGGTTCTAGCAGCTTTGTATTTTTTTTGGTAGAATTGGTTTCACTTTGAGTTTGCAGCTTGTGGAGACAAGCCGGGAGTCTGTAGTCAATTGTGAACTTTTTCTGCAGCTCCAGGGAGGATGAGGTTTGTCTCTATGGGTAGCCCATCAGGCAGGACAGTGCAAAAAAGTGAACTATCAATCTCCATTTTGCACCCCACTTTTGGGAGGCAGTGACTTAATGGTACTATCACTGGATTTGTATTCCAGACTAAGACCAGATTAACTTGCCCTCAACATGGGCTCAAATGCCACCATGGCAGATGGTAAAACTTGATGGCCATAAACATTTGGAATAAAAAAATAGCCTTAATGGTGACCATGCGAATAATGTCAGTTGTTGTAAAAACCCATCTGGTTCACTAAGATAACTGTTTCCTAAGAAAGGAAATCTGCCATCCTCATCTGGCCTCTATGTGACTCCAGACTCACAGCCATGTGGTTGTTTGTAATAGGGTTAACAACTGGAGATGGGCAATAAGTGCTGGCCTAGCCAGTGATGACCACATCCTATGAATGAATTTTAAGAAATGCTGTGGTCTGAGCTGGCCTTTCGAATCTGCTTAAAACCTATGTGATTCCTAATTTTGAAGGAAGAATAGACCAGTTGACCATCTTGGCTTCTCCTTCCTCCGGTCTATTCTTATCTTCATACAGGATTTGAGGCCACATTTGGCAAACTTTCCTGGGGTTTGGTCTTCTTACTTAAGAAAGAAACATAATTGCACTAGAAGCAGTTCAGAGGAAGCTCATTTGATTGATTTGTGGAATGAAAGGATTATCGTCTGAGGAAAAGCTGAGCAGACTTGGACACCCCATTGGAGATGAGAATAGAAATTGCTGGAAAAGCTCAGTAAGTCTGGCAGTATCGTGGAGAGAAATCAGAGTTAACGTTCTGGGTCGAATGACCCTGCCTCAGAACCCAGCCCATTGTAGTTTAAAAGAATTAAAGGTGATCTTATTCAATGGGGAACTCACTGGATAGGTACTGAGAGGATTTCCATTTGTGAAGCAGTCTGGAAGTAGGAACAGTAGCCTAAAAATGAGAGATCCCCCATTTAAGATTGAGATGAAGAGAACATCTATTTCTCCTAAGGTGTTGTTAGACTGCAGAATTTCCTTCCCCTAAGAGCAATGGAGGCTGGGACACTGAATATGTGCATGGTTGAGTTAGGTAGAATTTTAAAGAACAAGACAGTTGGACAGTCATGGAAGAACAGGCAGGGAAATGGTGCTGAAACCATAATTTGAACAGCTATGATTTCATCAAATGATGAAGAAAGTTAGAGGGGCTGAAAGGCACACATTGCTCCTAATTCTTGTTTTCTTGTGATCCTCCTTTTCAATTACCATTCTAATCAACTATGTACACCCTGTTAGAGGTTCGAGGAAGGGTGAAGGGCACTTCCTGAGGAAGGTATTCCTAATGAAAGTAAATGAAGACTAATTGTAGAACCTCTATAGTTCCTCCTTTCAACATTCCTGACATGTTTCTGTTCTAGAGTGAGACATTATTGCAGTGGCATCAGCTCAGGATTAGCAAGTTCCATACGGTATTCTGTCTTTTCTCTCTGTACTGGTCCTTACCAGTCACAACTATGTCCCTAACCAGACAATAATTCAGCAAAGCATCAAATGCTTCAACAGGGATTTCATTCCACAGCTTCACAATTGTGTGGGAGGGGAAAATCCTTCTCATCTCAAGCCTAGCCTCAGGTTTTACAATCATATACTCACATCTTCCAGTTCTGTGCTCTCAAAACAAATTGAATAACAAGCTTGTATTTATATTATCCATTCCTCTGAGCATTTTAAAATCTGATAGAATTAGTGGTGAATACTGGTAAAATTGAAAGGAAAAGGAAACAAAGAACTTTCATCTATAAAGCACCTTTCCTGATCTCAGAATGTCCCAAAGCATTTTACAACCAATTATGTAGTTTTGAAACACAGTCAGTATTGTCAGGGAGAGAACAAATGGTGCACGTTACAAGTAAAGGTAGTAATAATTACCTATGTTAATGGGGTTTACTCGTCATTAGAAACAGGAGATTTCCTGGTTACATTTTTATTACTTAGTGAGAGGGTTAGCTAGATGATGAATCATGGATGAATTGATCAGTTTCAATCTGAATTGATGCCTGATAGGAGTGGTTTATTGGTCAGTCAACAGGAAAATTCTGTGAACAAAAGTTACGAGAGGTCACCATTGAGGCCCGAACTCAGCATCTCCTGCAATGATAACTCTTTTGCTCTCTCCTGTTTCAAACAATTTGTTGTCCTTGAACAATTGTTTCCCTATGAGGATAACTCTAACATCCTCAGATGATATGGTGCCTTCACAAATAGCTAGAAAAAAACCTGTTTCTCTGCCCAATTGAGCCAAGTCGGTTGGGACGGCAATGAAGTCTACTGATAAAGGGATGCAGCGGATCGCATGTGTGTGTACATTTCAAAATGTGTATACAAAGGTATCATGCAGAAGGATTGTTAATTAACTGATGGGTGTTGGTCGTACAATGGCCAAAGGAAGGAAGATGTCTAAGTACAAGAAACTCAAAAAGAGTTCAATGGCTGTTTTATGAATTTTTTTTTCAGTCTTCACAGGACATTGGTGTTGCTGGCTGGTCGGGCTGTCATCTGTTGCCCATCCCTATTGGCCAGAGGGCAGCTAAGAGTTCACAACATTGCTGTGGGTCTGGTGGCACATGTGGGCCAGACCAACTAAGGAGAGCAGATTTCCTTCCCTAACAGAATTTAGTGAACCAGATGGATTTTTAGTGTAATGATTACAATTAGACTGGCTTTTTAAAAAAAATCATATTCTTATTAAATTTAAATTTCACAGCTTGCCATGATGGAATTTTATCCCATGTCCCCAGAACATTTACCTGGGATTCAGGTTTACTCATCTAGTGACATTATCGCTGCACTCTGCTTCATTGCCACAATGTAATTCGTGACATTGCACAGGAGACAAAGTGTTAAGACCATTGCTAGGGACCCAAGTGTAATATTCCAATTTATGTGTTATGTCAGAGGTAGTCAGAGATTAACACAGCAAGCATTCACAGAGCATGTGTGAGCCAGGAGCAGATGGGTGAGGAAGAAAGTGATAATTATCAAGTTGCTTTTGCTTAAGAACATGAGAGCAGCAGTGAGCTATTTGCTTCTGAATTGTAATAATTCTGTGATTCTGTTTCTCAGGTCAATTTCAGTATTTTTGTTGTTTCATTTTAATTGCATTTACTTGCTTTTTCTCAAAGCGTGTAATAAACCTTATTTCTAAAGTAAGTATCCATGTCCTTTTTGATTATCTCAATGAAGTTTGAGCTATGTTCTTTTGTATCTCATATCCTCACAATGTGTGTGTGCTCTTGACCTTCCAGGCAGTAGAGTTTAGATCCAGGTTTAGATGGTGCTGTCCAAGGAGCCTTGGTGAGTTGCTGGTAGTGCATCTAATAGACGGTACACTCTGCTACCAGTGTGCATTGTTGGTGAAGAGAATTAAGTTTGAAGGTGGTGAATAGAATGCTGATCAAGTGGCCTGATTTGTCTCGAATGGTATCGAGCTTCTTGTCCAAACCAGTGGGGTGTATTCTGTTGTTCTACAGGCTTTGGGCAAACGAGAGGTGTATTACTCACTGCAGGGTGCTTAACGCCTAACCTGCTGTTGCAGCCACAGTATTTATTTGATGAATCCAGCTTAGCTCCTGGTCAAAGGTAAGCCGAAGGATACTGATAATAGGACGATTTAGTGATAGTGATGTCATTGAATGACAAAGGGTGATGGTGAGATTCTGTCTTGTTCTGTGCCTTCCTACTGATTATTTAAACAGGTAAATTAATCCTCATACATAAAAATAAAGAACTGTGGATGCTGGAGATCTGAAACAAACAATAAACAGAAATTATCGGAGGAACTCCGCAGTTCTAGCTGCATCTGTGGAGACCCAGTTGGGTCACTGGACTCAAAGCATTAACTCTGCTTTCTCTCCACAAAAACTGTCAGATCTGCTGAGTTTCTCCAGCAATTTGTGTTTTTGTTTGACAAGAATCACCCTCTGACTTACCTGGAACAGTCTCAGCATAGTTCAAACCTGCTACTCATCACAATTTCTCATAATTGTCTGTCTGTGTGTGTCTGAAATGATGCATATAATTTCAGTAGGACAAATTCAGGTTCATCATCATGTTTGATTAACATAGGTTCTTGCAATCCTGCCGTCAGTAAATGCAAATTACAGCAATTTGTAAATAAAGGCTCAAAAACTTGTTCGTTGAAATATCAATGCAATACCAGTGACCCAGTGCACCTGCCTAGTTGTCAGCTCTCCACACAACCTTGCTTATCTTTTTTGTATTCATTCATGGGATGAGGACATCACTGGCTAAGCCAGCATTTATTGTTCATCTCTAATTGCCCAGAGGGCAGGTAAGAGTCAACAACATGCTGTGGGTCTGGAGTCACATATAGGCCAGACCAGCTAAAGATTTTCTTGCCTGAAGGACATTAATGAACCAGATAGCTTTTTCCAACAATTGATAATGGTTTCATAGTTGTCACTGGCCTCATAATTCCAGAATTTTTTTTATTGAATTCAAACTCTACCATGGTGGGAGTTGAACTCAGGTCCTCAAATCATTATCTGGGTCTGTGGATTAATAGTCCAGCAATAATCCCATTAGGCCATCACCTCCTTCATCCTCTATGATATCTTCTTCCTTAAAGCATTCATTTAATTTCCTTTTTCAGCTATAGTTCCAGAGTTCACTGATACCAGTGAAATGGTAAGGTCTCTTCCTCCCCAGCTCAGAGGTCAACACTTTGAGAAGAAGAGAATAATTATGGGAAAATAGCCTGAAAGACAGATTCTGCTTGTTATCAAGTGCTGTCTCTGATACTGACAGGGAGAGTATGCAGGAGATTAGTGAGAGCCTCTTTCTTCCCTGTCGCACACCACCACACCATCTGTCACACACATAAACAAGGTAGTTGTAAGTCTCCATGAGAAGGTAGATTTAATGTTGATGGACTCTCAGGTTGCAGCGCAAATTACTGTTGCTTAGATGAGTCAAACACAGTTTTGTAATACAGAGGTCTCAGGAAGTTTAGTATGTATCTGGGGAAGGTCATATTGGAATTGAGGAGACAATCGATAGCCAGATTGAAGTAGGAGTGACCATTGTTAAGAATGCCAGCTAGAATGAAAACAAACTTGGTATAGAATCAGGCCATAATTAGCATCATCTTTGAAAAGTCCAAACTGAAACAGTTGAGCAAAAAGGAGCCAAGCTTAGATAGAATACTAAATAAAAACTGAAAGAACTACGGATGCAGTAAATCAGAAACACAAACAGAAATTGCTGGAACAGGTCTGGCAGCATCTGTGGAGAGAAATCAGACCCTTTGTGTCACTCGACCTGAAATGTTAACTGTGATTTCTCTCCACAAATGCTGCCAGACCTGTTAAACTTTTCCAGTATTTTCTGTTTTTGTTAAGATAGATCACTGTCAGTTATTGAGTAACCAGACAGAGGATAGCAGTGGGACTGGAGGAGAATTCTTTTAAAGCACAAATAATGAGTACATTATAAGATATTAAAGCAAATTGATAATAAAAGGGCTTTTACCTTTAAAATAATAGATTCTTTAGCATCTTATTTGCACATTAAAAATTACCAGGCGGACCACAAGAAACACAGCAGTAGGCTGGATTAGAATCCCAAAGAACTGCAGCCTCCAAAGATGTGGGGGAACAAGCAATCAAATACCTCGGTACAGATTCTGGCTCAGTAGATTAAAATGCAACTGATTGTAGGAAGAAGTAGCCATTACTCCCTCAAGGAAACTCTCAAGGTTGAAGCTAGGATGGGGGAAGGGGAAGAGTTCTCAACTTCCTGTAATGCTGCATACTTGTTGCAGGCAGTCCCTGCTGCAATGCCCTCCTGAGATTTTTGTTGCACACTTCGTTCCTTTCAAGCATGTTTAAAAACTTGTTCTTTGAATTCTCCCTCTATATCATATGATTAATAAAAAAAAATGCAAAGCCGTCTCTCCACTGGTTCTGTTTGAGCAGGCTCTGTTCCAAGGGATATTTTAATTTTAAATACCTATCCAGTTGATGGCGCAATAATTAATAACAAAATGTTCGTTCACTTGTATTTATTGTACTCAATGAGGGGAATGCAGCTGCAGTAAAAGTTGCTTCTACTGCTGTAAGCTTATGAAATGATTTATATTCTGGATTTAACATCTTAGTGTATATGCGACTGGGACAAATAGAGCAAGCTCGCTATTGCAGTGGGGATCCGATGCTTTGTGATGTTGGCAAAGCCTTTGATTGATGCTATCTTGTGCTGCAGAGTCACTGAATCAAGGACAATAGGGATTGGCTTAAGGTGACAGTATTGGAGTGCCAGAGTGTTTGCGGACTATCCGCACTGTGCTCAAGGCTGGAGAAATAGAAGAAGAAAGACCGAACTTGATATTGGGCTTCTCCCTATTTAGCAGGGTTGACTTTGAAGGAAGACAAAAGTTTAAAGCTCTGCGGATGCTGGAAATTAGAAACAAAAATAGAAATTGCTGGAAAAACTCAGCAGGTCTGGTATCATCTGTGGAGCAAAAGCAGAGTTAGTGTTGCGAGCCCAGTGACCCTTCTTCAAATTTTGGTTTTTGTTCTTCAATTTAAAGGCCCTTTGTGTGTAGGTTTATTGCAGCTTGAGCCCACTTCTGGAATCGATGAATGTTACAATACAACCCAGTCATTGAGGCCATAATGAACTTTCAGGCTAAACATCTTCCAGTTACAGTGCCAACCACTTGCTTAGGTATGTCTTACTAATGTCCTTCAAGGAAGGAAATCTGCCATCCTCATCTGGTCTGGCCTACATGTGACTCCAGACCCCCAGTAATATGGTTGGCTCTCAACAGTCCTCTGAAATAGCGTAGCAAGCCCCTTGGATTTATTAATTGCTACAAAGTCTCAACAAAGAAATAAACTACACAGACAACCTGACATCGGCCTAGGCACTGGAAAACAGCTATGGCAGAAACAGCCCTGTCAAACCTGCAAAGTCCTCAACATTGACTTTGAACCCCATGAAATGTCATGGCTTCGGGTCAACTTTCATGGTTAAGGAAATGTCTTGCTGATTACCATGTAACATCCTCCTTCAACTGATGAATCAGTACTTCTTCATGTTGTACAACACTTGGAGGAAACACTGAAGGTAGCAAGGGTGCAACATTTACTCTGGGTAGGGAATTTCAATGACTACCACCAACAGCAGGACTACTTATTGAGCTATTCAAGTACTAAAGGACTTAGCTGTTAGACTGGGTCTGCAGCAGGTGGTGAGGGAAACATCAAGAGGGCAAAACATACTTAACAGCACCTTTATCAATCTGCTGGCTGCAGATATATCTGTCCACGACAGTATCAGTAAGACTAACCTCTGCACAGTCCTTGAAGAGATCAGTCTCTTGTGAAGTCTTGCCTTCACTTTGAGAATACTCTCCTCTGTGTTATGTGGCAGTATCACCATGCTAAATGGGATAGACTTTGAACAAATCTAGCAACAAGACTGAATATCCATGAGGCACTATTGGCCATAAAAAAAAGCTACAAAATTGTACTCCAGCACAATCTGTGACCTCATGGCCTGACATATTCCCACAATCAACCATTACCATCAAGCCAGAGGATCTACCCTGGTGCATGCAGGAGGGCATGCCAGGAGCAGCACCAGACATATCTGAAAATGAGGCATCAAGCCAGCAAACAGGACTACTTGCAGGCCAAACAGCATAAGTAGCAAGTGATAGACGGAGCTAAGTGATCCTACAACCAACTGATCAGACCTAAGGGCTGCAGTCCTGCCGCATCTAGTCGTGAATTGTGGTAGATAATTAAACAACAAATATCCCCATCACCAATGGTAGAAGAGCCCTACTCATTGTGCCAAAGCTAAGGCTGAAGCACTTGCAGCAATCTTCAGCCAGAAGTGCTGAGTGGATGATCCACCTCAGCTTCCCTCAGTGGTCTCCAACATCACCAATACCAGTCTTCAGCCAATTCAATTCACTCCACGTGATATCAAGAAATGATTGGAAATACTAGATACTGCAAAGTCTGTGTTCCCTAGCAATATTCCGGCAATCGTGCTAAAGTCTTGTGCTTCAGAGCTTGCTGCTCTCCTAGCCAAGCTGTTTCAGTACGGTTCCAACACTGGTATCTATCAGACAATGTGGAAAATTGTCCAGGTATATACCTTTCACAACATTAGGACAAATCCAACCTGGCCAATTACCATCCCATCAGTCTCCTCTCAATCGTCAGTAAAGTGATGGAAGGTGCCATCAGCAGTGCTGTCAATCAGCACCTGCTCAGCAATAACCTGCTCAGTGATACTCAATCTGTGTTCCCACTCAACTCCTGTCCTCATTAAAGCCTTGGTTCAAAGATGGACAAAATAGCTGAATTCCAAAGGTGAGGTGAGAATGACAGTCCTGAAATCAAGACCAAATTCGACAAGATCAGCAGATACGTGGAAACACTACCTCCTGCAAGTTCTTCTCCATGTCAGTCATCATCCTGACATGGAAGCATATGACTGTTCTTTCACTGTTGCTAGGTCAAAACCCTGGTATTCCTTCCCTAAGAGCATTGTGGGTCAATCCACAGCTCATGGACTACAGCAGTTCTAGAAGGCAGCTCACCATCACTTTCTGGAGGACTATTAGGGATGGGTAATAAATTGCCAACCAGCAGCAATGGCCACATGCCATGAGTGAATACATTTTAAAAAGTGTCAAAAATGATTTTGCAATACGGCCATCAAAAGAAGTCTTAGGGGAGGTATCATCCTGTTGATGGTGTTAATGGAATCAAGGTGGCAATTGAAGGCTGGGTTCACAGTATAAAAACTGCCCCTGCCCATCCATTATTAAACCCTCAATTAATCCTAATCAACGAGATCACTCAGTCACTAATGTAGAAATGGGTAAAGCCACATTAGTGGCTAGGAGGCACTGTATGTGAGGGTGATACAGGGTACATTCTTGGGGCAAGGTAAAAGGTTCTTTGGTCTGCATCCACCTTTGGTGAGATTTGATCTCAGTAACACTTGTTACTGATGTTGAAAATTCAAGCAATGTTATTTCACCACACTGGCATCTTGATAATCCTAGAAATAAATTAAAAGATGCAGTCGGGCTAATGTATCAAAATTACCATCTTGATTAGAACAGTTTAGGAAAACTTAAGCCATGTAAGTAGGGAGTGTAATGAGATGTTTGTTAGTGCAAGTATCATTGAATCTGACCAATAGTGATTGAGGAAGTACACAATACTGGCAAGATTGAGGAGGCTGTAATCTAATTATCAGTGTATTTTAAAAGCAACAACAATCACGAATAAATAACAATGCAATATTTACCCAATTGACCACCATAATATTTCAACTTTTTCAAAGGGTAGGGGAGTCCAAAACTAGAGCGTATACATTTAAGATGAGAGGGGAAAGATTTAGAAGGGACCTAAGAGGCAACTTTTTTCATGCAGTGGGTAATCCTTGGATGGAATGAGCTGCCAGAGGAAGTGATGGAGGCTGGTACAATTATAACATGTAAAAGCATCTGGATGGGTACGTTAATAGGAAGGGTGTAAAGGAATATTGGCTGAATGTTGGCAAACGGGACTAGATTTATATAAAATATCTGGTCAGCATTAATGAGTTGGACTGAGGGGTCTGCTTCCATGCTTCCAACTCTATGACTCTAATGTCTTTTAAATGAGCATTTTATTCATCAACTATTGTTGATTGCAAATGAATTTTAAGAAAAAAAACTTTCTGAGCACATCATGAGTGTCAAAAAGGAGCTGGCCAGTAATAGTTGTCAACAATTAGTTGTGGCAGAAAATCAGTGGAGAAAACATCTATGACCTCTAGAAAAGGAATTCTGCTACGTTTACCCAGTCTGGCTTACATATAACTGAAGACCCACAGGGATTGACTCTCATCTGCCCTCCGAAATGGCCTAGCAAGCCACTCATTTCAAGGGCAATTAGAGATGAGCAACAAATTCTAACGTTGCCAGTAATGTCCACATTGCATGAGAAAGATAGTGTATGAAGGTGAATACATTTATACCTGATATCTAGCTATGAATATTTCACCCATTGGAAATGGTTTCAAAGCCAAGAGATAAGAAGAAAAAGAATCTCCTCTCTTTTATTGTTATGATGGTCAATATACCTTTAGGTTAATCTTAGACCATTTTCAGTTGGACCCATGGCAGGATAATGACTGCACGAGGGCACTAAGTCGTGATTCTTAGTTAGAGAATCTGTAGACATGTTGGGAGGGACAAATCACACAGTCTGTTACCAGTTCAGTGATTTTCAGAAATGTTGGTTAGTGAAGCAACATTACTGGAAGCAAGGAGGAAAGAGCATTGGTCGAAATATGGACAATTGAGCTGAATTCTGGATGTGAGATGAAGTGAATTTCTTTGACATTAAGACAGCATTTGACTGAAAGCGGTACCAAGGAGCACTAGCAAAGCTGGAGCCAATAGGAATCAATCGAACATCTCTCCAATGCTTGGAGTCATGCATAGCACAAAGGATGATGGTTATAATTATTGGAGACCAGCAATCTCAATCCTAAGACATCAATGTGTGGCTTCCTCTGATTGTCATCCTAAGTGCAACCATTTTTAGCCATTCATCAATGTCCTTTCCTTCAATATGTAAGAGGGATATTTATTGATGATTCTTCAGCCCATTCACAAACCTTTAGATATTGAAGCAGTCCACAGCCATATGGAGTAAGATAATGTTCAGGCTTGAGCTAATAACTGGTAAGTTGCATAGCGGCAGCAGGGATTACTGTCTACAAGATGAACTACAGAAATTCAACAAGGTGCCTGCAAGATCATTTTCCAAACTTGCAGATTCTACTGTCTATAAAGGACAAAGGCAGCAGATGCATGGGAACACCATATCATGCAAACTCCCCTTCATACCAAATAATGTCCTGACTTGGAATGACCTGGTTGGTCCTTCATTGCTGGTAGGTTAAAATCTCAGATCTCTCTTCCCAGCAGCACTCTGCATATACCTACATGCTTTGCAGAAGGTCAAGAAGGCAGATCACCACCACTTTCTAAAGGGCAGCTAGGGATTAACATTAATTTTTGGCCTTGCCAGTGATAGCCACATTCCATGAATGAGTAAGAAACATAATTGATTTGAATCAAACCGAACTGATGTCCAGGAAGTCATTGATGCCAAAACTGGGTGACAAATGAAGGAACTTGTTAATGTCCTTCAACTTTATAGGCATAAAGTTCTTTATGGTATGAAATAAAATGTATGATCTGTGTTTTATACTTGATGATTTATCGACTATTGTCGAGATGCAGAGGTTAGGATCTATTGAACAGGAGGAGGCCATTCAGCCCAAAGTAGCTGTGAAAGTGCTGGTTGTTCAGTTGCTGGTATATATTTCCCAGTCTTTTGCCAACATATATTTTCATTCCCTACTCACACGTTCAGTACCAAATTATGCAAAGAAGGAGGAGAAGTAGACCATTCAGCCCTTCAAGCCTGTTCTGCATTCTAGTAGATCATACCTTATCTGTTTCTCAACTTCATCTGTTTGACTTGGTTCTGGACCCTTTAATATGCTGAGCAAGGCAAAGCCCATGAAACTCAGCAAGACCAGTACATAAGAAGAAAGAGTATGAGATTTTGACTATATTTGTGTGAATAAGTACTTGTTGAATGACCTTAGTATGGCCTTGCTCAAATTTTAATGTTACACTTCCTTGTCCTTAACTCACCCAACAGAGGAAATGTTTATCTCTATCTTATTTAATGAGCTTTAAGATCTCAATTAAACTTCTGTACTGAAGGGAATACAAGCCTTATTGTTGCAGCTTGTCCTTATAATTTAGCCAATCCAGTTTTTTGTGAAATGACAACATACTCTTTTTATAGTTCCAATATCCTTGTAATGTGCTGCACTCAAAACTCCTAATGCTACTTTTGTGACACTTTTCTTGTAATAATGATGCCCATATTTACCAATAGTTCCTTGAAAGTGTATGGCCCACGAGGACTATAGCAACTTTACCTTCATGTTTACATTGATAATGGAAAAACTGCACTCTGCAAGTTAGAACAAAAATACCAAAAACAAATTTTTGCATTGCCTTTAATGTTATTAGTTGTTACAAGCTGCTTTGGAAGAGTGTTATTGACCAAAATTTGACACTGGGCTATCTAGGGACAGCTGATGTCAAGCTTAGTCAAAAAAGTAGCTCTTACAGAGCATCTTAAAGCAGGTGAGAGGAAGAGGGGTGAAAAGGGTTGAGGAGGAAATTCCAGTCCTCAAGACCTAGGGCAGCTAAAGACATGGCTGCCAACGGTGCAGCAAAATAACAAGAAGCAAATAAATTAGGATACCTTAAAATATCTTCAGGAGCTTTATAAATAGACTGCACTTTGGGGACCTACAGCTGGTGGAAACTAATGGCAATCATTACAATGTTCATGGCTGCCTGGTGTCTGCTGCATTGCTGGATATTTGCCCAGTGCCACATGGTTTATTTTCCGTAGATGACTGAAGCGCATCCTTTGTTGACTTCATTTTGACACTGGTGTGTTTTTGCAGAGCTAACTCACTGCATGATCTTGAAATTACGCCTTCTTCCTTGAATTATTTACAATCAAATGGCTCCTTATCCCTCTCCTCCCCTCCAGAACTTATGTCTCTCTCCTACTAAGGCACTCACTCATCCTATTGTGTGACTTGACTACATCCAGGTATCTCTGTGTCTTGCCTGGAGGTCCACTCTTCAAGTATGAGCCTAAACAGACTATTCAACCCCATAAGTCAAACCCAATCTCATAGTCACCTCATAACCATTGGAAACTCTCTCTTTGCAGCACAGTAATCAAGAGCAGGAAAATTTGGCTCTCACTGTCCTTGATCATGAAATGCTGAGAGCAATTGAAGCAGTTTAGTAGCTGAGTTTAGCATAGACAGGGGATTGAACCTTGGATGCTTCCAATCGATGTGGATCAATACCAAATCTCACAGGGTTCTTGTCAGCTAAATCATTGACAGAGGTTAAGGCTTAACATAAAGATTGGAACTGACAAAGTAAATGCTCGCCTCTTGCTTCATCACTCTGAGCTTTGTTGGTAAAAGCCAACAACAAAGTGCTGGACTTGCCAGGCCGACTGCCTGTTTCACACACAAGTGCCCACCATTTCTAAACCTTCTCAGTACTTGGTTTCATTCTAACTGAGCAACGGTAAATACACATCAAAGCTGTTCATTAAGCATAGCACGCTGCCTGACCTTCCCCCTTCCCAGCTGCTCTCCTCACTGCAGCACAGATCCTAAGTGCAATACGATTAATTATAATGGGCCTTCAAGACCTGGAGGACTGTACTTATTTATCTGAAGTAAGGCTTGAGTAAGCTGTTTATCATGCTAGTTTTAGCTGTTCACCACATGTTGTGTGTGTGTGTATGACACTTAGTGAGCATAGTGCCTATATGAGAGCTTATAATCATTCATAAGAAGCAAGATTTTTTTCAAGGTAGCAATTGGATATGAGGGTGCTACTGATCAATACTTTTGACCTGTTTCACCAATTTACAATAACAACAATATATTTATATACCCCTTGTATGCACTACAACATCCTAAGGTGCTTCATAGCAGTGGCAATCAAGAAAAAGTGGATATATAACCACATGACGAGACATTAGGGCAGGTGATAAGAAACCACATCAAAGCAGTAAGTTTTAAGGTACATCTGAAATAAGGAAGAGGAAGAGGTGGAGGAGTTTCGGATCAAATACCAGAGTTTTGGACTAAGGTGGCTGAAGGGACAACCACCAATCATGGAACTATCTTTCCACAATGCTCCTAGTTCCCCTCTTCTCAGGAAACACATCTAATTACTCCTTCAGTTCATACATGCCATCAGCTTGATGTCACCCTTCCCAATTGACTTATTCCACTGCCCTATTATCCATAGACTGGAAAAATTCTGCATGGCTTCTGTACTTACATGAAGTGACCCAGTTCCTGTTGTGTGCTGCAATTGGAGATGAAACATTTTCTCTTCAGTAAGCATGTTAACTTCTTTCAACTGTTTTTGTCACTTTGTCCCCCTTTACTGAGAGGTTTGGCTCATGCTGGGTTTGGAGACCCATGGACACAGTTGCAAGTTTCTGAACTGCATCACATATTATTTCAGGTTCACTGTTACAGTTCACTGCCATAAGTGGATCCACTTCCTGACAATCAGGAGTATATTGCAACAGCCTGAATGTTCTCCTTTGTATTTATGAGACATTGGTTGTGTGTGCAGGAGCAATCATACTAATAACTCTCATTTTGCTCTGTCTACAGAATACGGTGATACTCTAAGTATCATTGTGGCCCCCCAGGCGACGCAAAATAAATTGAAAATTAACCAATGGGCATGAATGGGTAGGACACTGTTTTCACAATACCACTTAACTATTTCCTCTCATTTGTAGATATAAACCTGCTGTAGCCCGTTTCATTCAAAAGTTCAATCCTTCCCTTTCACACAACTTTCTCTGGTAAAGTTCAGATGAAGGGTCACTGGACTCAAAACGTGACTCTGTTGCTCTCTCTACAGATGCTGCAATACCTGCTGAGCTTCTCCAGCAACTTCTGTTTTTGTTTCTCTGGTAAAGATTAGCTTCCGGAACTTCCAATCAGAGCTACCAAGGAAGAAATTATTGGTTCAATGGAAAAACCAAGACAGTTGTGTAGTCTCAGAGATAGTAGGAACTGCAGATGCTGGAGAATCTGAGATAACAAGGTGTAGGGCTGGACGAACACAGCAGGCCAAGCAACATCAGAGGAGCAGGAAAGCTGACATTTTGGGCCTCGACATTTCTTCAGAAATGAAGAAGGGTCCATGCCCAAAACATCAGCCTTCCTGCTCCGATGATGCTGCTTAGCCTGCTGTGTTCATCCAGCTCTACACCTTGTTATCACAGTTGTGTAGTCTGTTCAGTCAGGCTGTAATGAATGAAATTCAATGTTTATGAGACAAATATAAAGACTTATCACATTGAGAGCCACACGATGCAGACTAAGCACATGCTTATATCTGTTTTCCTGGAATAAGTCACAACAAAGCCGGAGGCTAGACCTTGAGGAGTTCCATACCGAATTGCTGACCAGCTACCTCCTGCTCCTACTGCCTGCGTTAGGAGGTTTGGAAGGATTTGCAGGTTGACAAACAACCTGTTTATGAATGCACTTCTCTTAGCCTTCAACCCTAGACTGGCGCTCGCGCCCAGAGATTATGCCCCAAAATGCACCTTATTGTGACAGCCTTCAATGGGATCTACCCAATGCGTTTAATTGTCTCAAACTAATAGAACATAAAAAAAACTTGGCATTTTTGTTATGGATGATATTTGAGCCTGAAACATATCCCCTGCCTGCTTCTAAAAGATAACTCCATGTGATCCAAACTTAATATCAGATCAAGATAACAAAATTAACCAGAAAGTCCTTTTGAGGCTAAATGGATGCAAGTTGAAGTGCCACAGAGTACAATCTGCAACCAGAAGCTCACCTAAACGGCCAGCCTTCAGAAGTTGACCTATTCGATGAGTTTCAACAGATGGAGATATTGGACAAACCTAAATTTGCGCTCAGCTGATTTCACATTGAGACATATGCTCATTGACCAAGGCTTTCACGTTCCAGTTGGCTAAAACCTCTGATATATGATCTTCTTAGTACTTGGAGTTTGGACGAACATAGGACTGGAAAAGCCTCTGCAGTTTATCTGTGTGATTAATAACTCTCAATTTCACATGCCTTCAATCATTGAATTATGCTGAGGAAGGATCACCTTTTTGGGTTTTTGTATTTTTTTCTTCGCAGATGCTGCCAGATCTGCTGTGCTTTTGCATCAACTTCTGTTTTTGTAACTGATTTACAGGAATTGCAGTTCTTTTGGTTCTTTTCATCAAATTTCACTGTTATTTATTTGACATTTTTTCCACCATTGTTTCTCCGAAATATCCTTTTACATATTTATGACTATTTATATGAATTGGTTATATCTTAAACATCTATACACTTAGTCCCACCTGATTTGAAATCCATTTTAGAATTTGCAGCTACCTTGAATCACCTGGAGTTTTGTTTATCTATTTCCTGAAAGTGTCATCTCTTTTCAGTTTTTTTCATCCTGCCTGAATAATCCCAAACTCCTCTTTGCTTACCGCCTTAAGCTAGAGGGAGGCGAAGGCCTAGTGGTATTATCACTGGGCTGCTAATCCAGAGAGTCAGGTAATCTTCTGGGGAACTGGGCTCAAATCCCACTGTGGCAGATGGTAGAATTTGAATTATATTAAAAAGAATCTGGAATAAAGAGTTGGGGGGAGAAACTCATCTGGTTCACGGCTGTCCTTACTTGGTCTGGTCTACATGTGGCTCCAGATCCACAGCAATGTGGTTGACTCTTAAATGCCCTCTGGGCAATTAACACTGTTTAGCTAGTGATGCTTCATCCTGTGAATGAATCAGAGAATAAAAAGGTTTGAATGTCCTTTTGCGTAATGTCTCCAAAGCTTGGATACCATGGTAGTGCAATAAAATTGTCTTCAGTTCTCCAGTGAGTCTATATTGGTCAGAGATAGTCAGAACTGCAGATGCTGTTGTCAGAGATAACACAGTGTGGAGCTGGAGGAACACAGCAGGCCAGGCAGCATCAGTGGAGCAGGAAAGCTGATGTTTCAGATTGGGACCCTTCTTCAGAAATGGGCTTCTGAAGAAGGGTCCCGACTCAAAATGTCAACAAAACACCTGCTGTGTTCCTCTAGTTCCACACTGTGTTTGTATATGAGCCTGTATCAGTGCCTTGTACAACATCAAATCTCGAGAATTGTTCCATATTTTCTTGATTATAAAGCTTAAGATCCAATAGTTTGGCTTTACTGGCGCTGTAGATTGCACTATTCATTGGTTCCATAGGTCTATCCACTGCTAACCCCAGAGTTGATCTCTGGGTTGTGTTTTGTGGCCTAGTTCATTTTTCTGCTAATTATTTCATTTCCTCAGTTTCTTTACATTGCAATTGTTCATATTTAATTTAATTTGTAACTTATCGGGCCACCTTCCCAATCTATCCATATAACTATACCAGATCCGGATTGAGTGGGTGCTCAGTGACTAGCACAACTGTCTCAGAGAGGCAGGGATATGGTTTCCATTCCAGCCTTAGGAAACTGACTGTGTGAAGTTTGCACATTCTCCATGTCTGTATGAGATCCCGCCAAGTGCTCCAGTTTCTTCCCACAGTCAAAAGATGTGCAGTTTACATGGATTGGCCATGCTAAAAACAAATGTCTGTATTGTTCAGGGATGTATAGGCTAGGAGGATTAGCCATTGTAAAGTTGGGGTTATGGGAATACAGTAGAGACCTGGGCTTGGATGGGATGCTCTTCAGTGGGCCAGCGCAGACTTGATGGGCTGTTTTGCCTCCTTCTGCACTATTTGGGCTGTAATTATGAGTGCAAATCCTTTTCCCTAAAGCCTTAATTTTGTTTCTGTATCCAGCTACAAGTGATATCTAGTGGAATGGCACTCGCACTGATCATTCAAGATTGGCCCCTTATTGTAATGCCTTTCACCAATGAGCTTTGTTTCCATTTATGTAGCAAATTTACACATGACTTTTGAGTAGGAGTAGTCCATTCAGCCCTTTGAGCTTGCTTTGCTTTGAATAAGATCATAGAGTAATAGAGTCATACAGCATGGAAACAGACTCTTAGATACAACTTGTCCATAACGATCAGATATCCTGTATAAATCTAGTCTGATTTGCCAGCATTTGGCCCATATCCATCTCAACCCTTCCTACTCATATACCCATCCAGATACCTGTTAAATGTTATAATTGTACCAGCCTCCATCACTTCCTCTGACATCTCATTCCATATATGCACAACCCTCTGTGTGAAAAAGCTTGACCCTTAGGTCCCTATTATATTTTTCCCCTCTCTCCTTAAACCTATGTCCTCTAGTTTTAGACTTTCCTACTCCTGGGGAAAAGGCCTTGCTGATTTATCCTATCCATGCTCCTCCTGATTTTATAAACCTCTGCAAGGTCACTCCTCAGCCTCCGACACACCAGCTTATTCAGCCTCTCCCTGTAGCTCAGAACCTCCAACCCTGGCAACATCTCTGTAAATCTTTTCTGAACCCTTTCTGTTTTCACGACATTCTTCCTACAAGAGAGAGGTGAGAATTGCATACAATATTCCAATAATGGCTGAGCCAATGTCCTGTACAACTGTAACTTGACCTCTCCCAACTCCTGTGCTCAATGTACTGACCAATAAACGCAAACATACCAAACGTCATCTTCACGATCCTATCTACCTGAGACTGCACTTTCAAGGAACTATCCACCTGCAGTCCAAGCTCTCTTTGTTCAGTGATGTATCTGTTTGTGGTGTCATCTCCACTTTCCTGCCAAGTTCCCATAATGCTTGCTGGTCTATCGAACTTAGCTTTGAGTAAATTTGATGCCAAGCCAGTGCTGCTTCCTGCAACAGAGGAAACTAAAATTCTCGTTATTTCCATCCTGAGAAAGCAATCTGTTGTTGTGAAACTGTGTCCCCTTGTTATGGTCCCCCCTACAAGAGAAGGCTATTTTCTGGTATGTATCCTATCAAGTTTGTTCAGGATCTAATATATTTCAATATTATCTCCCAAGATAATCTCATCCTTTGAAACTCTATTGGGTAAAGGAACAATCTGTTCAAATTTCTTTGTTAAATAAGCCCTCATCCCAGGAAAGAGTCGAGTTGATTGTCTCACTGTTTCAAACCCCATTATACCACCTTGCAAAAAAAAAGACTAAATTTGGACAAAGTGCTACAAAAGTATTCTTGCTGAGGCCCTGCACAGCTGCAGTAAAACTGCTTCTTCCTGTCCTGCAGGCCTGACCAGTCACCCTCGGCCGACACATTCATCTGCCTAGCCGAACTCGTCCTCACCCTCAACAACATCTCTTTCGATTCCTCTCACTTCCAACAGACAAAGGGGGTGGCCAGGATACCCGCATTGGCCCAAGCTATGCCTGCCTCTTTGTTGGCTATGTGGAACAGTCCCTCTTCCGCACCTACACAGGCTCCAAACCTCACCTCTTCCTCCGTTACATTGATGTCTGTATCGGCGCCGCCTCTTGCTCTCAAGAGGAGCTCGAACAGTTCATCCACTTCACCAACACCTTCCACCCCAACCTCAAGTTCACGTGGGCCATCTCCAACACATCCCTCACCTTCCTGGATCTCTCAGTCTCCATCTCAGGTAACCAGCTAGAAACTGATGTCCATTTCAAGCCCACTGACCCCCACAGCTACCTCGAACACCCTCCTCCCACCCACCCTCCTGCAAAAATTCCATCCCCTATTCCCAATTCCTTCGCTTCTGCCGCATCTGCTCCCAGGATGAGGCATTCCACTCCCGCACATCCCAGATGTCCATGTTCTTCAAGGACTGCAACTTTTCCCCCCGCAGTGTTCGAGAACGCCCTTGACCGCGTCTCCCGCATTTCCTGCAATACATCCTTCACACCCCGCTCCCGCAACAACCGCCCTAAGAGGATCCCCCTTGTCCTCACATACCACCCCACCAACCTCCGGATACAACGCATCATCCTCCGACACTTCCGCCATCTCCAATCCGACCCCACCGCCCAAGCCATTTTTCCATCCCCACCCTTGTCTGCCTTCCAGAGAGACCACTCTCTCTGTGACTCCCTTGTCTGCTCCACACTGCCCTCCAACCCCACCACACCCGGCACCTTCCCCTGCAACTGCAGGAAATGCTACACTTGCCCCCATACCTCCTCCCTCACCCCTGTCCCAGGCCCCAAGATGACTTTCCATATTAAGCAGAGGTTCACCTGCACATCTGCCAATGTGGTTTACTGTATCCACTGTACCCAGTGTGGCTTCCTCTACATTGGGGAAACCAAGCAGAGGCTTGGGGACCGCTTTGCAGAACACCTCCGCTCGGTTTGCAATAAACAACTGCACCTCCCAGTCGTGAACCATTTTAACTCCCCCTGCCATTCCTTAGACGACATGTCCATCATGGGCCTCCTGCAGTGCCACAATGATGCCACCCGAAGGTTGCAGGAACAGCAGCTCATATTCCGCCTGGGAACCCTGCAGCCCAATGGTATCAATGTGGATTTTGCAAGCTTCAAAATCTCCCCTGCCCCCACTGCATCCCAAAACCAGCCCAGCTCGTCCCCTCCCCCCACTGCATCCCAAAACCAGCCCAGCTTGTCCCCACCTCCCTAACCTGTTCTTCCTCTTGCCTATCCCCTCCTCCCACCTCAAGCTGCACCTCCATTTCCTACCTACTAACCTCATCCCGCCTCCTTGACCTGTCCATCAATCGCCTCAACCTCTCCCCCACAGAACGTGCAGCACTCCACTCCCTCTGCTCCAATCCCAACCTCACCATAAAACCCATGGACAAGGGAGGCACAGTTGTGGTATGGCGCTTTGACCCCTCCCTGGACATTCCTATCCCCGCCCTACCTCCCCACCTATGCTCTCCTCTCCATCTATCTTCTTTCCTCTCCATCTTTGGTCCGCCCCCCCCGCTCCCTATTTATTTCAGAACCCTCTCCCTGTCCCCCTCTCTGATGAAGGGTCTAGGCCCGAAACATCAGTGTTTGTGCTCCTGAGATGCTGCTTGGCCTGCTGTGTTCATCCAGCTCCAAACTTTGCTATCTCTGCAGTAAAACTTCCCCACGTTTATATTCCTTTCCCCTGTCCATAAAGGGCAGTATTCCAGTTGCCTTCCTGATCATTTCTCATACCTGCTCAGCATCTCAGAAACTTGCAAACTCCTTGCTTTTGTCACATGGAATCAACAGCTGAGCTGAAATCTAAATGCAAAACATCTTTAGAATCGACCACGTCTGAAAACAAAACAGGTACTACAGCCACATTGCCTTTCTGAGTACCTGCCTATGGAACCGGATCATCCCCAACGGACTACAGTCTACATTTACGCCTTCCCTATTTGGTCCCAACCGCAACGACTGCTACATTCAGAACATTGACATCCTACAGAAGCGTTCATCTCTGCGACTCCCGAAACATACACTTGCTGCAATGTGCTGGCATCTCCAGATACTACAATTAAACCTGCCCCAGCTCAGAGCCTCCCTCTCCCAGACCTGCAAATGACCTCTTCTGTTTTTTTTTATTCTTCGTAAGACCCACAACCTGAACTCACAATTCTACTCTGCTTTATTGGACACAAAAAACCGAAAGTACTTTAAACTTACTGGTGCCTGCCGCCCTACCCAGGACCTTCCCCACCATGTGCTTGCCGCCATTGGCCATGTGGCCACCTTCGGAGCACCAATGGTTTCCACGGATGATGTCACATCCGCCGCCGCCCGGTACGCCACTCCCAGTACAGCCCACGCCATCGACACCGCTGCTGAAGCCGCTGCCAAGGCTGACGACACAGACATCGAGGACTCTGCTGCCACCCACGTCAAAGATTTACTGGCCTATGTCGCTCCGCCCACCGCTGACGTTGCTCCGCCCACCACCTCCATAGCCAGCAGCTCCAGAGGAGACTGTAGTACCCCGCCCTGCTGAGTCTTCACCATCCGCAACCCCCCCCAGACCAACCCCTTACTGAGGACGAACGGTCAGTCCTCAGTAAATGGCTCACCTTTGTCCCCCTCTACCCAAACATCGAATACCCGCTCACGATTGGACACTGAACAGTTTTTCCTCCGTCTCTGCACTTACTTCTCTGACCGTGAGCCTAACCCTCCCCCTACTGACCCCTTCTCCCGCCTCCAACACACACCCTCCTCCTGGACACCACCCCAAGGCCTACTACACTCCCTCGACCTCTTCATCTCCAACTGCCGTCGAGACATCGATTGCCTCAACCTCTCCCCCACAGAACATGCAGCACTCCACTCCCTCTGCTCCAATCCCAACCTCACCATCAAACCCACGGACAAGGGAGGCACAGTTGTAGTATGGCGCACTGACCCCTACATCGCTGAGGCTAGATGCCAGCTCTCTGACACCTCCTCCTACCACCCCCTTGATCATGACCCCACCCCTGACCATCAAACCATCATCTCCCAAACTATCCAAAACCTCATCACCTCAGGTGACCTCCCACCCACAGCCTCTAACCTTATCATTCCCCAAACCCGCACTGCCCGCTTCTATCTCCTTCCCAAAATCCACAAACCTGACTGCCCTGGTCGACCCATTGCTCCACCTGCTCCTGCCCCACCAAACTCATCTCCAACTATCTCAAGTCCATTTTCTCCCCCTTGGTCCAGGAATTCCCCACCTACATCCGTGACACCACCCATGCACTAACCTCCTCCAAAGCTTCCCATTATCTGGTCCCCAACACCTCATTTTTACTATGGATGTCCAGTCCCTATACACCTGCATTCCCCATGCTGATGGCCTAAAGGCCCTCTGCTTCTTCCTATCCCGCAGGCCGACCAGTCCCCCTCCAGTGACATCCTCATCCGCTTAGCAGAACTCGTCCTCACCCTCAACAAATCTCTTTCAATTCCTCCCACTTACTACAGACGGGGGTGGCCATGGAAACCCGCATGGGCCCAAGCTATGCCTGCCTCTTTGTAGGTTACGTGGAACAATCCCTCTTCCGCACCTACACTGGCCCTATCCCCTACCTCTTCCTCCGTTACGTCGATGAATATATTGGCGCCGCCTCATGCTTCCACGAGGAGCCTGAACAGTTCATCCACTTCACCAACACCTTCCACCCCAACCTTAAGTTCACCTGGGCCATCTCCGATACCTCTCTCTCCTTCCTGGACCTCTCTGTCTCAATCTGTGGCATCCACCTGGATACTGATATCCATTTCAGACTACCGACTCCCACAGCTGCCTCTAGTACATCTCCTCTCATCCACCTTCCTGCGAAAGTGCCGTCCCCTTTTCCCATTTTCTTCACCTCCGCCGCGCCTGCTCCCAGGATGAGGCATTCCACTCCTGGACATCCCAGGACCGCAAGGACCGATACTTCCCCTCCACAGTGGTCGAAAATGACTTCGGCCATGACTCTCACATTTCCCCCAACTCATCCCTCACACCCCCTCCCCGCAATAACAACCAAAACAGAATCTCCCTCACCCTCACGTACCATCCCACCAACCTCTGAATCCAACACATCATCGTCCGACACTTCCGCCACCTGCAATCTGACCCCACTACCAAAGATATTTTTCCATCCCCGCCCTTATCAGCTTTCCGGAGGGGCCACTCTCTCAGTGACTCCCTTGTCCGCTCCACACTCTCCTCCAGCCCCACCACCCCCGGCACCTTCCCCTGCAACTGCAGGAAGTGCTACACCTGCCCCTACACCTCTACCCTCACCCCCATCCCAGGCCCTAAGGAGACCTTCCACATCAAACAGATGTTCACCTGCACATTGGCTAATGTGGTATACTGCATCCGCTGTTCCCATTGTGGTCTCCTCTACATCGGGGAAAATAAGCGGAGGCTTTGGGACCTCTTTGAGGAACACCTATGCTCGGTTCGCAATGAACAACCACACCTCCCTGTCGTGAACCATTTCAAATCCCCATCCCACTCCTCGGATGACATGACCATCCTGGGCCTCCTGCAGTGCCACAATGATGCCACCCAAAAGCTGCAGGAACAGCATCTCATATTTCGCTTGGGAGCCCTGCAGCCCAAGGGTAACAATGTGGACTTCACAAGCTTCAAAATCTCCCCTTCCCTGACCGGATCCCAAAACCAGTCCCACCTAAAGTCCCACCACCATCTCCTACCCGCTAACCTCATCCTGCCTCCAAGACCTGTCTGACCTCCCTGAACTGACCTATCCCCTCCCTAACTCCCTACTCGCACTCACCTTTATTCGTGCCATCCCCGCCTCTTTGACGTGTCTGTCTCCTTTCCACCTATCTTCTCCTTTATCCATCTTCTATCCGCCTCCCCCTCTCTCCCTATTTATTTCAGAATTCCCTTCCCCTCTCCCATTTCTGAAGAAGGGTCTCAACCTGAAACGTCAGCTTTCCTGCTCCTCTGATGCTGCTTGGCCTCCGGTGTTCTACAACTGCTCTTCACCTTGTTGTCCAATCCTTAGAATATCCTTGGTCACCTCAACCACATCCAGGCCAAATAGGTTCATTTCCCTTACGGTCAATTCCTCATTTGCACAACAGGCTGAGTGCCTTTCCAGTTTACCTGTACATTTGCTGAATTTGCGTCACTGCTGCAGCTATTCTCCCTCAAGTTCGAAAACCCTGGCTAAGTGAGGAACTCTACATCTCACATTTTATTGTTCAGCTTTACCTGTTGTTGAGCATCCATTTTCTTCATGTCGTTGACTGGTGAAATTATCCATGTGTCATCACTCCCCCATGTGGTCATATCTTCATATTCCACTACCTATTATTTGCTGCACTGCTATCTGCACTGAATTTTCATTTAACGTGCTCTGCATTCTACTATGATATTCAGCTTGTGCATCTTTTCCATCCTCATTGTTCTTTATTTTTCCTGTTTCTTGTTCAGAGCCCTTTGTCCCTCCCTCTTGACTTATTTGTTTAGTCCTTAAACAGTAACTAATTCCTCCTCCTGACACTGATGTTGCATCATTTCTGTTCTTAAACTGGTTTAAAAGTGCATTGCCGTAATGTTAATCTCCAACACAATGAGGAAAGAAATAATGAGCTAGAACTTACCAAGCCCTTATCACAGCATTCAGAAGCAGCATGTCACAAACAGTGAATAAACTTTGAAATGCAGGGCTGCTGTTTTGTATGCAAAGAGATAGACACATTGCACACTGACAAAGTCTCACAAGCAACAGCATGCTTTCTTTAAAGTGTTTTGCACAATGAAATCTTGTGACCTAGAATTCATTGCCTGCAGCCAGTTGAGGCAGATTCATTTGTAACTTTCAAAAGAGAATTGGGCAGAGACTTTGGAAGAAATGAAATTGCATAGCTGTCCTGAAGAGCAGAGGAGTAGAATTTATTAGATAGCCTGATCAAAGGGCCAGCACAGGCAACATGGACCAAATGGCCACCTTTTGTGCTGTCGTCATTCTGGGAAAGTGGAGTTAAGGTCAAAATCAAAAAAAAATTATGGTTTTACTGAATGAAAGATCAGCTTTGATGAACCAAATGGCATATTCCTGCTCCTATGTATGATGATCTTGTGATCATTCTATGTACAAATAGTTGAGAAGTGATTTTCAGTCTTTTTTTCCCATGTAGGCAATGTCCCTTTAACACAGATCTGGAAATACATGGATACTGCAGTAATCGTTACTGAAGAATATATCATTTCAAGGTTAATAATAGAACAGCCATTAATGCTACTAATAAAAAGGCAACTTTGTCTACACCATGAAATTAGAGAACATTTCTCAAAGGATTTGGACAATCTAGCCTCAGCTCAGTAGAATGAGTTGGCAATGCCAATGAAAGCACTTTACTTCTCCCTTTATCATTAATTTCTTTCAATTTATTTGACTTGAGACACTCCCCATTATCCATCTTCTATCCGCCTTAGCAACTCTTCATTATCTTGTTCAAGTCTCCTCAGGTAAGAGAAGCTTGAGCGTTTCAATACACGTATGTTTAAAGGCTGTCACACATTTCATGCAAAGGCACATGACTACTAAAAGTCAGTCAGCATTTCTTATCTCATCTCATTAAGGATAATGATTTGATTTCCTTTGTACAAAATGCCATCTTGGGCTATTCCCTCGACTCTCTAAAGCAACAGGTACATCCGTCCTAAGATAATAAAATGTGAGGCTGGATGAACACAGCAGGCCAAGCAGCATCTCAGGAGCACAAAAGCTGACGTTTCGGGCCTAGACCCTTCATCAGAGTCTAGGCCCGAAACGTCAGCTTTTGTGCTCCTGAGATGCTGCTTGGCCTGCTGTGTTCATCCAGCCTCACATTTTATTATCTTGGAATCTCCAGCATCTGCAGTTCCCATTATCTCTGGTACATCCGTCCTCATGTTTTCAGGCTGTCCTTCCCTTACTACATTCTGTAGGTGCTTGTCTTACAGATTCAATGTCTCAGCTCGGTTAATGACTTCCAAAGTATGTCAGGATGTTGCTTTTCATTGAATCTGAAAGATTTCATGCTCTGCCTAAGCACACTTAACAAGAGAGTGCTGCTCTGACAGCATGTCAGCAATGTGTATCTCTTTCCCTTACTTGTGTGCCATGTTCAGATGATACCTCCGCAAATGTAGTAACGTTCTTCACAAGTGCTTTGAAACAAATAGATGAGAAAGATGCTTTGAAGTAGCTTGTGGTTGGATGCCACTGTCTCTTTGATAGTCCCAAGTAGGTTTTAATTAAATAAAATGATTAACTGTGGATGCTAAAAAATCTGAAACAAAAACAGAAATTGCTGGCAAAACACAACAGGTCTGACTGCGTCTGTGGAGAGAAAGGAGACTGATGTTTTGAGTCCAATGACCTTTCTTCAGGTTTTAACTAAAATGTTAATAATCAAAAACCGCAGCTAGGTATTCTTTCTCAATTTGAGCAAGACTGGACTTGGGTGGAACATTATAGCTCAAAGATGAACCAGTTGCATTTGATTCAGTGTTAATTGTACAGCTTACATTAACACTTTGAATCAAATGCAACTGGTTCATCTTTGATCTATGTTGTTCCACCCAAGTCCAGGCTTGCTAGCATCAGAATGCAAAGGGACTTCACCTGTGGCAGTGTGGATGCTCAGCATTGTCATTGTTACCATTTGTTATTTGATTCTATTGAAGGCTTTTCCTTGTCCTGTGCCCCAGTGCTATTGTACATCCTTAGCAGTGTACCCATGTAGAAGTACCCTCACTGATAATAAGTGAAGCAGAAGCATTGCTAAATAGTTCACAAATCCAATGGATCTTTACACTTTTTTCACATTTGTTGATCCCTGCTACAGCTCTCACCTTATTAGGATCTGTTAGGATCTCACTGTCAGTATATGGCCTATGTGCTTGACTTCAAGCATCTTAAGTGCATCTTTTTCGTTGCACTAATCTCGTTGCATTGTCCCCAAACAATAGTGGAAATAATCTTTTGTGTTTGACTCCCTCAAACATTTTCAGAATTTTGAACAAGTCTGTGAGATCTTTGGATGGCTTTCTTTGCTCTAATGTTGATGCAGACCAATTTTTCAAATGTTCATCAGGCCTGTGTTCTCCCATTCTTTGAAATATCCAAATGAATTTCATTGTGTGTTTTTGGTGACTTTAATGTGTCTCTTGTGAAAGGGGTCTGAATATTCCACAGTAATGCAAATGTATTGAATCAATTAATCAGAATCAAAACTGTTTCTTGCTTTTGGAGTTAATGAAAGGCAATTGACAGTTGCTCATTGATAATTTGCACCTTTCCTCCTTTTATGGGAAGACATGGTTTCAAAACCTGTCTCCAGAGAACTGGACACATGATCCAATGTGACATGCCCAATGCAAGACTGAGGGAGGAACGGGGCATATATTTCAATGGATTTTTCCAACTTGAGACCCAGTCAGCTCACTCAAGCTTGGTCAATATTTTTACCGGAACCACTATCACTACAAACAGACTATGTAGTCAGTAGTGCGCAGCGAGGTATTTATGGAATCATGGTATGCAGAAATTGTCTTCCACATTTCGTACATTGCAACAGTGATGAGTTCTAAAGTGCTGGGAAATCTTGACGTTCTGAACAGTATAAAGTAAATGCAAGCCAGTCTTTTCTTTTGTTTAAATTATATTACAATTATATTTACTTACACTTATCTAATATGAAATGTCAATGTGTGGAGAGCGAGAGAACAACCAACAAAGACTATTAGCTTTATCTTTTCAATCAACTCCATCCTACTCCAGAGGAACAGAGGGATCTTGGGGTGTTTGTCCACAGATGCCTATAGGTAGGAGGGCAGGTTAATAGGATGGTTCGAAAGGCATAAGGGACACTTACTTTTATCAGATGTGGTATAGATTATGAGAGCAGAGAGATTATATTGGAGCTGTACAAAACATTGGTTAGGCATTTCTGGCGACTCTGCTGCAGGAAGGTTGTGACTCTGGAGGGAATGCAGAGGTGATTCATTGGGATGTTATCTGAGTTGGGCATTTTAGCGATGAAGAAGGCTGGGTATGCTTGAGTTGCTTTCTTTGGAGCAGAGGGGGCTGAGGCAATGGGTCAAGTGCCAGAAAGTGGGATTAGCATAAAAAGATTAGCACTAACTAGATGGGCCAAAGAGCCTCTTTTGCATGGTATCATTCTCTGACTCATCCCTTTACTTTCTTACTCTAACCACCCCAGCACTTTACCTCCATTACCATGGAATTCAATTTTCTGACAGACTTTTGATCAAATGCTCTTTCATTGGACAAATGTATCACATCCGTTTGTTTTTTTGATTAGGTTAGTTGAAGATGACCTTCCCTATCCAATCAGTGCTGCTTGTCCCTGGCTAGCCCATAATCTTCTAAATGTCTCTCACATTTTTTCCAACACAGACATGAAGCTACTGATCTCTAGTCACCTGACATATCATTGTTTTTTTAAATATTTAAATGGATTGGAACAATTACCTCCCTGCAGTTGCTAAAATATATTTCCAGTCTCCAGAGAATTATAGTTAGCCCCTCTTCATTTTCTTCATTAACCTTCCTAACTATTCTGTAAACTAAGCCATTCAAGCTTGGCAAATTGCCAAGTTTAAGTTGCATTAGCACTATTTAATGTCCATATCGTTTAACAGTTCTCCCATGTCCGTCCTTTATGCTCCTGTAGACTTCTTTTCACTTTGATACAGAGACATAATTGAGCCAAGGGGAGGCAGGAGGTAGGAGAATGACTAAATGTTTCATCTTAAGGACAGTGCCTGTGACACTGCAGAATTCCGTCAGTGCTGTATTGGAAGTTCTGTCCATATTATAAAACAAAAATTAAAACTTGCATTGACATAGCTTCTTACATGACCTTAGGAAGTCCAACGGGGTGAATTTTTTGAGATCTAGTTGCTACTGTAATGTAGAAAGCAAGGCAGTGAATTTCTATGCAACATAATTCCACAAACACCTGTAAAACAAAGTCCTGTTGATTTGGTTTAAAATAATGTTGGTTGAGTGATAGATATTGATTAGTTACCTTGTTGTGGCCTTTACCTCCAGAAGGGTATTTGTACCTGATGTGGCAATACTAATGTTAGCTCTTGCAAGATTTTTAAAAGTTCCTTTATTCATTGATGGAATGAAGATATCGCTGGCCAGGGCAGCATTTATTGCCGACCCCCAATTTCCCAGACGGCAGTTAAGCATCAACCACATTGCTGTGGGTCTGCAGTCATATGAGGCCAGATCAGGTAAAGATGGCAGGTTCCTTCCCTAAAGGACATTATTCAACCAGATGGGTTTTCCCTGACAATCGATTCATGGTCGTCATTAGATTTTTAATTCCAGATATTTTATTGAATTCAAATTTCACCATCTGCCATGGCAGGATTCGAACTCAGGTCTCCAGAATGTTATCTGGATTAGCAGTCCAGCGCTAATACCACCAGGCCATTGCCTTCCCAATGAGGTGAATCCTCTTGATGTGGGTAATGTGACATTTAAAGATTCAACAGTCATTTATTACAGCTCCTGATTGCACAAGTATGACAATCTCAGATCCTTTGCTGTTCAGGCACAATGAAGCTATTTGGTCACAAGTAATATGTTTATCTCTGGCGCCTAAATCTCAAACTTATCGTCCATAAATTCAGAAGAAGCCTTATTGGACTAAATTCTTTAACTCTGTTTTTGTCCCCAAAGATGCTGCCACACCTGCTAAGTTTCTCCAGCACTTCCTGAGTGTACTTAGGCATGTGTTGCCAATTCAACAATTATACAACCAGGTAAGAATAAACTTTACAAAATTAACTTAAACTTCAGCATGGCACCTCGGAGGTTTGACAACTTAATGAATCTGGTGATTAAGTACCCATCTGGAAAGGCTCATTTCCAACGTTGCTTTTAGTTGATAACTTTGTCGTCTTCCTGCTGGCTACTGTCACTCAACATCAACATATAATCCTTCATGTGCAATTAATGCATTGTATTTTGGATTGAGCTGGCCCCTGCTGCTTTATGATGCTGCATCATGGTTCATAATGACTTTGTATGATATGGAATGGCTACATATTCTAGAAACAATTGAAAGTAAACGAGTATTTGTATCTGTATTTCTAAATCGCACTCTCTGTCCAGCACACAGTTTAGGTATCGTGACTTGCTCACTAGTAATACATCATTTTAATTCTCTTATTCTTTTTATTCATTTGTGGGATGTGGGTGTCGCTGGCTGGGCCCAGCATTTCTTGACCTTCCCTAGGTGCCCTTGAGAAGGTGGTGGTGAGTTGCCTTTTCGAACCGCTGCAGTCCACCTGCTATAGGTTGATCCACAGTGCCATTAAGGAGGGAATTCCAGGATTTTGACCCAGCGACAGTGAAGGAACAGCATATATTTTTGTAACAGCGGGACGTTGGATGCCTTCAAGGCAGAGATCGACAAATTCTTGATCTCACAAGGAATCAAGGGCTACGGGGAGAGTGCAGGGAAGTGGTGTTGAAATGCCCATCAGCCATGATTTAAATGGCGGAGTGGACTTGATGGGCCGAATGGCCTTATTTCCACTCCTATGTCTTATAGTCTTATGGTCTTATATTTCTAAGTCAGGATGATGAGTAGCTTGGAGGGGAGCTTGGAATATTCCTAGCTTCTGGCCTGTTCTTGTAGCCAGTGCATTTATGTGGTGAGTCTAGTTCAGTTTCTGGTCAATGGTAACTCTCAGGATGTTGATAGTAGGGTATTTAGTAATGGTAACACCATTGAATGCCAAGGGAAGGTGGTTAGATTGTCTCTTATTGGTGATGGTCATTGCTTGGCATTTATGTGGCACAAATGTCACCTGCCACTTGCCAGTCCAAGCCTGGATATTGTTCAGATCTTGTTGCATGCGAACATGGACTATTTCAGTATCTGAGGAGTCACGAATGGTACTGAACATTGTGCAATCATCGGCGAACATCCCATTTCTGACCTATGATGGAGGGAAGGTCATTGATGAAACAGCTGAAGATGGTTGGCTCTAGGACACTACAATTGGGAACTCCTACAGAGATGTCCTGGAGTTAAGATGACTGACCTCCAACAACTACAACCATCTTCCTATGTGTCAGTTATAACTCCAACCACCGGAGAGTTTGCCCCCTGATACCCATTGATTCCAGTTTTGCCAGGACTTCTTGATGCTACACTTGGTCGAATGCAGCCTTGATGTAAAGGGCTGTCACTCTCACCTCATCTCTGGAATTCAGCTCTTTTGTCCATGTTTGGACCAAGGCTGTAATGAGATCAGGAGCTGAATGACCCTGATGGAACCCAAACTGGGCGTCACTGAGCAGGTTATTGCTGAGCAGGTGCTGCTTGATAGCACTGTCACTGACACCTTCCATCACTTTACTGATGATGGAGAGTAGACTGATGAGGCAGTAACTGGCCGGGTTGGATTTGTCCTGCTTTTTGTGTACAGGACATACTTGGGCAATTTTCCACATTGTTGGGTAGTTACCAGTGTTGTAGCTGTACTGGAAACAGCTTGGCTAAGGGAGTGGCATGTTCTGGAGCACAAGTCCTCAGTACTATTGCCGGATTTTTGTCAGGGCCTGTAGCCTTTGCAGTATCCAGTGGCTCCAATCATTTCTTGCTAACACGTGGGGTGAATTGAATTGGCTGAAGAGTGGTATCTGTAATGCTGGGGACCACTGGAGGTGGTTGAGATGGATCATCCACTCGGCATGTATGGCTGAAGATTGCTGCGAATGCTCCAGCCTTACCAATGCCATGATATTCTGGGGTTTTCCATCATTGAGGACGGGGATACTTGTGGAGCCTCCTCCTCCAGTCAGTTATTTCATTGTCCAGCACCATTCACTACTGGATGTAGCCGGATTGCAGAGCTTATATCTGATCTATTGATTGTGTGTTCACTTAGCTCTCCCTATCACTTGCTGCTTTTGCTGTTTGGTGAGCACGTAGTCCAGTTCAGTAGCTTCACCAGGTTGATACCTCATCTTCACGTATGCCTGGTGCTGCTCCTGGCATGCCCTCCTGCACTCTCCATTGAACCAGGGTTGATCCCCTGGCTTGTTGGTAATGGTTGAGTAGGGGATATGCCAGGCCATGAGCGTACAGATTGTGCCGGAGTACAATTCTGCTGCTGCTAATGGCCCACAGCGCCTCATGGATGCCCAGTCTTGAGCTGCTAGATTTGTGTGATGTCTGTCCCATTGAGCACGGTGATAGTGCCACACAACACGTTGGAGATTGTTCTCAATGTGAAGGCGGGACTTCGTCTCCACAAGGACTGTGCAATGCTCACTCTTACTGATACTGTCATGGACAGATGCATCAGCAGCCAGCAAATTGATAAGGATGAGCTCAAGTATGTTTTTCCCTCTTTTCGATTCCTTCACCACCTGCCGCAGACCCAGTCTAGCAGCTATGTCCTTTAGGACCTGACCAGCTCGATCAGTATTACTGCTGCCGAGCCACGCTTGGTGGTGGAGATTGAAATCCCCCACCCACAGTACATTTTGTGCCCTCACTATCCTCAGTGCTTCCTCTAAGTGGTGTTCAACATTGAGGAGTACTGATTCTGCAGCTGACGGAGGACAGTATGTAGTAATCAGTAGGAGGTTTTCTTGGTGAGTGATAATGGGAACCGCAGATGCTGGAGAATCCAAGATAACAAAGTGAGGAGCTGGATGAACACAGCAGGCCAAGCAGCATCTCAGGAGCACAAAAGCTGACGTTTCGGGCCTAGACCCTTCATCAGAGAGGGGGATGGGGAGAGGGTTCTGGAATAAATAGGGAGAGAGGGGGAGGTGGACCGAAGATGGAGAGAAAAGAAGATAGGTGGAAATGGGAGTATAGGCGGGGAGGTAGGGAGGGGATTGCAGTGGGAGAGAGATTCCCTGAGGTTGGTCCGGAGGGAGGAGGGTAACTTCTTCAGGTATTCTTGCCCATGTTTAACCTGAAACCATGAGACTTTACGGTGTCCAGAGTCAATGTTGCGGACTCCCAAGGCAGCTCCCTCCCGACTGTATACCACCATGCTGCCCCCTCTCCTGAGTCTGTCCTGCCCGTGGGACAGGACATACCTAGGGATGGTGATGGTGGTGTCTGGGTCATCGTCTGTAAGGTATGATTTGGTGAGTATGACAATGTCAGGCTGTTGCTTAACTAGTCTGTGAGACAGCTCTCCCAATTTTGGCACCAGCCCCCAGATGCTGCTAAGGAGGACCTTGTAGGGTTGACAGAGCTGTTTCTGCTGATGTCTTTTCTGGCGCCTAGATTGATGCCAGATGATGTATCCAGTTTTATTGCTCTGAGACTTTGTAGAGATTGATCCAATTGAGTGGCTTGCTAGGCTATTTCAGAGGGCAATTGAAAATCAACCACAATGCTGTGGGTCTGGAGTCACATGTAGGCTGGACCAGATGAGGTTGGCAGAATTCCTCCCCTGAAGGGCATTAGTGAACCATCAGCGATTATTTCATGGTGATCAGTAGATCCTTATTTTCAAACTTTTTAAAAAAATTATTGAATTCAAATGCCACCATCTGCTGTGGTGGGATTTGAACGTGTGTCCCCAGAACATTAGCTGGAGTTTCTGGATTAATAGTCCAGCAATAATTCCACAAGGCCATTGCTTATATCTCCTCTGTCTTTGAAAAAGGATGTCGTGTGTCTCAGAATGGTTGGTCAATTTATTGCTGGACAAGGCCATTCACATTGCCTTCTGAACTGAAACCATAGAGTCACAGAGTCACAAAACATGGAAACAGACTCTTAGGCCCAACTTGTTCATGCTGACCATTTTTCCCAATCTAATGTAGCCCCGTTTGCCAGCATATGGTCCGTATCCCTCTAGATGTTTCCTATTCATATACCTGTCCAAATGTCTTTTAAACATTTTAACTAGACCCGCACCTGTCCCATCCTCTGGCAGTTCATTCCACATAGGAACGACCCTCTTTGTGAAAAAATTGCCCCTCGGATTTCTGATAAATTTTCCTCCTCTCACTTTAAAAAGATACCCTCATGTTTTGAGCTCCCCTACGCTCAACTATTACTATTCACTTTATCTCTGCCTCTCATGATTTTATAAACCTCTACAAAGTAATTCTTCAACATCCTATGCTCCAGTGAAAAATGTCCAAGCCTACCCAGCCTAATCAATTCTCCGTTGTTGTTGCTCAAAAATGTGACCGAGAAAAGCAGAAGTCTTATTTTGTTGCTTGATGCTTGAAGATCACTGATTTGATCACTTGTACTGTTCATTCTGCAAGACCATTGAACAAGGATAATGGAGAAATAGAGTATTATGGCTCAGTCCCCACATGGTACAGATATTCTTGAAATGGTTTGTCAGTAAGCTGTGGTCTGTTCTCAGACACTACTTATTCCTGGGCATTGAACAAGCTGCAAATAGTGATCCTTATGTCAGCAATGTATCTGACTCCACTACCACTGCCAGCAGTGCATTCCACGCACCCACCACTCTCTGTGTAAAGAACCTATCTCTGACATCTCCCCATACCTTCCTCCAATCACCTTAAAATGATGCCCCCTCATTATAGTCATTTCCGCTCTGGGAAAAAGTCTCTGGCTATCCACTCTCACCATCTTGTATACCTGTATGAAGTAACCTCTCATCCTTCTTCACACCAGTGAGCAAAGTCCTAGCTCCCTCAAACCTTCCTCATAAGACCTGTCCTGCAGTCCAGGCAGCATCCTGGTAAATTTCCACTGCACTCTGTCTAATCTTCCACACTCTTCCTAAAATGAAGTGACCAGAACTGAACACAATATTCCAGGTATGGTTTAACCAGGGTTTTATAGAACTGCAGCATAACCTCGGGGCTGTTAAACCCAATTCCTCTGCCAATGAAAGCCAACACACCATACGCCTTCTTTACAACCCTATCAACTTGGTTAGCAACTTTGAGAGATCTATGGACGTGGACCCTGAGGTCCGTCTGTTCCTCCACACTGCCAAAAATCCTGCCATTAACCCTGTATTCTGCATTCAAATTCTACCTTCCAAAATGAATCACTTCACATTTTTCCAGGTTGAATTCCATCTGACACTTCTTTGCCCACCTCTGCATCCTGTCAATGGCCCTTTGCAACCTACAACAGCCATCCTCACTGTCCACAACTCCACCAACCACCCTGCCAAGCCAGGGGATTTACTCCCATGCTCTTTAGGAAAATAATGACATAGGCCTTTGATTTAAGACTTTATTCAAAAGATGACACTCCTAAGGGAACACTACACTCTGTCTCAGAATATATTGCAATATCAGCCAAAACTGTGTTTCGCTGGGGAGGGGTGGGGGCTGGGGCTTGTGTGTTCAGTAGCCCAGTATGATTGAGAAATAGTAAGAACTGCCAATGCTGGATTCAGAGATAACACAGTGTGGAGCTGGAGGAACACAGCAGGCCAGGCAGCATCAGAGGAGCAGGAAAGTTGACGTTTCGGGTCATCCCAAAACATTAACTTTCCTACTCCTCTGATGCTGCCTGGCCAGTATGATTGAAATGTGATCGAACACATTTGAATAAAAGAGTGTGTAATAGCAAGAATCTGCCATCACAGAGCATTGGCCATGCAGTGGTCCTGGTGCTCGGTGTTCCTTTTGGAATTTGCAAATTGGTGCAATGTAAATATTCTTATAGGGGATCTGTATTAAATGATTCATGCACTTGAATTCACAAAATTTCGAGAGAATCAATTTGAAGTCTCACGCCAGAGATGGTCTTTAGACAAATCTCACATTTTGACATAATATGGCAAAACACTGTTGACAACTTGGTCAGTGGGGTAGATGCAGTCATTGAGTTTAGGATTATATCAGTGATAATGGGAACTGCAGATGCTGGAGAATCCAAGATAACAAAATGTGAGGCTGGATGAACACAGCAGGCCCATCAGCATCTCAGGAGCACAAAAGCTGACGTTTCAGGCCTAGACCCTTCATCACCCTCTCTGATGAAGGGTCTAGGCCCGAAATGCCAGCTTTTGTGCTCCTGAGATGCTGCTGGGCCTGCTGTGTTCATCCAGCCTCACATTTTGTTATCATTGAGTTTAGGAGTTGGGAGGTCATGTGGTGGCTGTACGGGACATTGGCTAGGTCACTTATGGAATATTGCATTCAGTTCTGGTCTCCCTGCTATAGGAAAGACATTGTTAAACTTAAAAGGGTGCAGGAGAGATTTGCAAGGATGTTGCTGGGGTTGGAGGTTCTGAGCTACAGGGAGAGGTTAATTAGTACGAGAACAAAGAACAAAGAAAGTTACTGCACAGGAACAGGCCCTTCGGCCCTCCAAGCCTGCACTGATACAGATCCTCTATCTAAACCTGTCACCTATTTCTCAAGGATCTGTTTCCCTCTGTTCCCTGCTCATTCATGTATCTGTCCAGATGCATCTTAAATGATGCTATGGTGCCCATCTCTACCACCTCTGCTGACAGCGTGTTTCAGATATCCACCACCCTCTGCATTAAGAACTTTCCACACATATCTCCCTTAAACATTTCCTCTCTCACCGTGAAATTGTGACCCCTAGTAATTGAGTCCCCTACTCTGGGAAAAAGCTGGGCTCTCCAAAGCATCCACATCCTTTTGGTAATGTGGCGACCAGAACTGTACGCAGTATTCCAAATGTGGTTGAACCAAAGTCCTATACAACTGTAACATGACCTGCCAACTCTTGTACTCAATACACCGTCTGATGAATGAAAGCATGCCGCATGCCTTTTTGACCACTCTATCGAACTGTGTTGTCACCTTCAAGGTACAATGGACATGAACACCCAGACCTCTCTGTGCATCAATTTTCCCCAGGGCTTTTCCATTTACCATATAGCTTTCTCTTGAATTGGATCTTCCAAAATGCATTACCTCGCGTTTGCCTCAATTGAACTCCATCTGCCATATCTCTGCCCAACTCGCCAATCTATCCATATTCTGCTGCATTCTCTGACAGTCCCCTTCACTATCTGCTACTCCACCAATCTTAGTGTCATCTGCGAACTTGCTAAGGTTATTTTCCCTAGAGCATTGGAGGCTGGGAGGTGACTATAAAATCACGAGGGGCATGGATAGGGTGAATAGCCACGGCCTTCTCCCCATGATAGGGGTGTCTAATACTAGAGGACGGAGGTTTAAAGTGAGCGGGGAAAGATATAAAAGGGACTATGCCAAGGGTAGTTCATGTATGGAGTGAGCTGCCAGAGGAAGTGCTGGAGGCTGGTACAATAGCAACATCTAAAAGACATCTGTATGGGTACATGAATAGGTAGGGCTTAAAGGGATATGGGCCAAATGCTGGCAAATGGGACCAGATTAATTTAGGCTATCTGGTTGGCATTGACGAGTTGCACCGGAGGGTCTGTGTCCATGCTGTGCATCTCTGTGATCCTATGACTCTAACTTCATTTGTCAGTAATATGTGTTTGAGCAAGATGAGCAAAGATCACAGTGAAGCTTCGTTTTGCAAAGTGCTTGACAGTTAATTCATATGTTTTAGTTTCTGTGCTGTGATTTAGTTACGAGAGCCTCTTAATTGGTGCAGAATCCATTATCTCTGCCAATAAAAATAATGTTTTGCATTCTAGCCAATGTGAACATTTCCTTAAGACAATTACATGCAGATTTGTCCTTTGAAAATTTATCTTTCAAATAAATATTACATGGACTTTTTTCTCCCTCAGAAGCCTGTGCCAATTTGAACACATCTTAGTTTTCCTTGAAGCAGTCTTTATTTCAACAGCTTCTAACACCCTCTCTCTCCTGAAGGTATTGATATATAGATGCGTGTTGTTTGGTAATTCTCTGCACAGGAGCCTGGATGAAGATTGCTGGAGAGCTCTGTGACAATGATAAACATTGTGTCCAACCTAATCCTGTTTCTGCCTCAAATCCACAATGTGCTTTCTAGCAACTAACCCTGACTGATTTTTAACCTTCTGCTGCCTAGCTCAAAAATTTCAAGTTAATTATGATTCATAATTATAACTCCTGCTGAAACCAGTTGACTTAGAGACTGAGAATGGAACCTTTGATGGTGCTTGTTCTGAGGTGGTAGTGTCCCAACCTCTGAAACAGGAGACCCAGGTTCACCTATGCCAGAGGTGTTACATAACATCCCTGAATGGTTTGAGATTTTAAAAAGAAAAGAATTTAATTCAACACAAATTAGGTAATTGAATAGAGACAGTAGGAACTGCAGATGCTGGAGAATCTGAGATAACCAGGTGAAGAGCTGGGTGAACACAGCAGGCCAAGCAGCATCAGCAGCATCTGAAGAAGGGTCTAGGCCCCAGACGTCAGCCTTCCTGCTCCTCTGAAGCTGCTTGGCCTGCTGTGTTCATCCAGCTGTACACCCTGTTATCTCAGGTAATTGAATAGTTCAGGTCTGCCTCATGTAACCTGCCTATCAGCAAATATGTCATCATGTTGAGAGCTCATAGTTTTAGGATAAGGATAGTAGATTTAAAATAGAAGTGCAGAAAACTTATGTCTTTCACAGGGTCATGAATGTGTGGAATTCAGTACCCCAGTGTACAGTAGATGCCAGGACATTGGGTGAATTTAAAGAGGCAATAGACAGATTACAGTGCAGCAGGCTTGAAGGGGCTGGTTTGCCTCCTCCCGCTCTTGATTCTTATGTTCTTATTCATTCTGTACAAAGTTGACATGAGCAAAGAAGAACTAAAAATTGATTGCTAATGGAAATGCTTTCCTCACAAGCAGAGCTTGAGTCACTGCTTGAATATTACAATTTTTCCTACTCCATGTAACTAGATTTTTCAAACACAACTGATTTCAATGTCATGTCGATGTTGCATAGAAAGAAAATTGGAACGCAAAATGCTAGGGACATTGGGCAGTTGCTATGCGAGGAGAAACAGAGTTAATTGTTCAGGTTGATGAAATTTTTAACAGCTGATGAGTTCCTCTCTCCATAGATGCCCCTAACCCACTGTGATTTCCAGCATTTTTTTTCAGGTATGTTCCTGACGTTGTTTTAGATTTTGCATTAACATTTCAGATTTCCAGCATCTGCTTCAATTTGGCTTCTGCTTAGTAAGACAAAAAGTGTTTTTTTTAAGAAAAATACCAGTAATTATTGATCATATTTTTATTGAACAAGATTGGATGTTGCAGACAAAACCTGTCAGCAGTCCAATACAGTTGAAATATTATATGTAGACAAAACACATGAGTCAAAGCTGAAATCTAATTCAGAAATTCATGTGACATTAGTCAATGTGAAAGGGAAGCTTGGGCCATTTGTGAATGTCATCAGTAATTTGAGATTAGATTACAGTCTTGCAGTCATTGTGTATTGTCTGTTTATTTAATGGTATATATTTGACAATTGTGTAAATGGAATTAATGTCCTCTCATCTTGTCGTCTGTCGATAAAATAAGTAATTAAATCAGTTTAGGGATCAGAAGACAGCTAATAGTCATACAAAATGCAATTCATGGAGTTAGACCCTACCTTCTATCACAGCTTTTGTATCTGTTTATTCAACACTGTATTTCTATTAGGCAAGGTTACAGCCCCCTCCTTTTATAAACCTTTCTATGATAGCCGCGATAAAAGGATTTCTACTTTTTCCTACTGCAGATTTTGGAGACCTGGAGTTGAGAGAGTGATACCTGTTTAGTTACAGTCTTTCTTCCTCCTTAATGTTGAAGCTGCAGAATCCCAGGAGTTCTCAGTTACTGTTAATCCAAGTTGCTTTTTGTTGTTGAATGACTGAGCTTCAGATTGACCTCAGGAAAGAGAGAGAGACCAGCAGAAATAACATCTTCTAGATCTTGTTCACAAATCCTTGGTTTTCTTGTCTCTCCACTATTGCTCATAGGCAGCTGTTGATACAGGTCCATTTGTCTATCCTTGAGTTACCTTGTTGTTCTCCCAAGTTGAATAGTCCATAGTCAATCTTTCATCTCAATGTGTAACTTCCAGAAAGGTGTGAAACAACTAGAAGGTATAGATTTGAGTTTCAGTGCCTTTAATAACAATGTTAATTTTGGCTCAAACTGATTCTTGCTTAAGGATGGATTCATGGGATTGAATTTAGTCAAGTGATCACAGCAGCCATTTTAGGTGAGTATTTGTCATTTTTTAACCAATTTTCGTAGGTTTCAAAGTAAGTTGAACATTGATATTCAATTTTCATTACAATCATAACATTATCTATGAATGGAGCCCTCATCTGAATTTATCTCTCTTGGTCCTTTTAATCTTCAAACTCTTTGTACTAGTATGGTTAACTTAACATGGTTAGTTGAAATTGAATGGCAGGACATTCATGTGAAACATTGACACTGACAAAGTCCACTGGTGCTGAATGGCTGGTTTCAGTTCTGTAATTTAGGCGTGATCCTAAATGTTATTCCTCCACCCCAAACCTTCACCGTGTCAGCACAGTATCTCTCATTCATTTGTTCATGATGTAACTTCTTTAAATCCCTTAGTCTTTCCTTCTTCCTACCATCACCCAATTTGCAAGCCCAAGTTAATTTACTATGCCTGCTGTCCTACTCTTTTTAGTTTTAGTGTTTGTTATGCAAGGCATTTATTAATTAGAGGATTAACTGACATTTCTCATCAGGATATAAAGACTGTTCCTGGGAGATCAAGTTCTAGCTATCAGTTGTAGCTCTAAGTGTTAAGTACTATGTAACCAATATTAATGTATAATTTTCCTTATGTTTGACCTGAGGAGTAACAGAAGACTCTTGTGTCTCAGATGTAATGTAACTAGCAACTAAGTATAATGTAATAAACCTACACTGTTTATCAAGATTGTGTCTCACTCCTTCCAAAGATTTCATGTGGGCATCCTTCCATTTGAAGCATATAAGATTCTGAGGGGGCTTGACAGGGTGGATGTTGAGAAGATGTTTCCAAGAGTGGGAGGTGAAATGTCTCTTCAGAGGCCAGCATTCCATTACCAATCAGCCATTAGTTACAAATGCATAGCCTTTGACAATAGCATGCCTCTCACTGAGCCGAGCATTCAGGGCCCTAGTATCCTTGACACTCCAGGTGGCTGTCCTCGTTACAGTCACTGGAGAGGAATCTCAATCAAGGGGATACAGTTACAAAATAAAACTGAGATGAGAAGGAATTTCACTCTCAGGATAGGGAATGTCTAGAGTTCTCTGTTCCAGAGTCTTGTGATGTCTAGATCACTGGAAGTATTCAAAGAGAGCATGATAGATTTTTGAAATACAGGTGGTTCTCCTAAAGCACGATAGTTGTGTTATTGCGTGACCTCGTGCTATAGAAAATCGCCAAAGAAAATTGCGTTACAGGGAAATTGCTATAGAAAATTGCTATACCCATACAACAGAAAGTTTGTGTTATCCAAACAGCATCCACTATTCATCAATCAGCTAATTTGTGTTACCGAAACACGCATTATATCAGAACTACCTGTACCAAGAAGGCGAGGGCTATGCGAACAATAGTAAATCAAACCAAAAGACCTGTTGATGCAGTAAATCAGGAATGAAAGCAGAAGTTGCTGGAAAAGTTCAACAGGTCTGGCAGCATCTGGGGGCTGTGAGGAGCTGGCACCAGACAGAAGCTGAGACCTGGGGCAGATCATCCGCAATCTTATAGAGTGGCTGGGCAGGCTTGTGGAGATGACTGTCCTACTCCTGCTCCTCTTTTTTATATTGTCCATATTTTCTCACTTCGTATCAGTAACTAAGATGAATTGCAATAAGAAGATTTGTGGCAGTGAATCTATCAACACATCTTAGATGGTTCCAATGGACTGGAGTGGATTACAAAACCAATCCTATTTTCAGTGTATGATTCAATTTACAACATCGATCCAAGAAAGCAATGTTGCCATAAAGTTGAAGTGTTAGGTAAATTACTCAGTGTGAGGAAAAGCTGGTGCAGGATTCTCACCTCAATACATTGGAAACATCTCTGTTAAATTCCCTTTCTCGCTTTATGACTATGAGAATGGGAGGAAGGATAATTAAAAGGAAGGCATGAGGCTGTTTTTTTTCATAAGAAATTGAACAATGTTGATAGACACCCCAATTGCAGGCCTGTCAGCCTTCAGAGATTAAGAAAATGCATTAAATAGTGGCATCATGATGGGGGTTAGGGAGAAAATATGTTATCAAACTAAAAGTGGCATTTTGGTTGGGTACTGACGTCTCGCCAGTGGGAAACATGTTTAAATCCAGTCATAAATGATGGGATGAAGATTTTTTTCTGTTTGCTACAAGAGTTCTAAGTAATTAGTGTTTCCATGATTTCCAGTTGTGATTGGATATGGGCCTAGGGCATAAGACAGCCCTTAGCTTTGCATTAATAGGGACCAAATAGACAACCAAACTTAGAAAGGACTTGGAATGGACAGCATTGGAAGTGTTGTCGCTGAGTGCAAATTTATTGCGAAGAATCTTGAGTAACTTACTTTGCTGCCAACCCACACTGTACTTGAGCCAGGCAGATCCTGATGCTTGAACACTTGAAATAGGAAGCTGTTCCATTTCTGTAACATTGGCATCCTAGAGAGTGGTGGCTAAGATAACTGCAGTGTGTCGAATGTCTGTTTGCAAATTAGAGAGAAAATCAATGATGGTCAATAAAAACAGACTTTATATCACACTGGAAATTGCTGAATTGCACTTAAGTTTTTGAACTTATGGCGATGGCTTTCCAAATGTATGAAATGTTCAAAAATGACTGTTTCTAGGCAGAATTATCATTGCTTTGCATGTCGACATCAGCATTGGAGCTATTCATGGTGCCAGCAGAAATTTGGGGAATAATGGTCCCTGGTATTTAATGATCATTTAAATTTTAGTCAGTCATGTGAATAGGATAGGCCATTAAGCCAATTAAGTCTGTGTACAGTTCCATATCATCACTAATCATTACCTCAATGCCATTTTCCTGCATTGTATCCTGCAATGTCATTAACCTGAACCTTTGAATCTTGTATGATTAGTTCAGCCAATGTGATTTGTCCTTCTCACTTGTCCACTTGGTTTTGACTGAGAAAGTTGCCATAGTAGGAGCCCGCCAGCGCAGGGTGATTGCGTGAAGAAAGTTATTGAACCAATATTGTTCATTGCCATGGCCTCTCTGCATGTCTGCGCAAATGTGCTGTAACAATACCTTTCCTTTGCTTTAATGTGCGTTGAAAGTATTTCTCTAGAGTTACAAATAATTTGAATAATAAAACATTCCCCAACAAGCTATGATTTCCATTTTATGGGCAATAAAATCACAATGTAATCTCACAGGAGATCATTGAGCCTCTTGTTCCCAAGGTAGCTTTCTGAAAGATTTAGCAATTCAGTCCTGCCATGTATCCCTATTCTTTGTACTTTGTCAAATATGTGTTAACTCTCTTTAAAAACAAGCACAGATCCAAATTCTCCTGCTGCTCCTGTTAGGACATTTTGCGCTTATTTTGGCCATATGTGAAAATAGAAGTTAAATGAATGTCACAATTATCTGTCTTGCACTACCCTCACACGATTGACTGTACCTTGCCTGCGATTCCATCACACAACTCAACCTTGCTCCTTGTTTACTGTATTCATTGCTCCCAATGTGGCCTCCTCCAATTTAGTGAGACCAAGTGCAGGCTCGGTGACCGATGCACGGAGCATCTACTGTCTGTACACTATAATCAACAACACTTTCTGGTTGCCAACCACTTTAACTCCCTCTCCCACTCCTTTGGTGAATGTCTGCCCTGGTTCTCCTCCAGTGTCATAATGATGCCACATTCAAACTGGAAGAACAACACCTCATATTCCTCCTTGGGAGCCTACAGCCCAATGGCCTCAACATAGAATTCGCCAGTTTCAAACAACATCTTCCCCCACCTCTCTCATCCCATGTCTAACCCTTCATCTCATTCCCACCTCCTTAACCTGACACAACCGGTCCACCTTCTTTCAACTCAGTGTGGAGCTGGAGGAACATAGCAGGTTCAGCATCACCAGAGGAGCATGATAGTCGATGTTTTGGGTCATGACCCTTCTGAAGAATTTTTAGCATACGTGTTAGCATTTATAATTGAAAGATTTCTATTTTCTACCACAAATCTTTAGTTATTGTGGTTGTAGACCTGAGCTGGTGGGTTTGGGTGCAAATGTTTCTTCACCTTACTAGGTAACATCGCCAGTGTGCCTCTGGTGAAGTGTCAGCATTCTGTCCTGCTTGTTATTTAAACACCTTGCTTTGCTGGCGTGGTTGGTATTACTGAGAGTTTTGTTTCTCAGTGGTTTGTACTCAGGGTCTAATTCAATGTGTCTGTTGATGGGAGTTCCAGTTGGAATACCAGGCCTCCAGGAATTCCCTGGTGTGCACTGATCCCAGTTGAATTCACGTTCCTCGTTGTCCATGTGTTGTGAGACAAATGAACATCGGTCATGTCTCTTGGTGGCTAGTTGGTGTTCATGTATCTGTATTGTCAGTTTTCTTCCAGTTTGGCCTATGTAGTGTTTCTCATTTTTAAATTATCCCAGTGTTTCTGGTTTGGGGAATGGGATCCTCTATGTTCACCAGTAGCTGTTGTAGGCTGGTTGTCGGTTTGTGGGCTTCACCGATACCTAGGGGTCTGTGTAGTCTTGTGGTCATCTCTAATGTCCTTGATGTATGGTAGGGTGATTAGTGTGTTAGGTTGTGTTGTGTCTTCCTGTTGTGCTCTGGCTCGGAGATAACGGCAGGTTGTGCTTTTCAGGTATCCATTCCTTTTGAAGACTCTGTATCGGTGCTCCTGTTCTGCTTTGCATAGTCCGGTGTTACTGCAAACTGTTGTGGCTCCTGATGCAGCTCCATTTGTGGATGTTGGGGTGATTGCTAGTGTAATTGAGTATTTGGTCATATGTGTGGTCTTTCCATATATGCTAATCTGGAGTTGCGCATTGTTTTTGTGTTCTACCATTCTGTCCGGGAAGCGTAATCAATTGTCATTCTCTTCTTCCTTCATGAATTTTATCCCAGTGAGGATTTTTTTTATCTGACACTGGGTTTCTTCTAGAAGGTGGAGGTGGTTTAACCTAAGGGTTGCCACACCCAGGCAAGGAGAGGGATTGGGAAGGAGTGTTCTTTATAGTGATGCTCAGCCAGTGGGGGAAATTGAACCCATGCTATTTGCATCACTTTGCATTGCAAATCAGTCACACAGTCAACTGAGCTAACCAGTCCTGGAGGAGGTGGAGGGCGTAGGTGGAGGGCGTAGGTGGTGTCACGGACGTAGGTAGGGAGTTCACCTCCACCTCCTCCAGGACTTCCAATTCCCTGGCCCCCTCCACCGACACCCTCATCCGCCTAGCCGAACTCGTCCTCACCCTCAACAACTTCTCTTTTGACTCCTCCCACTTCCTACAGACTAAGGGGGTCGCCATGGGCACCCGCATGGGCCCCAGCTATGCCTGCCTCTTTGTAGGTTACGTGGAACAGTCCCTCTTCCGCACCTACACAGGCCCCAAACCCTACCTCTTCCTCCGGTACATTGATGACTGTATCGGCGCCGCCTCTTGCTCCCCAGAGGAGCTCGAACAGTTCATCCACTTCACCAACACCTTCCACCCCAACCTTCAGTTCACCTGGGTCATCTCCAGCACATCCCTCACCTTCCTGGACGTCTCACTCTCCATCTCAGGCAACCAGCTTGTAACTGATGTCCATTTCAAGCCCACCGACTCCCACAGCTACCTAGAGTACACTTCCTCCCACCCACCCTCCTGCAAAAATTCCATCCCCTATTCCTAATTCCTCCGCCTCCGCCGCATCTGCTCCCACGATAAGACATTCCACTCCCGCACATCCCAGATGTCCAAGTTCTTCCAGGACCGCAACCTTCCCCCCACAGTGATCGAGAACGCCCTCAACCGCGTCTCCTGTATTTCCCGCAACATGTCCCTCACAACCCGCCCCCGCCACAACCGCTCAAAGAGGATCCCCCTCGTTCTCACACACCACCCCACCAACCTCCGGATACAACGCATCATCCTCCGACACTTCCGCCATCTACAATCCGACCCCACCACCCAAGACATTTTTCCATCCCCACCCCTGTCTGCTTTCCGGAGAGACCACTCTCTCCGTGACTCTCTTGTTCGCTCCACACTGCCCCCCAACCCCATCACACCCGGCACCTTCCCCTGCAACCGCAGGAAATGCTACACTTGCCCCCACACCTCCCCCCTCACCCCCATCCCAGGCCCCAAGATGACATTCCACAATAAGCAGAGGTTCACCTGCACATCTGCCAATGTGGTATACTGCATCCACTGTACCCGGTGTGGCTTCCTCTACATTGGGGAAACCAAGCGGAGGCTTGGGGACCGCTTTGCAGAACACCTCCGCTCAGTTCGCAACAAACTACTGCACCTCCCAGTCGCAAACCATTTCCACTCCCCCTCCCATTCTTTAGATGACATGTCCATCATGGGCCTCCTGCAGTGCCACAATGATGCCACCCAAAGGTTGCAGGAACAGCAACTCATATTCCGCCTGGGAACCCTGCAGCCTAATAGTATCAATGTGGACTTCACCAGTTTCAAAATCTCCCCTTCCCCAACTGCATCCCTAAACCAGCCCAGTTCGTCCCCTCCCCCCACTGCACCACACAACCAGCCCAGCTCTTCCCCTCCACCCACTGCAACCCAAAACCATTCCAACCTGTCTCTGCCTCCCTAACCTGTTCTTCCTCTCACCCATCCCTTCCTCCCACCCCAAGCCGCACCCCCATCTACCTACTAACCTCATCCCACCTCCTTGACCTGTCCGTCTTCCCTGGACTGACCTATCCCCTCCCTACCTCCCCACCTATACTCTCCTCTCCACCTATCTTCTTTTCTCTCCATCTTCGGTCCGCCTCCCCCTCTCTCCCTATTTATTCCAGAACCCTCACCCCATCCCCCTCTCTGATGAAGGGTCTAGGCTCGAAACGTCAGCTTTTGTGCTCCTGAGATGTTGCTTGGCCTGCTGTGTTCATCCAGCCTCACATTTTGTTGTCACACTTTAGCTGCATACTGGAGGTTGGGGTGACTTTAGGTTGGCCTTGTGGTTACAGACTTTTGTCCCATGTAAATACAGTCTCTCAATTTGCTTTATTAACGTCACATTATAATGTTGAACCTGTTTCTATAAAGGTGCATAAGCTGCACTGTGTAGGTTTTTAGGTCTTTTAAATCAATGCTAAAGTGTGCCCTATCTATAACAATATTATGGTCATATACCTCATGCATCTTGTACCTCTACTGGTTGACAGAATATATGTTTGAAGTGCTGATTAATGCATTAACCAAAGGTTCTTCTCTTGACAACAAAATTGCTCCTAAAACAAATGCTAAAATCCTACACAGACAGCAGAGAACCTTACAATGATGATTAATCACTTGAAAGAAAATCCACTTTCCCTATTTGCCTAATGTCAGCAATTGGCCAGAGATGTTTTCCATTCTGACATCAAGTGATGGCATAAACTTCATCCTATCTGAGATATGATGGATTAAACAGCAAAACCTCTGATGAGATAAAATATGGTTCAATTCATACATAAATGAAACAGATCAGACCTTTAATTAGAAACTGGAACTGTCACCAGAGTCTAAGATCCTTGGTCTCCAGTCTATCTTGTTCCATGAACAACTGAGGGGTACAATAGTGCAGTGGTTATGTTACTGGGCTAGTAATCAAAGCAGCTGAAGTATTAATCCCAAATAACATGCATTCACATCTCATTTCGAGCAAGTGATGGTTAATTTAATGCAACCTGCAAAGTAAAAATCACTGGACAGGTTGCTGTTAAATTTTAACTCATTCACTGATGTCCTTTAGGCCAGGAAGTCATTCATGCATGGTCTGGCTTGTGTGTGACTCCAGTCCCACAGCAACATGGATGACTCTTAACTTGCCTTTGAAGTAGCCATTCAGTATTAGGCTGGGGCAACTGGAGATGGACAATAAATGACAGATGCACCACGACCTGTCAATAAATTCTTTTCGAAGCAAACTGTTGGAGGCTTAGTTGTGGGAGCAGATTAAAATATTTTACATAAGTAAGTGTGACGTCTGTCAAAGGGAATGCCATGGAATGCAGGGAGATGACAATAATGATTGTAACAAGATTGTAGGCTCCAGTCATACTCCAGAGGCTTGAGTTCAGAATTTAGCTTTTATTTTCAAAGCCCTGTGGAAGTGTTACAGATGAACAAAGCAGGCCAAGCAGCATTGGAGGAGCAGGAAAACTGATGTTTTGGGTTTAGACCTTTCTTCAGAAATTCAGGTCTAGACCCGAAACGTCAGCTTTCCTGCTCCTCTGATGTTGCTTGGCCTGCTGTGTTCATCCAGCTCTTCACTTGTTATATAGCTCTGTGGAAGAGCTACCTTATTACAGGTACTGTCTTTCTAATACAATATTAAAGCCTGCTGTTATCTATTAGCTGAAGCAGATGTGGAATGGCATTTTTTGAAAAAAAAGTGGTGGAGTTTCCCCATCCTTCTGAGCAATATTCACTACCAAACAGATGGTTCAGTCATTTGCTCAGAGGAAAAATCATAGATTCCAATAGTTCCTGGATTGTTCTGGTTGGTGTAAGTAGCTAAGTGTGCTGGGCAACAGGACAAGAGAACTGGAGCCAAGAGAATGGATGATCATTCCTCAGGTTTAAATATCTTTTTCAAATCAAATAGGAAAATTGTAAAGGGAAGAGATAAGACAGAAGCTAGGTTGTTGTTTCCACTAGTAGGTGAAACTAGAACTAGGGGGCATAGCCTCAAAATAAATGGGAGCAGATTTAGAGCTGAGTTGAGGAGGAACTTCTTCTCCCAAAAGGTTGTGAATCTGTGGAATTCCCTGCCCAGTGAAGCAGTTGAGGCTTCCTCATCGAATACTTTTAAGGCAAAGATAGATTTTTGAACAGTAACTGAGTTAAGGGTTATGGTGAGCAGGTGGGTAAGTGGAGCTGAGCCCAAAAAAAGATCAGCCATGCTCTTATTGATTGGCAGAGCAAGCTCAATGGGTCAGATGGTCCTATCTCTTATGTTCCTGTGAGATAAACTGTGTTTTTCATCAGGGCACTGAATAGTTGGGGTAAAGTTTGCAATAGTCAAGATTGTGAACAACCTGTCATGGAAAAGTAATAGGAGTACAGATGATTTCTTTTTCTTGGACACTGCTTAACCTAGAACTTCTCACAATGATTCCCTTTGCTAACCTGCTTTCACCAGACCTGTTGCATTGTGTTATCTCACCCATTTGATCCGTCTGGTGTCTCAGACAGCTTGCTGCTCTGTGATGTACACTGCTTTGAGTCTTATCTTATTCTTCCGATCAGGACTGTATCGGATATTAAGCTCTGCTCAAACCCACGCATTGCCATTTATTGTCTCTGAATCTGAATGTGTTTGTCATTTTCACAATTAATATAAAAGGTGCAAACAGAAGTGCAGGAAATGAAATAAAACAGCAAGGGAAATAATGCCGTGTTTGGCGCATCAACTCAGAATGGAATGTGCAATGGTTAAAGTTAAGTTTACAATTGTAGTTAGATGTTAGGCAACTGGTAGGGGGTTAGAGCTAGCTCTTTAAAATGGCAGACTGCGTCCTTTCAGAATGACATGAAAATTAACATTATAATGATAAACCAATTGTATCAACAGATAAAGCTTCTATTAACGGAAGGATAACATCAAGCTACAAACGTAAGCCCCTAGAAATCCCCTAAAACCCCAACTTAAAGTTAAAACATGTAACACCTAATTGCCCCATATTTACAGAGAGGGAGAAGGGAGTCAGTTTTACCGTTGGGAAATGTGGGAGATTAAGATTCTCTCAGTTCTTGCTGTGCATAGGTTTAATGCTAAATTTATGGCTACAATCATCTGGATTGGGAAGCTATCTGGTATGTACTGTCCTTTAGCTCCAGATCCCAGTCATGGAGCAGACAGGAGGGAGGGATTGGAAATTGGTGAGATCAGAGAGTGAAGGATATGTGAGAGGGAGAATTGGAGATCTATGATACAGAGGAGGAGTTTTGTGGAGGAGTGCTGTGGGGGGTGGGGGAGAGAAATTGGAAAATCCTGGATGAAAGGTCACAACCTTAGAGAGTAGAGGAACAAGAAAGGGACTATGAAGACTAGGTATAGGATGATGGAGTTGGGATGTCTTTGAAGCCATTATGGCTTGGGGACAGGGCTTTCTGATTGCATAGAAATCTGGAAGCAGGTGAGCTGGATCCAGCAAGGAAGCAGAAAGCTGCTGGCTCTCTGGTCGTCACAATCCTCACTTTTTTTCTCACCTGCCTTCATGGGATCTGAGTGGTTCTGGCCACTTATTGCTAATACCTAGTTTCCCTTAATCTGAATGCCTTCTAAGACCATTTCAAAATGCAGTTAAAAGTCAACCAATTGACTGTAAGTTATGTAACTGGGTAAAGTCGACAGATTTCTTTCCCTAAGAAGCGTTAGATTTGATTTGATTTGATTTACTATCACTGTACCTAATTACAGTGAAAATCTTTGTGTGTGAGTAGTACAGACAGATCATAGTAAGCTAGGACATACAGATCATAGGGTGAAAGAAATACTTGGACAGATGCATACAGGTTACGTTGCACAGCACATGCGTTAGGTGAGATTGACATTAACAAGATCAGTATTATTTGAAGTTAGAGAGTCCATTCATCAGTCTAATAATGGCTGGGAAGAAGCTGTTCCTAATCCTGCTGATGCGTGTGTTCAAGCTTCTGGATCATCTGCCTGATAGAAGAGGTTGTAGGAGATCATTACCGAGGTGTGATAGGTCATTGATGATATTAGATGCCTTTCCACAGCAACGAGCCATACAAGTGGAGTCCATGGATGGAAGGTTGGCTTCCATGATGGTCTGGGCTTGCACACCACCTTCTGGAGTTTCTTATGACTCTAGGCAAAACAGTTAGTATACCAGGCCATTATGTACCTGGTTTGCTTTCAAAGGTGCATCTCTAAAAGTTGATGAGGGACCTTACAGGCATGATACATTTCCTGAGCCACCTGAGGATGAAGAGGTATTATTGTGCCTTCTTGACTGTCACATCTATGTGGGAAGACCAGAACAGGTTGGTGGTTATTGCCACTCTGAGGAACATGGTGGAGATAGAGCCATGTTCTCCTCCATTCTTTCTGAAGTCAGTGATCAGTCCTTTAGTTTTGGTGGTATTGAGGGAGAGTATTCTGCCTCATCGTTGTTTGATATCTGTCCTACCATGGTTGTGTCATCAGCAAGCTTGAGGATGGTGTTCATTTGGAATTTGGCAACACAGTGGTGGGTGTTTAGGAAGCGCAAGAGGGGGCTGAGGACTCATTCATAGGGGGACTACAGAGTGGAGTGTTATCGTGAAATTGTACAGTTGTTCATCTTCAGTGATTGTGGTTTGTAGGTCATGAAGCTGAGTGAAACAGATGACTTTTTGCAACCGATGAGGATAGTTTCATGAGCAACATCAATGATGACTGGCAAATTTAAAATTAAATTAATTCAACTTAAATTCCACCAGCTGTCAATGTGGGCCTTGAAGCCACATTGCCCAGGGCCTGAGCACAGGCCTCAGTGATATCCTAGGCTTCACAGACAAATCATGACATTACCACGAGGCTGTCATCTTCCTCTATTAGCTCCTGATAGTAGTCAGATTTCCTCAGTCCTGGGAAACTGAATTGGCCAGGGTTCAATTTTATCTCTATAGAGATAGAGATAAAATCTGAGGAATGCAATCTCATTAACTTCTAATGTCTAAAGCCCCATCTCTCATCAATCGTCTGTCAAAAATAGGTTTGAGATTTTCTTTTACAGTTTTACTTTCTCCCTGACTCAAACCTGCATCTTGGGGAAGAGTTAAAGCATCCTCCATACTTGTAATTCTGCTTACATTAAATTCCTTTCAATTATCTTCTAAACCCATCTTTCTGGTTTGAAGAATAATTTTGTTTTGTTTTATTTCATCAGATCGACATCTCAATTCCTGCAAAACAAAATAAGATTTCAAATCCGTGATAATGGGAACTGCAGATGCTGGAGAATCCAAGATAATAAAATGTGAGGCTGGATGAACACAGCAGGCACAGCAGCATCTCAGGAGCACAAAAGCTGACGTTTCGGGCCTAGACCCTTCATCAGAGAGGGGGATGGGGTGAGGGTTCTGGAATAAATAGGGAGAGAGGGGGAGGCGGACCGAAGATGGAGAGAAAAGAAGATAGGTGGGGAGGAGAGTATAGGTGGGGAGGTAGGGAGGGGATAGGTCAGTCCAGGGAAGACGGACAGGTCAAGGAGGTGGGATGAGGTTAGTAGGTAGGAGATGGAGGTGCAGCTTGGGGTGGGAGGAAGGGATGGGTGAGAGGAAGAACAGGTTAGGGAGGCAGAGACAGGCTGGGCTGGTTTTGGGCTGCAGTGGGTGGAGGGGAAGAGCTGGGCTGGTTGTGTGGTGCAGTGGGGGGGCGGGGACGAACTGGGCTGGTTTTGGGATGCGGTGGGGGAAGGGGAGATTTTGAAGCTGGTGAAGTCCACATTGATACCATTGGGCTGCAGGTTTCCCAAGCGGAATATGAGTTGCTGTTCCTGCAACCTTTGGGTGGCATCATTGTGGCACTGCAGGAGGCCCATGATGGACATGTCATCTAAAGAATGGGAGGGGGAGTGGAAATGGTTTGCGACTGGGAGGTGCAGTAGTTTGTTGCGAACTGAGCGGAGGTGTTCTGCAAAGCGGTCCCCAAGCCTCCGCTTGGTTTCCCCAATGTAGAGGAAGCCACACCGGGTACAGTGGATGCAGTATACCACATTGGCAGATGTGCAGGTGAACCTCTGCTTAATGTGGAAAGTCATCTTGGGGCCTGGGATAGGGGTGAGAGAGGAGGTGTGGGGGCAAGTGTAGCATTTCCTGCGGTTGCAGGGGAGGGTGTCGGGTGTGGTGGGGTTGGAGGGCAGTGTGGAGCGAACAAGAGACTCACGGAGAGAGTGGTCCCTCTGGAAAGCAGACAGGGGTGGGGATGGAAAAATGTCTTGGGTGGTAAGATTTCAAATCTTTGACTTGCACGTCTCTGCCTGGTGGCTAAATCATTTCCAAAACAGCTTTCTTGTTGGCAAGACCTTGTCATTGTGGGGAAAGTCACCATTAATATCAGAAAAATGGATCCTCCAGCACTTACATCAGCAGATAGGGAAGGAGTCTTCAGACAGCAAGCTTATTTGTTGCATGCTGAAGGCTTAAAATAAAAAGTGCGAAGAATATTTTCATCATGCTCAGATATTTTGTGGTCAAGGTGTATTCTGTAAAACAATGTCTTAGAAAGTGGAAACCAGACAGTTACAAATATTTATCTGCCATATTCACTACCTGATATTTAGCTCCGTTTAACACTCCATAACTGACAGATGCAACCATGCTTGTTTAGCGCTACAGGTTTCTTATCCCGATATTTCTTGCTAATTCCCCTTTCCAAAGGTGCTGCCTCTTTACTGGCCTACAGGTTATCCAAAGTTCCATCAGTCATGCCCAGCATGATAAGTGCACATATTGAGCTATTTGACCAAGAGAGGCATCACTGCTGCCCTGCTTCCTCCTCATGTGTCTCTTAAACTAACATCCATAGAGCTGGATTTGCCAAACAAATTATTGCATAACCATGATCTCATTCAATGGCAGAGCAGACCCATAAGACTGAATGGCTTACTCCTTATCCAACATCCTGTGATATTATGGTGAGGGTGAGGATGCTGAGTTCCAGAGTCTGTCCAATGTGGAAGTAGGCCCTTCAATCCATCAGGTCCATACCAACCTTCCAAAAAGCATCCCACACAAACCCCTCCCACCAATCTGTTTCCATATTTCTGCATTTCCCATTGGCCGACCCACCGAACCTGCACATCTTTGGACTGCAGGGGGAAACTGGAGCACCTGGAGAAAACCCATGCAGACTCCACACAGTCAGTTGCCTGAAGCTAGAATTCAACCCAGGTCCCTGATGTTATGGGGCAGTGGTGCTATCCACTGAGCCAAAATGCTGGCACTTTAATTACTGCACCCTGACAATTGATGTCACTAAGGTCTGTACAGTTCAGGAATAAACTGCACAAGCAGCAGACAAGTTTGTGGCAAGTTCAGGTGAGGTACTGCTTCACCTGGCAGGTAGGTTTTGGTCCTTGCACACTGAGGAGGGAGGAAGTAAATTGGCTTATACCTTTGCTTGTTGCAGGGTGAGGTGTAGTGGGTTGTGAGGCTTGTTGGGGGTGAAGGAAGTGTGGACCAGGGTGTCCCAGAGGGAACGGTCCATGCGGAAGGTAGCCAAGAGAGGGGAGGGGAATATGTGTCTGGTGGTGGCATCTTGCTGGAGGCAGTGGAAATGACAGCTGATGATCTTCTGGATGTAGATGTTGGTGGGATGGCTGGTGAGGACAGGGGGAACTCTTGTCACTTTTGCGGGAGAGAAGTGCAGGAGAATGTTGAGGTCCCTGTGGACAACGGTGCTGGAGAATCCTCAACTGAGGAAGAAGTTGGACATTTTGGAGGCTCCCTTGTTGAAGTTGGCCTCATTGGAACGTATGCAACAGGGACAGAGGAACTAGGAGAATGGAATGGAATCTTTATAGGAAACAGGGTGTGAGATGTATAGTCCAGGTAGCTGTGGGGGTCTGTGGGTTTGTAATGGATATGAGTAGCCAGTCTATCCTCAGAAATTTAAACAAATGTCGAGGAAGGGAAGGGAAGAGTCAAAGATAGACCAGGTGAAAGTGAGGGCAGGGCAGAAATTGGAAGCAAAATCGATGAACTTTGCTGATTCCAGACGAGAGAGGGAAGCAGCACCGATGATATATCCGAGGAAGAGTTGTGGGTGGGGTCCGGAATAGGACTGGAACAAGGAATGATCCACATACCCCATAAAGAGACAGGCCTAACTAGGGCCCATGCAGATACCCATGGCCACCCCTCTTACCTGTAGAAAATGAGAGGAGTTAAATGAGAAATTGTTCAACGTGAGGACGAGCTTCACCAAGTGGCAGAGGGTGGTGATGGGTGGGAACAGTTCAGGCCTTCACTCCGTGAAGAAAACAGGCAGCCCTAAGACCCTCTTGGTGGGGAGATAGATGTGTAAAGGGATTGCACGCCGATGGTAAAGAGGACGTGTCTAGAGCCTGCAAACTGGAATTTCTGAAACTGGCATAAAGTGTCAGATGAATCACGGATGTACGTGGGCAGGGGTTGGACCGGGGAGAGAAGACTGAGTCAAGATAGGAAGAGATGAGTTCTGTGGAGCAGGCGCAGGCTGAAACAATGGGTCTGCCTGGACAGTCCTGTTGGTGGATTTTTGGAAAGAGGTAGGATCAAGCTCCCACTATCACCCTCAACCCCCTTCCCTCCTGCGACGGTGATAGAGCTCCCCTTGTCCTTACCTACTATCCCACCGGAATCCACTCCCAGAAGATCATCAGCCACTATATCCACCACCTCCAGCAAGATGCCACCACCGGACACATATTCCCCTCCCCTCCCATGTCCACCTTCTGCAGGGACCGTTTCCCTCTGGGACATCCTGGTCCACTCTTCCTTCACCCCCAACACTCACCCACAGCCCCACAGCACCTTTCCCTGCAGTTGCTGAAGGTGTAAAACCTGCCCATTTACCTCCTCCCTCCCTAGTATGCAAGGTGCAGCAGCACTTTATCGGCACTTCCCAGACTCTAGTCTACTGCATTCGCTACCCACAATGAGGTTGCCTCTACACTGGGGAAGCGAAGCGTAGATTGGGTGACTGCGTTGAAAAACATCTATGTTCTGCCTGTGAAAAAGGCCCTGAACTACCTGTTGCTTGCCATTTTAACACACCACCTTTCTCCTTGGCCAACGTCTCTGTCTCTGGCTTGCTGCAATGTTCCAGTGAAGCTCACTGCAAGCTGGAGGAGCAACACCCCTTTTTCCGCTTGGGGACCCCTAAGCCCTCTGGAGGCAACATCATGTTCAATAATTTTAGGGCCTGAACTCCCCCATGTCCTAGCCCCACACACACACAAACACACACACCAGGCCTTATCACATAGCCTTCCATTACACACTAACTCTGGTTAGCCACAGTGCCCTCTAATAGCTATTGACCCTCCCAGCCAGATCATTATCAACTCCTTTGACTGTCCAACTATTCTTCTCTCCCTTGGGGATCTATCCCTTTCTCCCCACCCTTTTTTCTCCTCATTTACCAACAGTTTCATAGCTACCATTAGTTCTGAGGAAGAGCTACTGTGCCTGAAACATTAACTTTGATATTGTTCATAGATGCTGCCAGACCTGTAAGCTTTTCTGGCACATTCTGTTTTTGCGGCAGGTTTAATAGTTGGAAACTGGACTCAATGATTGAAATGATTCTGCAATTGGGTCATTATTACTCCATTCAGGTGGTGGCAGGCACACTATGTGCTTTGTAAATGCTTCAGCGAAACCTTGAGGCAGGAAGCAGATTCTGCTGTGGAGGAGAGCTTTGTGCAAAATAAGACAAAAGAGTACCATAAGCAAGAAAATAATTGGGGCAGCACAGTGGCTCAGTGGTTAGCACTGCTGCCTCATAGAGCTAGGGACCTGGGTTTGATTCCAGCCTCAGGCAACTGTCTGTGTGGAGTTTGCACATTCTCCCCGTGTCTGTGTGAGTTTCCTCCCAAATCCAACAACATGCTGGCTCGGTGGATTGGCCATGCTAAATTGCCCATAGTGTTCAGGGATGCCTTGAAAAGGGGGTTGGTTCTGGATGGAATGCTCTGAGGGTCAGTTTGGGCTGAAGGGCCTGTTTCCACACTGTAGGGATTCTATAAAAAAAACCTATATATAATAAATCAGGAAAACAGTATTTAACCATATATTTTGTATGAAATGTAATTAAATTTTCATAATTTCCCCCGGTTCTATTAGTCCCATTTTAGCTCAGATCCTTTGTACTTAATATAGACAGTTTCCTCTGGAGATCAAACAAGGCCGGGCTTCTGTAAGTGTCTTCTAAAGTTTTCTCTTTTTTTGTTTTTGATATATTGCAGTATATTTTAATCATGCAGATTGTTTGTGTTTTTCGCAGATTCTCGTAGTTGCCTTGCCTACCAGCAATTAAGTAAAAACAGGTCAGGAAAACGCAAGAAAAAACTGAAGGCAACTTTATTGTAGGTATTCTCGTTTGTTTGCAGTTCAGTGATGCTCTCATTGTGGGGAGTGTTTCCTCTTTTAGCATTTGACGTCAGTGTGTGTACCGGTAGCACTTCCAAATGACGAAGACATTGTGAGAGAAAACACACGCGCCTGCGATACCTTAACATTTTAATAATGTTATAGACAAGAGCAACAATTTTTTCAGAAACTATTGCCACAAGGCCAATGAAACCCCTACGATATTGAAAGAGGCCATTTGGCCTATTGGGTCTGCACAGACCCTTTGAAGGGTATCCTACCCAATTCCTGAATTTACAATGGCTGACCTACACATCCCTGGATGCCACGGGGTCATTTAGCATGGTCAATCCATGCACTTGGACTGTGGGAGGGAACAAGAGTACCCAGTGGAAACCCACATGTGCTAACTCCACGCAGACAGTCGCTTAAGCCAGGAAGTGAACTGGGGTCCCTGGTGCTGTGAGGCAGCAGTGCTAACCATTGTGCCACCTGTCAAAGATAGCGGTTGGTCTCTCCACACTGAGAGGCCAGCTCTGAAACCTCAAGAGTTACATCAGCAGCAGTGGTTTGCTGTCAAGAAATGTAGGAGACTTTGAGTTTATGACAGGTAGATTCAAAGATATTAAAAATGCACAAGGGCCATGCAAATCTAGAGGGTCTGCCTCCGTTTTGTTTCATAGAGCCTGCATTCCATGTTCCTGGTGGCCCGTCATCATTTAGTTATGGATGCAAGGAGACGGTCCACCACTGGAAAAATGTAACCTGTGGAAATGTCCCTTATTTATTCCTGTAGTTATTGTATTAAATATACATCTGGTAGAATCCCTGCCTTTAACTTCATTTCTCAGGTACAGATACAGCTGAGTATATCCAGCATTCTCTACTTGTATTACCTGTCATCCTGAGTTTATCATCCATTTTCTTAATCTGGTTGGAGGGATAAATATCAAACAACCCCATTGTTCTTCAAACGGTGCCATGGGATTGACCCCATCCATCTGGCCTAGCACAAAGTTCAAAGCTAGGTTCTAAGTTCAAAATTCAATGAAAAGATACAGCTTTTCCCAAAGCCTTGTACTGAAATGTCAGACTGGATGATATTCTTTTGTGTTGAGAATAGTACTTGGACCTGTTATGTTCTAAACCAGGTAGTATGGCTGGAACTGACACTCCAGCAGAATTCCATTTCCCACTGCATTCTATGGCCTAAGTAAAATTTGGTGCCAAATTAGGGGCAGTTTGCTGAAGTGTCCACACTCAGTGGAAGTACAGGAATGCATTAGCCCCAAATCAGTTCAAGGTCAATCCAAAAATAAAATGTTTTCTCAATGTTATACTGAGATTAGAATAAGGAAGCTGGCTAAATTCTATACATTTTTTTGGAAGGGGAATGAACTCAAATGACATGCAGTTTCAGTGCTGACAAATGGTCTAATCTGCCGGCTAATCACTGTTGCCTCATCCCAAGTGTCCATTTTTAATGGCCACCCTGCTAAAGTGAAAGGCACTAATGGAGAAGAAAATCTATTTTCAATTCAATTGTATTTTTAGAGTGCAGCCTAATCTTCTGATTGAAACTTTCACTGCAATAAGCTGCTGATCTACTGCTAATTCACTGGAATATTTAACAGCGCGATTATTTATTTATTGTAGGGTTAAGGCTCCTGCTTTTTACAGTTATGGAATCCCTCACACCTTCCTTCCCACCCTCAACCAAAGGCAATCTGTTCATTGATGCCTGGGTGCTTTCTTTTACAGAGTCATAGCGTCATAAATTTATACAGTCAGCAAGGAAGCAGACACTTTGGTCCAACTAGTACATGCTGATCATATTCCCAGACTAAACTAATAACACCTGCCTGAGTTGGTCCATACCCCTCCAAATCTTTCCTATTCATGGACTTGTCCCAAATGTCTTTTAAATGTTGAAACTGCACCTGCTTTCTTCGCTTCCTCCAGCTTTTCATTCCAAATATGCACCACCTTCTGTCTGAAAAAGTTGCTCCTTAGTTTGTTTGTGTTCTTTTATTTTTTCATGGGATGTGGGTATTCCTGGAAAGGCAGCATTTGTCACACATCCCTCCAACTGAGTGGACAGAGGGTAGTTAAGAGTCAAGCACATCAGTGTGGGCCTGAGGTTCTACGTAGGCCACACCAGGCAAGGATGGGCAATTTTCTTCTTTGAAGGGTATTAATGAATCCACACACACCAGGTCTATCATCACATGGGCTGCTACTACAAACAAACCCACTGTCAGACATTAATAGTCCCCAGTAGCAGCTATTCATTCTCCCAGGTTGACCTTTATGCAGTCCACTTTTCCACAATGGTGCAGTGGGATCTTTTACCTCCATCCAAATAGGCAGATCGGGCCTTGACTTTTCATCTTGCCCAAAACATGTCACCTTCAACTGTTTATTCTCTATCTCTCTGAGTCCCATTTGTTTACTCACTGTTTACTCCTCCACCCTCACAACCACCTCATCTTCAGCCAATACATCAACGTTTTCCCAGCTAGAAATCAGTTCCGAAGAAGGGTCACAGGTCCTGAAACGCTAACTGTGCTTTCCCTTCACGGATCCTGCCAGATCTGCTGAGTTTTTCCAGCAATTTCTGGTTTTGTTATTAAGGACTAAATGGGTTTTTCCTACAATTGTTAATAACTGTTATGGTCCCAGATTTGTTAGTTGAATTTAAACTGCACCAGTTGCATTGCTGGAAGTCGAACCCAGAGTATTAACCTGCACCACTGCATTACCAAACCATTGTCATGGGTGGTCCCTAACAGATGAGACTTTCTACCATTCTCAGGGTGGGCCTGTAGGAGGTTGTACAGACTGATATAACGTCTGCAGGCTCTGTTACACTTGGGGCAGGTGGTGGTCACAGGAAGGGGCGGATGGGGCATTGGTGCAGCAGTGCACTCCTTTCCCTGCTTTCACCTGGGCGTCCGCTTCTTCCTGACGGCAAGTCTGGAGGTGCTCGACCCCTTCCCAGATGCTCCTCCTCTATTTTGGACAGTCTTGAACCAGTGATTCCCAAGTGTCGGTGGGAATGTCACACTTCCCCAGTGCGGCCTTGAGGGTATCTCTGAAGAATTTGTTCTGTCCAGCTGGGGCTTGGCTGCTGTTGTCGAGCTGGGAGTACGGCACCAGCTCGGGGAGACTCTTGTGTCAGTGAAGGGAATGATGTACCCAGTCCATCGTAGCCAATCAAGGTTGGGTAATGCCTCAGTGCTGGGGATGTTGGCCTGGTCGAGGACTCTGGCATTGGTGTGACTGTCTTCCCATGGGAATTCACAGGACCTCACACAGGCAGTGTTTGTGGTACTGTTTCAATACCTTGAGGTGTCTGCTATAGACAATCTGTGTCTCAGAGTTGTTTAGGAGAGCGGAACACACCATAGCTCTGTAAACCATGAGCTTAGTATCAAATCTGATGTTGTTGTCCTCAGTGATATCACTGCTACACCAACATCTCCTTGCAGGAGAGTAACAATCAGGGTCAATAAATAGTAAGATAATAAAATGTGAGGCTGGATGAACACAGCAGGCCAAGCAGCATCTCAGGAGCACAAAAGCTGACGTTTCAGGCCTAGACCCTTCATCAGAGAGGGGGATGGGGAGAGGGAACTGGAATAAATAGGGAGAGAGGGGGAGGCGGACCGAAGATGGAGAGTAAAGAAGATAGGTGGAGAGAGTGTAGGTGGGGAGGTAGGGAGGGGATAGGTCAGTCCAGGGAAGACGGACAGGTCAAGGAGGTGGGATGAGGTTAGTAGGTAGGAGATGGAGGTGCGGCTTGGGGTGGGAGGAAGGGATGGGGTGGGAGGGGACAAACTGGGCTGGTTTTGGGATGCGGTGGGGGAAGGGGAGATTTTGAGATTTATTCCAGAACCCTCACCCCATCCCCCTCTCTGATGAAGGGTCTAGGCCCGAAACGTCAGCTTTTGTGCTCCTGAGATGCTGCTGGGCCTGCTGTGTTCATCCTGCCCCACACTTTGTTATCTTGGATTCTCCAGCATCTGCAGTTCCCATTATCTCTTAATAAATAGTAATCTTACTCAAGGAAGCCACAGAGTAGTTAGTAAAGGAAATTTTATAAATATTGCAATAGCTTCAGTTGTGGATGTTCTTATGAGATTGGGCACAAGGTGTGTTTGTCTAAATGGTATCAAGATCATTTTGGGAGATAAGCGGTATGGAGTGGGATTACATTTTGCATAGAAATCTGTGGATGGTGGTCGTTTATGCAGGCAGCAGGTTAATACAAAGAATTCAGGATTGAGGAGACTTGCTGACAATGCATAAACCATGACTGCAGTTAATTAGAAGCTTTAATGACCATGGGTTAATGGAACTGATACACGTCTTTCAGGAAACTAAGTCACTGCAGGAAGTGACATTAATTGCATCGAAAATAAATGAGCTCCTTCTCCTCTGTTGGCCTGGTGAGTGAAAGCATAATTCATTGTAATGCAGGGCCTCATGGATTGTGCTAACTGACAGGACAGGGGCTGCTGACAGGGCTACTGTTTCGGGAGAAGGAATGTCACTAAAGAATCTAATCCCTGACTGTTGATCTCTGGCATAGTGTGTATGCGCGTTCGGGATGATAACAGAATTGGCTTCACTGTGCCCAATCTCTTTGGTTAAACAGTGTGAGGGAACTTGTCACTTTAACCTGAGCATGAGGAATGGACATTTCGGATGAGGCAGTACAAGGCTAACGCGGTTACTGATGACAAAGCATCTTCAGAGAAGACACGGAGATAAAAGATGAGGGAATCATAAAAAAGAAAACACCTGAACCAACTGGAAAGCCAACAATTAGTACTAAGCACGGCTGTAATTAATATTTCAGCAAATAGTGGAAGCCAGTAAAGAGCAGTTGAGTGGGTAATTGAATGATCAGGTGGACCTTGACATCTGCTCTTGATTCAAACATAAATTGAATTTGTGTGTGAATACTTTGAAATCACATGTTTCAGATGTAACTGGGCTGACACAGCAAGTCTCACTTGACATCAACTGAAAGATTGGCTTAAATAGCCCTGAAAATTGGCGAATCGTGGTGCCAGCAGTGACAGAGAAGCTCTTGTTGCTGTCCGGTGCTGATGCTGCTGGAAATTGCACTATTCATTCCCAAAATTCTCACTGTCCAAGCTGGGACACCACCCATCCATTCCATCCACCACCACCTAGCTTTCTCTACAGCTTTGTCTCCATCCATCAGTCCTCCACCTGCCTCATTCGCTGAGCCTCTTGACTCAATTGTGAACTCCCTGAGTGGGGATCCCATGTGTCTTTGTTGTTCTACTATCTCCTTAAGTGACTCAGAGTCAAGTTTTGTTTGATAATGCTTTGGAGATGCGCCTTGGAAAGTTTTACCACATGAAAGGTGCTATTTGCTGCTGTTGTACTAAATCTGCTCTCCCTTCTCTCCACCTTCTATTTTATATCATTGGTTTACGTAGGGAGCCTCACTAGGAACTCACTGATCATTCTAATGCAGCCTGCCTTGCTTTATGGCAGGAAGCTGCAAAGTAGGCTTGACCAGTGTCTCTTTTTTGAGATTGTAAAATGAAGGTGTCACAGATGTTTACCCGATTGTCACAGCCATGGCTCAGCTGTTAGCTGTATCATCTCTGAGGTACTGCCTTCGATGCACACTCCAGGGCTGGACCAAAAAAGTGAAGGGCAACACTTCATTGTGGCACTGAACGAGTAATGCACTGTTGAAAGTGACATGTTTTAGGCAAGATGAAAAATCAGGGCCCGATCTGCCTATTTGGATGGAGGTAAAAGATCCCATTGCACCATTGTGGAAAAGTGGACTGGTTGGACCGAAGGGTTTGTTTCTGTGCTGTATGACTCTATGGCTGTATAAAAGTAGAGGAGAGGGTTACACTGCTGTCCAGGCATCTATTGATCACTGGCTGGCGTGATCATTTTCACATCAATTTCTTTTTTGTGTGATCTTCCTGTGCAGATATTGGCTGCCACATTTTCCACATCATAACAGTGACTACATTTCATTTGTACTTTGTTGATTTTGAAGCAGATTTGGTGTTCATGAGAAACACTATTTAAATGCATATTTCTGAAGAAGGGTCCCGACCCAAAATGTCAGCTTTCCTGTTCCTCTGATGCTACCTGGCCTGCAGTGTTCCTCCAGTTCCATACTATGTTGTCTCTAACTCCAGCATTGGCAGATCTTATTATCTCTGATTTAAATGCAAGCCTTGTGGTAGAGTGGGACTGCCACTATCTCTGGACTAGAAGATCCAGATTTGGATCTCACCTGCAATGGAGCAGTGCCAATAACCTGTCCAAATTAGTTCCTTAAATGCAACACTTTTCTTGTATAGAATGTGCTGCTGGACATCATTCTTGGTGGAGAGAAGGAACAGCAGATTTAGTACAACAACAGCAGTTGCATTTAAATAGCACCTTTCCCATGGAAAAACATTCCAAAGTGCAGCTCCGAAGCACTAGCAAACAAAACTTGACTTTGAGTCTCTTAAGGACAAATGGCCAAAAACATGGCCAAGGATTTTTAAGTTTCAAGAAATATCTTAAAGGACAAAGAGGGAGAAAGGACTAGAGAGGGAACTTCATAGCTAAGCTCCCAGTCAGCTGATGGGGATAAATTGGGGAATGCACAAGAGACACGAAAGATGGAAAAATTGCGGTATTTGTGAGGGCTGCAGTGCTATGAAAGGTTACAGTGATGGTCGTAGTGAGTCCCAGGAAAGATTTGAAAACAAAGATGAGGATTTTAGAATTCACAGTTCATCAGGCTGGGAATCAACATTGGTCTTGACAGGATAGATGATGTGGAAAATAGAAAAAGGCCTTATTGCTAAGTGTAAGGAGATGCTCCCCTGCCAGTAGGTATCGGGCACACGGTTGAAATAGAGGAAATTTTGCTTTGACCTAATTTGCCAGGGACATCCTCCACATGTGAATAAATCAGAACTTTAGGTGACCTGGAACTGCTTGATGCTGACACCTGGCTGATGATATGGATAGTTTCCCATTTAAACAACCTCGACAATTCTCACCCTATCAACACTGAGGATTAAAGAATAAACAAGGACAGCCGCTGAGCAGTGCTTAATTAACCAACAACAGTTCTTCTCGAATGGAATAAATTAAGAAACCATTTGGGGAGTTGAGAAAGCTTCTCTGAGACGGGTTAGAACTCCTCCTGGGATCCTTGCATCAACATAATTAAAGGCATTTCATTGTAAAAATATTTTTGGCCAAAATTTTATTTGATGAAGACAGTACATGAGCTTTCACCACATGTAGCATCATGTGTAAGTGACTGAAATACAAGCGCGATGTTTTCTGTCAACATATTAAGTCTTGGCAAACAAATGCAAAGTAGTTTGCTGGGAAATCGTGATCAAAAGGGGAGTGTCCCTTTAAACAGTAGCTGAACAGATGCATCTGCAAATGAACAAAAGCTGTCTGTAGGCGTAAGCCACCCTCATAAATGCAGGGAACCAGCAATGCATCAGACAAACTTTTATTGTAGACATGATCACAGTCATTTTAAAAACGGCAGCAATTTTATCATTCCCCAGAATCAGATTTTTTAAAGACTTTTCCTTCAGAATGTTCAGGTGGCACAGGCGATGACACTCTTCAGATGACTCAACCTGTATCACATTTCAATAAGAAATAACGAATATCTGCTCTTGCCGGAGTACAATGCAAAGGTAATGACAGCTTGTCAGCGCTTGGTCTTGTTGTGTTATAGTAGGCTCGTGATGATTTTTAACAGCTCTTCTTGTTTGGCACAGGTGAAAGCAGTCAATGATTCCATTTGAACTTTGTGAGTATTTTTGATTGATATCATCACAAGTTATTTTAATTCTTGCATCTCTGATTGCTTTTATGTTGAATCCAAACTTTTCCAAACCTTCTAGGTATCAAATGGGAGGTAAGATTTTGGAAGTTTCTGGAAAATGCCCTCTTTAGTGGTTGCTTCCAGATGTTCTCACCATATATTGCCATTTTCAAATGTAAAGAAATTAGCATTGGACTGAACTTCAAGAAAAAAACATGTAAATTGTCTGTCAGAGACAGCAAGAACTGCAGATGCTGGAGTCGGAGACAACATAATGTCGAGCTGAAGGAACACAGCAGGCCGGGCAGCATTAGAGGAGCAGGAAAGTTAACATTTCGGGTCAGGACTCTTCTTCTGAAATGGGGGAGGGGAAAAGGGAGCTGGGAAATAAATAGAGAGGAGGGTGTGGCTGGGGAAGGTAGGTGGGATGGTAATAGGTGAGTGTAGGTAGGGAGTGGAAGGGATAGGTCAGTGGGATGGGTGGGGTGGCTAGGTGGGAAAATAAATCCACCCCCAGACTTATGTCCAACCCTCCCTCTCATCCCCACCTCCTTGACCTAACACAACCTGTCCGTCTTCTCTCCCACCTATCCGCCTGCCCTTCCGACTGACTGATCCCCAATGATGCCTACCTGTACTCCCCTATCACTGTCCCATCTACCTTCCCCAGCTCCACCACTCCTCTCTCTACTTATTTCTGAGCTCCCTTCCCACACCCTCCCCCAATTTCTGAAGGAGAGCCCCGATCCGAAACGACAACTTTCCTGCTCCTCTGATGCTGCCTGGCCTTCTGTGTTGCTCTATCTCCACAGCGCATTGTTTCTAAATTGTCTGTTAGACTTTATTGCAAAGCTTTATTTAGAGTAGAAGTGCAAGGAAGTCTTGCTGCAATGATTTTTAGATTTAGATTTATTTAATATTATCACATGTCTAGGTACAATGGAAAGAGTATAGAGCTTGGCTGAGGGCACACCCAGAGTACAACATGCAGTTTTGGTCACCTTCTCCGAAGAAGGGTAGGCTGGTGCATTGCCTCAAAACCAGTAATCTTTCGAGTGAAGCTTTTGTCGTGGAATTTGGGTTTTGCCAGATTTCATGTCTGGCACATTGGGTGGTTCGAGCCAGGTGAAGTCAAGGAGTACAGGAATGGACTGGCACACAAAAGTGGTGACAGAGACGACAAGTGTGTTGCCATGTAGTGACAAGACAACGTATCCAATTTGGAACATTTTAACCCAGTGAAATAAAAAGACGTATGGCGGATTCTAAAAAGTATCTGGTTTTCCAACAACAACTTGGGGGTTTAGACAGGCAGCTTAAAGAGAATGTCCCTGCCTTCGAGAATGGCTAGATTGAATCCTGTTATAACAGCGCTGACCCATGAGGAGAAATTCAGTAGAACGGGCTACAATCTCTGAAGTTTAGAAGAATAAGAGGAGTTCTCATTGAAATATAAGATTCTGGGAGCACTTGGCAGGCAGTTGCTCCTGAACTGAGGATTGTAGTCTCAGAATATGAGGTCAGCCACACAGCACTGAGGAGAAATTGAGTTCTGAGGAAGGGTCACTCGAACTGAAATGTTGACTCTGATTTCTCTCCACAGACAGACCTGCTGAGCTTTTCTAGCAACATCTGTTTCTGTTTCTGATTTACAGAAACTGCAGTTCTTTCAGTTTTCTTAAATTGAGAATATTTCTCACTTTTTTAACCTCATGAGCATTGTCAACAGATTATGACTGACATCCAACAGTGCCACATCGGTGCTAATTTAGAAATGTCACTGAGAGAAATAATATGGGTGCTGCCGTGGATGATGGAATTGCTCCACTGGTTCTCTAGGGAAGGGAGTTACACCCTTCTGGGGCTGAGGATAAAAATATTGAAAAGGAACGGCAGTGGTATTTCCTGACATAGGCACTTCCAAGTCATGTGTAGTTAGTGTTAATATTGGTACTAAATGCCAAAATGTGAGGAAGATTTTTTTCTATCAGTATTGACCTTGAACAAAATGCAACTGCTAGATCTTAGAGTCTGTATTCAGAAATGCAATCTAATTCAAGGGTTTAGACAGTTTAAGAATACACTCTGATTTCATTAGAATCTTGGCCTCCCCATGGTTATCTACAGTTTAATTACAGAACTGGGGCTTAAATATATGTTAAACTGTAGAATAGCCCTGGTGTGTGACACTTCTTGTCTGATAATATGAGAGATGATCTGATAACATAATGACATATAGTCATAGAACCACACTTCCTTTTACATTGGGAACTGATCTGGGGCAATATTTTCACATTTGGTGTGATCTCCAATTGGATTGAGGTGTTTAAAATGAGGACAGACATTGATAGGATTGATACAGAGAAACTATTGCCTCTAGTGGGATTTGAAAGCTTTCAGACAGTGGGTTCTAATTTTTCTTAACCATGCAATTGGAAAGTAGAGGAGTAAATCGGATGGAGGTATGGATCAGTGATGACCTGTTTTAAAAGTGAAACAGATTGAATGGCCTGTTTTTGTCCTGAGGCTTGATGAGAACTTTAAGCCTCAGAGGCAAGAGTGTAACTGTTGAGTAAAATAATCATTCAGTCACTTGGTAATGAACTTGAATGTGGCTATAAAGAGAGACATTCCACTTCTCATCATGCACTTATAAAAAGGAATATGTTCACACCTTGCCTCTTTTTGGAATTGTGTGAGAGGTTTAGGGAATCTACAGTTTCCTGTTACTTTCTCTAAGGCAACACTTCAGCCAATCAGAGTCAACATTGTTGACCAATCAGAATTTCTTTCCTTCTGTAGCATAATTGTTGTAGTAATTTGAAATTTGGTGTTCTTTGCATTTCTCATAATGAGTGCAAAATGAAAAGCTTCAGCAACATATTTATACTTGACAGGTGACCCGAATAAGTGATAATTGTTAGGTTGTTCTTTGAGATGGTGGGAAGGATGGCATTAAAGTCAAGCTCTTGACCCTCCTTCAACATCCATTTGTACACACTCAGGCACAGCATCCTGCAATGAGAATGTTGGCTGTTTTCTCTCCCTGTTGTACAACTCCACTGTAATCTGCTGCAGCACTATCTCATGTTGGGGATAGGCAAAGTGGGCTGAATGGTCTACTCCTGTTCCTATTGCCAGCATAACTGGAATCAGAGCACAATGGGAATTGAAGATAATACTTGTAATTCTAAACTAATAAAGCTGTAAACACAAACAATATGTGTTGCTGAACAGGGTCCAGAAATGCCCCTTCATGTTTAAAAAATAAAATTAGTTCCTACCTATTTAATTTAGGCTTCACATTTAACTAAACGGTTTGGGGATTCCACTGAGTATAGATATATATTTGCAGCCTCTAAGGGCTGTCAGCCCAACAGACAGTCTTAACAACAGCTCAATCAGAGATGAAATTGGAAAGAGACAGCTCGTGAAAATAACTCATTTCATTTCCAATCTATGCCTCGAAGACAGCTAAGTTTATTTTCTTTTTCTTCTTTACTGCAGACACTTACCGTTTGGACCAGTCAATGAGATGTACTAAAGGTCATTCATCACTTCAAGTCATCGATAGAACCTGATAGCTAAGGATTTTACCGTCGCTAGATTTGCCCCACAGCCTTCCTGTTTACATCAGTATTCCTCTCGGAGTCATGCAGTAACCTCATTGTGGAACTGAAAAAATAGTGAAGAATTTCAAAGTTCTTTCTTCAACAGTGTCCCGTGAGGAAATTAGCAGAGGAGGATCCAAACAGCTTGTTTTGAATAGTAAGATAAACTGTAACTTATGCAGGCACGACTATGTACATGTAACTGAGGTGTCCTTTGCAAGAGGTCTATCTTCCTGTGAACACGATGGACGACAGATTTGGGAATAATTCAAACTTCTTTCAAGGAGCCAAGGATATTGCCTATGAGGTGAAGAGGCACGGTAGGATGCAAGACCCCTATAGACGGTATGAAGGTGGTGGGGAACATGCCGCACAAGATGGGGGATATTACCACAGTGAAGATCCCCACGCACAGGATGACGCTGACAGTGATGCCACAGAAGGACATGATGAAGATGATGAAATCTACGAGGGGGAATACCAGGGGATCCCACACCCGGATGATATTAAGGCCAATCGGATGGCAGCAACGCAACCGATTTCTGACGAGTACAGGGACCAAGCAGATCTCATTGCTGAACGTATGAAGGATGAGGAGCAGTTGGCACACCAGTATGAGTCAATCATTGAGGAGTGTGGACATGGACGCTTCCAGTGGACACTCTTCTTTGTCTTAGGTTTAGCACTGATGGCCGATGGAGTCGAAGTATTTGTGGTGGGCTTTGTACTTCCTGTTGCTGAAAGGGATATGTGCATGTCCAATTCTAACAAAGGAATGCTAGGTAAGTGGTGTCACAGAGATATTTAGTATTTTGACAGAGTCACTAGATTTGTGGATTTGGCCAATATTCTGAATTTCAGTCCCATCACAGCAGCTGGTGGAATCTTTATCCAACAAATTAATAAAATTCTACTGATTCATAGGAAAAAAAACCAGCATTAAAAACAACTGGCGGTAATATTATCATGAGGCTAGCGTCAATTTTCATTTTAAATAAATGTTTAAAATCGTGGGGGTCAGTATCGCTAGCTGGGTCAGCATTACTTGGCCATGTCTACCACCAACCCCACCCCCATACACCATTCTCAATGTTCACACACACCACCATCACACCCCAGACACATCACCCCCCACCCTCCAAATCCCCCATCGCCACCCCGACATACAATGCCCCAGCGCCCATATGCATACGCGTCATCACTGAGCCTTCTCCCAAACTCACCCTGTCCCATCCATACCCACCTTCTCTCCCCTTCACACACGTCCACCTCCCACCTCTCACACTCACATACTCTCTGTCTCTCACTTGCTCACACACTCACACTCGCTCGCAAACACTTACTCATGAGCACACTCACTCGTGCGCACACTCTCACTCACGCCCACGTGCTGTTTCTCTTGCATGCACACTCGCTGTTACTCGCACACACACACTCTTGCTCTTTTTCTCATGGGCCACATGCTCACGCTTTCTCTCGAGTGCGCACGCTGGCTCTTTCTCTCGCAAGCACGCTCGCTGTTTTTCACTCGCACACTCTCGCTCTTTCTCTCGCACACACATGCTCACTCCTTCTCTCACATGCGCACACTTGCTCGTGCACACTCTTCCTCACTCTTGCACCCTCTCTCTCCCATTTCTGAAACCAGATGCTGGGAAATTCCTACCCCAAGTGTCTAATGTCAGGTGACAACAGGACATTGTCCACAGTCTCTCCGCTGATAAGCCGAGAACGACAGCTGAATGACATCCAAGAAAGTTCCCCAAACACGTGGGACATTAAACTCAACCTGACTGAAACAGTCAGTGAAAGCTGGCTGAGTACGAGAGCAGTTTCTCTCTCACCAACCTTCACAAATTATGCGCGATACCTTTTCAGATTAATGTATAATGATGCAGCCCTTTTAAGTCTTTAAATACTAAAGGTTAAATAGTTGTTTTAACCAATAATGCAATAAAGGTACTTTGAATGGTTAACACCATTTTAACAAGAGTGAATACAGTATTTTGCTGCTCATGCAGGAGCTCATTAAAATGATGGCCAAATGCCCAGACTGTTAGAGAGCCCTGAGAATGATCTGTGATATGAGCTCTCCTATTGATTGAAAAGTGTAATAAAAAATTATCGGTTAAAGTGCCATCTTCCATTTTGTGTGTTGACTACCAAGCAAATAAATTTTTGGACCTGCAGTACTCGAAGTATCTTGGCCAAAGTAGAACGTAATGAGATTGCGAGTGCAGAATGCCTCAGAACCACTCAATAGTTTTAGAGCAGCATTGCTGTAAAGCCAAATAAAGGTTGGGACAGATTGGCTTTCCTCCCTGGGGACTAAACATTGATGTGAATTAGAAACTGTCCTTTCACCTCAAGCTTTTGGATCCAGCCAGTCTGGCAGATTGCAAGCATCCTTATCCTTTTAAGGGGAACCTTCTGGGAGTGGAACTCAAAGCCCACAGTTGCTTTAATCTAGTATTAATCCGGGCAAGTTATGCTCGAAAAAGCTGTAGGAAATGAAGCAAATCATATATTGATCCAGAACTGGATGCTGCTCTGAATTTGGAATTTAAGATCTGCTGTTGGGCATGGAAGAAGCAAGATTTTTCCAATATTGGTATAGTCATGGTTCATATGCTTCATCTGTCCTGACTGTTTTGTGTAAATAGTTGAATTTTTATTATTAATACGTACATACAAGTTAGGAGCAGGAACACGCAGATAGTGATTCTAACCACAACTCCACATTCCTTCCTACTCTGCATTGTCATTTCACTCCTTTGTTGAAGAAGAATTTGTCCACCTTGCCTTAAAAAAAATTAAGGATTTTACTTCCACCTCCTTTTGAGGAAGATTGTTGCAAAGACTCATAATTTTCTGTCAGAAAAGAACTGCCTCATCCCTGCGGTGAATGGGTGGCCCCTTATTTTCAAATGGTGACCCCCCAGTTCTAGATTCTCCCATAAGAGGAATCAGTCTTTCCACATCCACATCAATACCTGTACGTTTCAACAAAGTAATTGGCAACACATCCACAAGAATGCATTTCCTCCACTGCCAACCTTCAGTAGCAGCAGTGTGTACGATCAGCAAGAAGCACTGAAGAAATTCATCGAGGCTTCTCTAAGACAGCACCTTCCAAACCGACAATCAGTTCCATCCAGAAGGAAAAGGGCAGCAGAAACATGGGAACACCACCACCTACACATTCCCCTCCTAGTCACTCACCATCCTATTTGGAAATATATCACTGTCCCTTCTTTGTCGCTGGGCAAAACTCCTGGAATTCTCTCCCTAAGGCCATTGTGGGACAGGCGGAAGGCAGCTCTTCCCCACCTTCTCATGGGCAACTAGGGATGGGTAATAAGTGCTGGACCCAGCCATCAACACTCACACCACGAGTGAACAAAAATAGGCTCTTACTCTTCTAAACTCCAGTGGATATAAGCCTAACTTGTTCCAACATTCAACATAAAGACAACCCAACAATTTCCAGGTACTAGTCTGGTAAACCTTCTCTGAATTGCTTCCAACACATAAGTAAGCTTCCTTAAATAACAATTCCAATCCTTAGCACTAATCTACTCCAATCGGTATACAAACAGCACATTTGGTGGCAGTCACTTCTCATTTGACTCCTCTCATTTGGATCCTCTCACACTGATGGAATAGAAAGGTCCTTTATTCTGTTTGCTGCAAGCTTTTTTGTGTAAAGTAAACTTCATCCAAAAACCTAATGGAGCAATAACCACACACTTGTGTAGAGAAGGGCATCGTCCCGTCATCCAGAGTTGGAATTTTTAAAATTCATACAGAAAATACTGTTAAACACTCAGCAGGGTTGTCACCATGTGTGGAGAGAGAAGCCGAGTTAATATTCAATGTCGCAAGTCAATAACATTTCATTAGAATTGGTGCGCGTGAAAAGATCGTATAGTTTATATAAAAGAAAGACAGAGGTAGGGAGAAGAAAGGGGAAGGACTGAGAGAAGATGGAGGACAGGATTAATTTTATTCTAAAAATGATGATGGAATAAAGTATAAGTGGGCAGTAACCTGATAAGGAAAGAAACAAAACATTTTACAGAAGAGATGAAAATAGTCACAGCAAAGTAGCACTAGGGGCAGGAAGTTAAATTTTTTTGGCCCTTCATAGGATCATGCCATGAAACAATTAGACCATACATATTGTAAGTTTCGGCGATTTGGATGTAGCTCAATACAACATCCCGGTGTTCTGAATTAGGATTTATCTCGATTTGAAAGAGCTGGCTGATTTAGTCTGAAAACTGGCTTTAACCCTGTAACCTTGAAAATTAGCCCTTTAAATATATGTCGCTTTGAATGTTTTTATAGAATAATCTTCACAAAACATAATGTAGCATGTACAGAACAGAACCAGGCCATTCAGCCCAAATGGTCCAAGTCAGTCTTTGGTTTCACATGAGCCTTGTCCATTTCTCTTCATCCAACCCCCTTCCATCCTTATGTCCTTATTTAGCTTCACCATCTCTGTTACTTGCCCTGTGTATCTACTGAGACAACAAGTTCCACATTTAGCATGTAACCTCCAAGTTTTAGTCCATGATTTTTGCATATTCTTTATTCTTTTATAATAAGAACATTTCCGTTTTAAATTTACCCCCTCTAATTCTAAGACTGTGCCCATGGGTCCTAGTCTCCCCACCTAACGGAAACAACCTCCCAGCGTCACCCTTTCTAAGCCATGCATTATCTTGTAAGTTTCTATTAGATCTCCCCTCAACGTTCTGAACTCTAATGAATACAATCTCTGGATCCTCAGCCGTTCATCATATGTTAGGCCTACCGTTCCAGGGATCATCTGTGTGAATCTCCTCTGGACATGCTCCAGCGCCAGTATGTCCTTCCTGAGGTGTGTGGCCCAAAGTTGGACACAGTATTCTAAATGGGGCCTGACTAGAACTTTATAAACTCTCTGAAGCACATCGCTGCTTTTATATTCCAGCTCTCTTGAGCTAAGTGACAACATTACATTCGCTTTCTTAATTACGGACTCAACTTGCAAGTTAACCTTTAGACAATCCTGGACTAGCACTCCCAGATGCCTTTGTACTTCTGTTTTATGAATTTTCTCACTATTTAGAAAATAGTCCATGCCTGTATTCTTTTTTCTGAAGTGCAAAAGCTCACATTTGCTCACGTTGAATTTCAGCCATTTCCTGGACCACTCTCCTAAACTGTCTAAATCTTTCTGCAGCCTCCCCACCTCCTCAGTGCGACCTGCCTGTCCACCTAACTTCGTATCATCAGCAAACTTTGCCAGAATGCCCCCAGGCCCTTTATCCGAGAGTGGTGGGCCTGTGGAATTCATTGCCACGGAGCACAGTGGAGGCTGGGACGTTAAATGTCTTCAAGGCAGAGATTGATCATTTCTTGATCTCGCAGGGAATTAAGCACTGTGGGGAGAGGGCGGGTCAGTGGAGTTGAAATGCCCATCAGCCATGAATAAATGGCGGAGCAGACTCGATGGGCCGAATGGCCTTACTTCCACTCCTATGTCTTATGGTCTTATGGTCTTATAGAAACAGGAGTAGGCCATCTGGCCCCTCAAGCCTGCCCTGCCGTCTAATAAGATCATGGCTGGTCTTTTTGAGACTCAGCTCCACTCACCCACCCACTCACCATAATCCTTAATTCCTTTACTGTTCAAAAATTTATCTAGCCTTGCCTTAAAAACGTTCAGCGAGGTAGCTTCAACCACTTCACTGGGCAGGCAATTCCACAGATTCACAACCCTTTGGGTGAAGAAGTTCCTCCTATATAATATCCTTCCTATAATATGGAATTTAGAACTGTTTATTGTATAAAACGGTTGGTTTAACAAGGGTTATACTAGTTTAAAGTGCATTTCCAATCCTATTGGTGAACCCAAATACCTGTTTGTTCTGCTTTTATTAACCTCTGTCACCGTGTTTAGTGATCGCACTATTTGTACCCCAGATTCTACTGTTCCTTAATACGATTTAGATATTCATTTCCTGAGGTGTATGTGACCTCTTTATCCTTTTTGCATCATAATTAATTTGTTCAACCTGATTGTACATGTTATGCCAGGTGGGTCTTGAACCTAGACCTCTTGGCCCAGAGGTAGTGACACTACAACAACCCTGGCCATGGATTTATTTATTGTCGTGTATTTTCCAACTTCAACTATTTTGAAAGAATTAAAAAGACGTGGTCTTTATAACTATCAATCCATCAATTGTTGATAACACAGTTATTTCGTTTCCTGTGCAAATCTCAAATGCCATGCTCCCCTGTGGAGTAGAATCACTTTATGTTAATAGGTTCATTCATAACCAGTGGCATCCTGAGAAACTAACAAGGCAGTTCATTTCCTTGACGTTATTCACAGTAGGAAAAGGCAGGAGGACAATGTTATTTATTTTGCAACTTAATATAGCAAGAAAATAATTTAGAACAATGATTTGAAAAATGGGGCTGTAGCTTGATTATGCTGTACTAAGGGGTCTTTGTAGAATCCCTACAGTGTGGAAGCAGCTATTTGGCCCACATTGACACTCCAAAGAACATCCCACTCAACACAGCCCTCTCCCCTGCCCCTGCATTTTCCATAACTAATCCATTTAACCTGCACAACTTTGGATTCTGGGAGGAAACCCATACTGACACAGGGAGAATGTGCCAACTCCACACAGACAGTCACCTGGGGGTGGAATTGAACCAAACATCTCAGTAATTGTTAAACTATATTCATTGTTACACTGTACATGTTGGTAAGGCTACAGAGCGACATGCTTCTATCTGTACAGTGTCCAATCTCTTAGCAGAATGTATGAACAAACACATTAGGAGCACGAGTAAGACATTTGGCCCCTGGAGCCTGCTATGCCATTTCATAAGATGGTAGCAGATCTGATTGTGACTTCAACTCCACACTCCCACCTACCAAAAAGAACATTTCACCCGCTTGCTGACTAAGAATTTGTCAATTTTTGCCTTAAAAATATTCAAACATTCTGCTTCCACCACCACTTGAGAGACATCATTCCAAAGAAGACTGGCACATGTTACTGGGTGAGGTCACAGTGACATGACAGTTTATCTCAGAGTCTGGTTTGCATGTTCATTAATCCTTATTTCTCCAGCCTTTGGCCAAAATCAGCATTCTCTGCGAATTCCATTTAAAATAGCACTACTTTTAGGGGCTTTTATTCTCTTGAGTTTTGGCTCAAGTTGGTATGCGTGGTGCCAACTATAAACTCTCTCAAGTGATTATTCCAATCTGGGAATGTGGTCAGTTTACGGGCAAGGCCAGTTTCAAACCACTTTTTATACCAGCAAAAGGCTGTGGAACTCAGTTTGTGCTGGACATGCTTGGAATTCCTCGGTCTATTGCATGAATTGTGCTGGACATTCAACACATGTGAATGGAAAGTCTTACCCTGGATTTTTACATCTCATTGCTAGTTTCAACTTGGCTTCATTGGCCACACTGTAAGTTAGAGACTGTACGTTCAAATCCTTCAGGGATCTGAGATACAATCTAAGCTTGAAACCCTCAACGTGAGCAAAATGAAAGAGCCGGTCATTGACTTCAGGAAGCACAGTGGAGGACATGTCCCTGTCTACGCCAATGGTGCTGAGGTGGAGATTGCCATGAGTGTCAAGTTACTAGAAGTCACCGACAATTGTTCTAGTCTACCCATGTTGATGCTAAGGTCAAGACAGCACAACGATGAGTTAGGATGCTAAAGAAATTCAGCATGACCATAAAAACTCGTACCAATTATTTTATAGATGCACTATAGAAAGCATTCTATTATGGCATGGTGCAGCAACTGCTGTACCCAGGACCGTAAGAAACTGCAGAGAGTCGTGAACACAGCCTAAACCATCACACAAATAAACCTTCCATGTATTAACTCCATTTATACAGCTCACTGCTGTATAACTGCTGAAGGCAGCCAACATCACCAAAGACCTCTCCCACCCCGGTTATAATCTCTCTCTAACCTCTTCCATCTGGCAAGAAGATACAATAACTTAAAACACACATACCCCAAAATATTCAAGAACAGCTTCTTCCGTGCTGTTGCCAGACTTCTGAACGGACCTCTCAGATTATAAGCTTAAATATTGGTCTCACTCTTTGTGCACCTTCTGTGCAGCTGCAACATTGTATTCTTTGCGCTGTTCTATTACTCTAATGCACTTTGTATAGTCTGATCTGTCGGTGCTACACACAAAACTAATCTTTTCACTATACTCCGGTACATTCAGGTACATGTGACAATAATAAATCAATCAAATGCAGGAGAAATGTTAAACAATCTGTGTTAATAAGTAGAAAAACATCTCTCTGTACTGTCAAAAGATTGGTTGCGAGTGTGCTTAGAACCTATAGAGTTTGGAAGCAGATCATTTGGCCCACTAAGTCCTTCCCATATCCACCCCATCTCTGTATTTCCTGTGGCTAATCCACCCACCAGCACATCCCTGGAAACCATGGGCAATTTAGCCTGGCCAATCCACCCAGCCTGCACATCTTTGGGCTGTGGCAGGAAACCAGAGCACTCAAAGGAAGTGCAAGCGGATACGGTGAGAACATGCAAAATCTACACAGACAGTCACCCGAGAATGCAGTTGAAACCAGGCCCCTGGTGCTATAAGGCAGCAGTGCTAACCACTGAGCCACTGTGCCACCCCTTGGTTCACTTCCTTCCTCTACCAAGATGAACCAAACACACTCTGATAACTGCCATTAGATATTTTGTGGGATCTTCCTGTACAAAGGTTGATCACTACTTGCTGACGTGACTGCACTACAAATCTGCTGATTGTAGATTTTACAAGTAATGTATGAAAGAGTTTTCAGTCACCTCAACAAACATCTCTTGTGCCATTGAATTTTGCCACTGTGAAACAAGTGAGGATGTTTCACAGTATCATAGGCATGTCATTGTTATAAATTTTTTTATTGTGCTATGAGAGTTATGTTAAAATTAGTTTCTTACTATCATGATGATAGATCATAACTCCCGGATAACTGATGAACCTTTATTTACAAAGGGCAAAAATTTTTTCTTGGTACTACGCCTGTTTTGTTGAAGTCTATGGCAGATAACGATTCTGCACGTCTGGTTGGACCTGTCACTGCATTTTATCAAACTTGTCTCATTAACTAACTACACCAACCACAGTGCCCCCTCACCCAATTCTAGCCCCATTCTACCTCTTGCCAGGCCCAAAACAACCTTTTCGTGCCAGGATATCCCAGAAGGGATCCTTATTGTGCATTCAGACAATCAGGGTCGGTCCAGAGCTGACATGCACTGTTCCTGACATTTGCGCCAGCCGTGGCAAAGAAAGGGAAACCCACATTCCGCTTTGTGGGCAGAAGACTGGAGGTCCTGCTGGAAGGAAGTGGTGCAGACGTGGGACGTCTGGCTAAAAGATGCAGCGAGTTGTTCTTGACATCCAGATGGACCTTGTTCAACTGCGTGTTGTACTGCTTCATTTGCACCTTAGCCCATGTCATTCAAGTCTCTAAGATTCTGCCCACTATCATTTTTAGAAAGAAAACATTGCCAGAAAAGGACTGAGAATGGAAACTCTGAGCAATGTAATTCAGTGACTGTGTGGAAAGCCAAAGTGAATTATCTTCAGCCCCAAGAGAGATCATGGAATGCCTCAAATGGTAGGTGTCAAGGAAGCTTCGCAAAGAAAGATTCCAAAGGCCAAAAGTACAAGACAAACTAATTACCTCCTCTCAGAAGTTCAACATCTCCTGTGGACCAAATTCCAGACATGGACATCATGATCAAGAAAGACATGTTGAGTTTCTTTTAGGAATATAGAAACTCAACCTCTTGTCAGTGTGTGGTCATGGCTTCCATGTTACAGTGTGTGTACTAGTGTGCTGTGAAGGTCACAGCTTGATGGCAGCCATTAAACTCTCCAGCACTGCCAATAAAAAGGTACAGACATCCTCTTGCTCTGAGTGCTGCAAGTCAATTCCCATCGAAAAGAAGCAGAGCAAAAGAATTTCAGCTAACTGCAAAGCCAAGACTTTTGAGATTGACTGGTTAACCACCAATGCCAATGTTATCAGTATCATCCAGTGTAACATCCACAGTGGCCTATTGTCTACTTTTCACAGAACTCAAACTGATCCACATATATGCTTTAGCTTTTATCTTTTATGTACCTGCCTCTCATTTTAAATCTATATGTATATATGTGCTGCATTATGATTTCTTCTCATATTTAGTAACTCTAGAAAACCTGGTTAAATTGGTTCCTTGTAAACCATAAATTATTTTGGTTTGGTGGAAAGGCATCTGCAAGTGAAAGGATCCTTTTTTAAATTAGCCATCCTGTGACCACTCAAGGTGAATTAAAAAAAAACACAGACAGTCCATCCTTCTTGACTAGAAGCTAATCAATTTGTGGTATCCTATCTGAGACCATAATAAATTGGGAGACCTCTCCCGTGCAGTAGTCGTAACATTCAGTTGCTCATTTGATGGACTCATATCTACAATGGCTACACCAGACTCTGAATCTCAATTCAGATGGATTTAGACTTGCTTCTTTGAGTACTAAGGAACTAAAAACCAATTCAGTCTGGTTTTTACTTCATTAAAGGTCAGTTAATTGAACTTTGGCTTTTGACCCAATGCATATCAAACTGTGCTTATGAAGCTGCATTCTGTGTGAGTAAGAAATCATCAGATAAAAGCCAACAGCTTGATATGAGATCAAAGTTTCACTGTGGCCTGAGTTACACCAGCTAGTAGGGTTTCCAGCTTGTGTTGTCTTATCTAACGCTGGCTTGGTTGATGTGGGCTATCTTAGTACGCTTACGGTCTAGGGTTGAGAAAACAAATTTACCAAACTTGTGGGCAAGCTGTAAGTCTCGCCAAATCTAATTCTAGAATGAAAATTCTGAATAACTTATATCAGTAACTATCTGAAAGGTAAATGTGAATTATCCTCAGCCTTGAGGGAGACCAGAATGTCATTCTGGTCAAGTGGTGGTGGTATCCAATCAGGTGATGGGAGAGGAGATGGAGAAGAAGCCAACTGTCCTTGTATTAGCTGTGAAGAATGTCCTCCTTCATTCCTGCCAACTTCAAATGTATTTTCTAACAATAAGATTGAATACTTTCCAACTGCAGCTATGAATTATTATCCTGGCTTTTAGGAAGGCTAAGTTCTGTGGAGGAGGCCTTACCTGGACACCATCTGATGGGTCCTTAGGCCTGTTTTAGGTCACTTTCAAGGATGCCTAAAATATTGCTCAACTAAACTTCCAGGCAGGATATGGTTCAGGAATACTTGGGGTTCTTGGATTTGTGAAACTTGGCCTTGCATTTCCAAAATTCTTTGCTACTCTTTATATACTCTAAGGCTTAAATCACTTTTAGTTAGCCTTTGATTGCCTGTTACAGTATTTCTTTATGTGCCTTGGCGCTATATTGAAAGCAATGTAGATTGATTAGTTCAGCTGGTTGGATGGCCAACTCGAGGCACAGTGTGATACTAGCAGCTTAGGTTCAGTTCCTACAATCAACTGAGTTTACCACAAGGACCCTGCCCTTTACCTGATGTATAGTCACTCAGCTGTCTTTCTCTAATGAGGGAAGAACCTCATGGTCCTCTGAGGCTACGTGATGACTATCACATTAAAGGCACTATATAAGTCCAATTTCAGAAGATGCTGGAAAAGCTCAGTATGTCTCACAGCTTCTGTGAAGAGAAATCAGAGTCAATGATTCAGGTCTGGTGACCCTTCCTCAGTGGACTCGTAACATTAACTCTGATTTCTCTTCACAAATGCTGCCAGATCTGCTGAGCTTTCCAAGAAACTTCTGTTTTGTTTTTGATTTACAGCGTTCACAGTTCTTTTGGTTTTTACTGTATAAATGCATGTTGCTGTTGTCAAGTGCAATATGTTCTGACATCTCTCCCATTGACTTTCTTTCTCTTCAATGACACACAACACCATTACTTCAAAGTGTCCAGCAATATAAATAAATACCCTGAGCAGTGTCTGATACAAAGCAGTCTTCTATTTCGGAGCACACTTTGCCGATATGCCAGAACAGATTAGTTCAGCGATATCTTAAGAGTGAGGTGTAAAGAAACTATTAAGCTGGCTGCATCATCAGAGATAGTGAGATGGTTTTGGAACAGTCCCCCTTTTCCTATTGATTTGACTATACATGAATGAAACATTTACATTTGATAGAAAACTCAACAATTGATTTTATTGGGAATGATTTTCTGCTACATTGAGCATGACAAGTTTATATTGATTCATGCAATGAGTTATTAACGCTGTTGTTTCACCAGGCTACATGATGGCAGGAAGTAATTGAAGTGGACTGTGCTCCACTCTCACTTAGGTGACCTCTACATTAGGCTAGAAAGGTTTGTACACAGGAACTCCATTCCACTGAGTTATCTTAGCTTTTTAAGAAGTCCTCCCAAGTGGTGTAGCAGTGATGGGCACAGACCCTGATAATGATGTGATTGAGAAGGTGACAGGAGATGACCCAGACTCTTGAGCTTATTATTATGCCCAGATTGTGCCCTTGGAGCACCCAAGCAGAAAGGTGCCCCAGCAAACCTGGAGAACAGACTTGTGCAGCAACCTTCTTCAGATCGTTGGAAATGCCCTAACAATATGTTAGGTGATGGCCGAGTGGGTGAGTAATCCAAAATCCCAGGTAACGTTCTGGGGACCTGGGTTTGAATCCTATCTTGACAGATGATAGGATTTGGATTCAGTTAAAATTCATTGTCAATTTTGTAAGAACAAAGAAAAAACCCATCTGGTTCAATAATGTCCTTGAGGGAGGGAAACTGGTGTCCTCACAAGGTGGGCCTACATGTGACTCCAGACCTATGGCAATGTGGCTGACTCTTAACTGCCTTCTTGCAAATAGCCATGAAATACTGGTCCACCGATGATATTCATCCCGTGAGGGAAAAATAATTGTAAAAAGATATTCCACACAGCAGCCGGAAGTTCCTAATGCAAATGTGGAAGAGCAGTACTCAGTGTTCTGTCAGGGTGTAGCCCTGTGCCAGGTGAGTGAACCAGGACATTTCTCTCCTTCATATTTCTCATTTCTGGAACTACTCAATAGGAGGATGCTTTGGGATAACTCAGAGACGAGTTTGGCCCATAATAATTCAAAACCCAGTAAGCCATTACTCAGCTTTTGCCTATCCTCTCCGGAATGTGCTAATATATATTGGGTCATGGCTTCATATCCACATTTAGGAGATCCTTATAAATGGTGATACTGAATGTCATTAGTTTAAGTAACTGCAGCTGATCCCAGCCAAGTCCAATCCTGTGTCCTCATGTGTTTGTTGTTTGACAGTAAGGGTCAATGGAAGTCACTAACCTCCTATAACCAAAAGGTCATAGTTCGGGTCCTAAAATAAAATGACTCTTTTAACACAATGTTAAACCAAGTTACTTTCTGCTAGTTAAAATAGATGTTAAAGCTTGAATACTTTTTGAGGGGAGCAGGCAGTTCTCCTGGAGACCTGGTCAACACTCCCCAATCAACCAAATAACAACAAAAAGAAAAAAAACACATTACTGTGGTTGGGATTTTGCTAGGTGCTGAATTAGCTGGTGTGTTAGGTCATATAACAATACTCACCACTCAAAACAAAATTCATTGTGTGAGGAAAACCTAACATGATTGTCATTAATCTCCTATCACTGTTTTTCAGGCTTGATAGTGTACTTGGGAATGATGGTAGGAGCCTTTGTCTGGGGTGGTCTGGCAGATAAAATGGGCAGAAGATATTGTCTGATCATTGCCCTCAGCATCAATGGAGTCTTTATGATCTTCTCATCGTTTGTCCAGGGCTATGGCATCTTCCTGTTCTGCCGACTACTTTCAGGAGCTGGGTAAGGGAATCATATCTTTTGAAGCAAGGTATTGTCACTAAGGAATTGCATTAGAGGACCAGCTTGCCTTTCTTGTGAACATTCTTGTTTCTGGGTTAGACACCCACACTATTGTGTATTACACCTGAATAAAACTAATACCTGCTCTCCTGCAGATAATCATTTTGGACTATATTTATTTACTTCTTCCCAACAAAGGGGGCAGCAGAGAGAGCAATATAGCAAAATGCACAAACTTCATAATGTATGATACATGCCGAGTTTTGAATGTGCAACTTCTGTTTATGCCTGCGGGAGATGAATGTGCAGTATTGTATGCTAATTCAGGCTGTGTAACTTCAGAGTTTCTGGAATGAAGATTGGGTATGTCGTAAACAAAGTGTAACCTCAAGTGTGTTAAAAGAAATATCGCTTTCAAAATTGTCTTGTGAAATCATACAATGAATTGAAAGATGAAATTTCACTTGACATTTAGGCTGAGAATTTGGTTGTTTTGTGGAATTTGTAAACAGGCTGATTTTGCCAATTTTGCTATTTAATTACTCAAATCAGAAGTGCAAACAGAAATTGCTGGAAAATCTGAGCAGGCCAGGCTGTGGAGACAAATTGGAACTATCATTTCAGGTCCAGTGACCTTCTTCAGGACACCAGACCTGCTGAGTTTTTCTGGCAATTTCTGTTCTTGTTGCTGTTTATCGCTCTTTATCTCAGAGGCACCATTTAGCACCATTTGTCCCAGTGACCAACGATATAGTTTTTAACCATGAGAGAATTTGGTCCCAATCAACACCTACTGCTGATTTGATAAGAAGCAAGAGAAGGTGAAGATTTTGGGAGCATTATCCATGGACGAATCACTGCGCTTCATGAAGACCCAGTACCACATTTTCAGAGCAATAGTGGACATTAATGTAGCCTTGTCTGCATTACCATTTCCCAAGACCAAAATCAAATAATTTATGATATTAAAATAATCAGAAGCAAAATTTTAAAAGAAAATGAATTTACCCCAAAAATACTTGTTTTTCTCTTTCAGTATCGGCGGCTCCATCCCCATTGTTTTCTCCTATTTCTCAGAATTCCTGGCTCGGGAGAAGCGGGGGGAGCATCTCAGCTGGCTCTGCATGTTCTGGATGGTGGGTGGGATTTACGCATCAGTGATGGCATGGAGCATCATCCCACACTATGGTAAGTATCACGATCCTGTCTTGGCCGCTTATATGCCAGCTCAGAAAGCTAGAGTGGAGGTGATGGCCAAGTCGTGTTGTTGCTGGTCAATAATAGCAATAATTTGCTTTGAACCCCATGTTGGCAGATGGTGGAAATTCAACTCCATTAAAAAAATCAGGAATTAAGAATCTAATGATGACTGCCATTGTTTGGTGTTAAAAACCATCTGGCTCACTAATGTCAAAATCCAGATCCATGGCATTGTGGTTGATTCAGCTAGTGTGGGAATTGAATCCACTCTGTATCATAAACTGTCCAGACAACTGAGCTAACAAGGGTGCAATCATTGGAGGGTGAGTGGGGGGAGGTGGTGCCCCAGTGAACTGACCCTTCAATGAAGGTAACCCAGTTTCCTTCCTGCCTTTTAGCTGTTGACACATCGGCCTAGCCATTTCCTTCCATCTTCTCTAGTTGACTGTAAAGTCTCATACATGCATCACACTGCATGTAAACTGCCTGCCCTCTTGAGTATTTACAACGTTTACTGTTCATATTTATGGCAACTATCGGCTACCACTAATATGTTTCAAATAAAAGACTATTCCCCTGATCTTTGTAAATTGCACAGACTTTTGAGGTAACCTGCAATGTGCAGACAGGTAGCAGAATGTGCTTTCCCCTCGGGCTCTGCTCAGAATCCAGCGTAGACTGTAATAAAGACCTTTCTATCAGTTGCAAACTCCTGAAATGAAAGCAGACGGAGGCCAAATATAGCACTGTCTGAAATTTGCAAAATCAGCTTAATCTGACAACTATCTACAGAGTTTGGTTTCATACCAGAGAGCATGTTTGCCTGATAAGGCAGATTCCATTTAGTTCAACTTTAATAGTGTCCTGTATTAAGGGCTTTAGGTTTCTCAGTTTATTTTCAAGGACTTCATGAAGCCTGTTTTGTGTCCCCTAGGGAGTGTCATCACCGCAGACATCAACTCTCTGATCAGTAACCCTGTAAGTGGATTCTGCAGGAAGCAGAGTATCAGTAATGTCTCACAGCTCGTATTACTATTGAAATTGAAATGAGCTTCAAGGTTTCATCAAGGATCTCAGCTGATGTGTCTGACACAATCATTGCTGCACTTTTGAACTTGTTAATATGGCATCTTTAAAAGGTTAGCTCCTGTGGTTAAGCAAAGAGAAATTACAGCAATGACTTTTCCTGCAGGACCACAGAAATGCTTTGAGCAATGGTGCTAATTCATTGGTTGCATTCGGCGTGAATATTTATGCTCACAGACCTTTGCATTATCTGTAAACACTCAGTGCTTCAGGTGCTGTGTTCAGATTCTTTGTGACTGATGGGCTACATCAAGGAGGCAGGAATAGAAGCTATGGAAAACTGCAGAACACACACGCATATGCAGTGATAATGGGAACTGCAGATGCTGGAGAATCCAAGATAATGAAATGTGAGGCTGGATGAACACAGCAGGCCAAGCAGCATCTCAGGAGCACAAAAGCTGATGTTTCGGGCCTAGACCCTTCATCAGAAAGGGGGATGGGGTGAGGGTTCTGGAATAAATAGGGAGAGAGGGGGAGGCGGACCGAAGATGGAGAGAAAAGAAGATAGGTGGAGAGGAGAGTGTAGGTGGGGAGGTAGGGAGGTAGGGAGGGGATAGGTCAGTCCAGGGAAGGCGGACAGGTCAAGGAGGTGGGATGAGGTTAGTAGGTAGGAGATGGAGGTGCGGCTTGGGGTGGGAAGAAGGGATGGGTGAGAGGAAGAACAGGTTAGGGAGGCAGAGACACTTCCTACAGACTAAGAGGGTGGCCATGGGCACCCGCATGGGCCCCAGCTATGCTTGCCTCTTTGTAGGTTACGTGGAACAATCCCTCTTCCACACCTACACAGGCCCCAAACCCCACCTCTTCCTCCGTTACATTGATGACTGTATCGACGCTGCCTCTTGCTCCTCAGAGGAGCTCGAACAGTTCATCCAATTCACCAACACCTTCCACCCCAACCTTCAGTTCACCTGGGCCATCTCCAGCACATCCCTCACTTTCCTGGACGTCTCAGTCTCCATCTCAGGCAACCAGCTTGTAACTGATGTCCATTTCAAGCCCACCGACTCCCACAGCTACCTAGAATACACCTCCTCCCACCCACCCTCCTGCAAAAATTCCATCCCCTATTCCCAATTCCTCCGCCTCTGCCGCATCTGCTCCCACGATGAGGCATTCCACTCCCGCACATCCCAGATGTCCAAGTTCTTCAAGGACCGCAACTTTCCCCCCACAGTGGTCGAAAACGCCCTTGACCGCGTCTCCTGTATTTCCCGCAACTCATCCCTCACACCCCGCCCCCGCCACAACCGCCCAAAGAGGATCCCCCTCATTCTCACACACCACCCCACCAACCTCCGGATACAACACATCATCCTCCGACACTTGCGCCATCTACAATCCGACCCCACCACCCAAGACATTTCTCCATCCCCACCCTTGTCTGGTTTCCGGAGAGACCACTCTCTCCGTGACTCCCTTGTTTGCTCCACACTGCCCTCCAACCCCACCACACCCGGCACGTTCCCCTGCAACCGCAGGAAATGCTACACTTGCCCCCACACCTCCTCTCTCATCCCTATCCCAGGCCCCAAGATGACTTTCCACATTAAGCAGAGGTTCACCTGCACATCTGCCAATGTGGTTTACTGTATCCATTGTACCCGGTGTGGCTTCCTCTACATTGGGGAAACCAAGCGGAGGCTTGGGGACCGCTTTGCAGAACACCTCCGCTTGGTTCGCAATGAACAACTGCACCTTCCAGTCGCAAACCATTTCCACTCCCCCTCCCATTCTCTTGATGACATGTCCATCATGGGCCTCCTGCAGTGCCACAATGATGCCACCCGAAGGTTGCAGGAACAGGAACTCATATTCCGCTTGGGAACCCTGCAGCCCAATGGTATCAATGTGGACTTCACCAGCTTCAAAATCTCCCCTTCCCCCACCACATCCCCAAACCAGCCCAGTTCGTCCCCTCCCCCCGCTGCAGCACACAACCAGCCCAGTTCTTCCCCTCCCCCCACTGCATCCCAAAACCAGTCCAACCTGTCTCTGCCTCCCTACCCTGTTCTTCCTCTCACCCATCCCTTCCTCCCACCCCAAGCCGCACCTCCATCTCCTACCTACTAACCTCATCCCACCTCCTTGACCTGTCCGTCTTCCCTGGACTGACCTATCCCCTCCCTACCTCCCCACCTATACTCTCCTCTCCACCTATCTTCTTTTCTCTCCATCTTCGGTCCGCCTCCCTCTCTCTCCCTATTTATTCCAGAACCCTCACCCCATCCCCCTTTCTGATGAAGGGTCTAGGCCCGAAACGTCAGCTTTTGTGCTCCTGAGATGCTGCTGTGCCTGCTGTGTTCATCCAGCCTCACATTTTAGTACTATACACACGCATATGCATACACTCTCCAGTCCTGTCCCTGATGCTCCTTGAGCTCATGGTGAGGGAGGAGAAGAAAAACACACTGTAAAGTCTGGATGGTACATTGCATCTAGTAACTGTGCTCCAATTAGACCACATTCTTATTGAGCCTCTAGAAATGGGGTTAGCTCAGTTGGCTGGAGAGCTGATTTAGAATGCGGAATGATGCCATGAATTTGGGTTCAATTCTGGCACTGGCTGAGGTTATCATGTGGATTTTTCCTTTTAAGCCCCTCCACTTGCATGAGGTGTAGCGACCCTTAGATTAAACCCACCACCAGTCATCCATCTCTCTCAAGTGAAGGACCAGCCCTATGGCCTGGTAACACTTTGGCAACTTCATCTTTAAATGTCCAATATTAAATGAAAAACCAATGGTTTATTTTGATTGCAAAGCATTTTGCATACAACAGTTTACAAATTTCATCCTGAAGCCTGTCTTGATTAGTTACAAAGCGATTGTAAAATAAAATCCCACACCTTGAATGTGGACAGCATTCTGTACAGGAGAAATGGAGGAGCTTGAAGTGGCAATGAGATCTATGATCAAGAAAAATGTACTTTAAAAGGAGACAGTAGGAACTGTCAATGCTGGAGAATCAGAGATAACAAGGTGTAGAGCTGGATGAACACAGCAGGCCAAGCAGCATCAGAGGAGCAGGAAAACTGACATTTCAGGCTTGGACCCTTCTTCAGAAATGAAAAATTCTGAAGAAGTACCCAGACCCGAAACGTTAGCTTTCCTGCTCCTCTGGTGCTGCTTGACCTGCTGTGTTCATCCAGCTCTACACCTTGTTATCTCTTACTTTAAAAAGACTTTTAAGTGCATGGAGGGATTTAAAGGGCATGTTGCAGTGATTGAAACAATATTTAGTGGTACTGTGAGAATGTGTGGAAATTCATAAAAACAGCAACATACGTATTAATGGAGAGACAAAGGAGGATTTGGGTGAGATGCAGGAGTGAGACACAGAGGATTGAATTTAAGTGAATTTGAAGCGAAATGTAGATGACAATTAAGGTGTAAACAATAAAAAAGATACCAGAGACTGTCATATCTGACATTACTTGGCCATCTCACCACCAACCAGAAATGTAATAAAATGTGAGACAGTCAGACAATGGTTCATTCACCTCCCTCCTCTCCATCTCTTTGCTACAATCTTGCCTTTTCACTAGTTTACTGACATAGCATTGAGCTATGCTTATTTGATATTTTGCTTCTCCAAAATGTAAAAGCTGACAAACTCCTTCTCCTCACTACAAGTTGGTGTGTTGCTTCTGACTCAGGCTTGTTCTTAACTCTTGACTACTGCTGCATTAATGGAAATAGTTGGCATGAGGGAGTTTGTATGGTGTTGCAAACCTCCCTTTATTTTCAAAAAACCCTACAGGGCTGATGGAAGTCATTTGGTCCATCAAGTCAACACAAACTCTCCAAAGAGCATTTGCCATGGCTAATTCACCCAACCTACACGTCCCTGGACACTATGGGGCAATCTGCCTATTCTGCACATCTTTGAACTGTGGGAGGAAACCAGAGCACTCAGTGGAAACACACACAGACAAGGAGAATGTGCAAACACCTCACAGCTAGTCACCCCAGGCTGGATTCAAACCTGGGTCCCTGGTCATTGTGAGGCAGTAGTGCTAACCACTGAACTACCTCCAATTTTACAAGATCCAATCTACATATCCTCACTTACCTAGATTCCTCACTGTTTTCAAGTTTGGCCTCCTATACAATAGAACCTGACCCTTCAGATTGGTAATAAAATGTGAGGCTGGATGAACACAGCAGGCCAAGCAGCATCTCAGGAGCACAAAAGCTGACGTTTCGGGCCTAGACCCTTCATCAGAGAGGGGGATGGGGAGAGGGAACTGGAATAAATAGGGAGAGAGGGGGAGGCGGACCGAAGATGGAGAGTAAAGAAGATAGGTGGAGAGAGTGTAGGTGGGGAGGTAGGGAGGGGATAGGTCAGTCCAGGGAAGACGGACAGGTCAAGGAGGTGGGATGACGTTAGTAGGTAGCTGGGGGTGCGGCTTGGGGTGGGAGGAAGGGATGGGTGAGAGGAAGAACCGGTTAGGGAGGCAGAGACAGGTTGGACTGGTTTTGGGATGCAGTGGGTGGGGGGGAAGAGCTGGGCTGGTTGTGTGGTGGAGTGGGGGGAGGGGACGAACTGGGCTGGTTTAGGGATGCAGTAGGGGAAGGGGAGATTTTGAAACTGGTGAAGTCCACATTGATACCATATGGCTGCAGGGTTCCCAGGCGGAATATGAGTAGCTGAGTACCCTCCTGCAAAAATTCCATCCCCTATTCCCAATTCCTCCGCCTCCGCCGCATCTGCTCCCACGATCAGACATTCCACTCCCGCACATCCCAGATGTCCAAGTTCTTTAAGGACCGCAACTTTCCCCCCACAGTGATCGAGAACGCCCTTGACCGCGTCTCCCGCATTTCCCGCAACACATCCCTCACACCCCGCCCCCGCCACAACCGCCCCAAGAGGATCCCCCTCGTTCTCACACACCACCCTACCAACCTCCGGATACAATGCATTATCCTCCGACACTTCCGCCATTTACAATCCGACCCCACCACCCAAGACATTTTTCCATCCCCTCCCCTGTCTGCTTTCCGGAGAGACCACTCTCTCCGTGACTCCCTTGTTTGCTCCACACTGCCCTCCAACCCCATCACACCCGGCACCTTCCCCTGCAACCGCAGGAAATGCTACACATGTCCCCACACCTCCTCCCTCACCCCCATCCCAGGCCCCAAGATGACATTCCACATTAAGCAGAGGCTCACCTGCACATCTGCCAATGTGGTATACTGCATCCACTGTACCCGGTGCGGCTTCCTCTACATTGGGGAAACCAAGCGGAGGCTTGGGGACCGCTTTGCAGAACACCCCCGCTCAGTTCGCAACAAACAACTGCACCTCCCAGTCGCAAACCATTTCCACTCCCCCTCCCATTCTCTTGATGACATGTCCATCATGGGCCTCCTGCAGTGCCACAATGATGCCACCCAAAGGTTGCAGGAACAGCAACTCATATTCCGCCTGGGAACCCTGCAGCCATATGGTATCAATGTGGACTTCACCAGTTTCAAAATCTCCCCTTCCCCTACTGCATCCCTAAACCAGCCCAGTTCGTCCCCTCCCCCCACTGCACCACACAACCAGCCCAGCTCTTCCCCCCCACCCACTGCATCCCAAAACCAGTCCAACCTGTCTCTGCCTCCCTAACCGGTTCTTCCTCTCACCCATCCCTTCCTCCCACCCCAAGCCACACCCCCAGCTACCTACTAACGTCATCCCACCTCCTTGACCTGTCCGTCTTCCCTGGACTGACCTATCTCCACCCTAACTCCCCACCTACACTCTCTCCACCTATCTTCTTTACTCTCCATCTTCGGTCCGCCTCCCCCTCTCTCCCTATTTATTCCAGTTCCCTCTCCCCATCCCCCTCTCTGATGAAGGGTCTAGGCCCGAAACGTCAGCTTTTGTGCTCCTGAGATGCTGCTTGGCCTGCTGTGTTCATCCAGCCTCACATTTTATTATCTTGGAATTCTTCAGCATCTGCAGTTCCCATTATCCCCCCCTTCAGATTGGTATCTCAGTTTTAATGCAAAATAATCATTATCTGTGGCTTTACTCAATCTGTCCACATCTTCATACTCCTTCAGAGGTAACAAGGTGTAGAGCTGGATGAGCACAGCAGGCCAGGCAGCATCAGAGTAGCAGGGAAGCTGCCATTTCGGGTCTGGATCCTTCTTCAGAAATGAAGAAGTGTCCAGACCCGAAACATTAGCCTTCCTGCTCCTCTGATGCTGCCTGGTGTACTGTGTTCATCAAGCTCTACACCTTGTTACCTCTGATTCTCCAGCATCAGCAGTTCCTACTATCTCTCAGCAGACATTTTGGGACATCTTAATGTCCTTGTGTTTCAATCCTCAGGCAGACGATTTCAGAAGAAGTTTTTACCCTGGCATTCCATGTCCACATTCTCATTATAAATAAATCTACAATGTCAATTCAAATACAGCACCAAAGAATATATGTTTACCAAAAGCTAAAATCCTTGCTTTGCCAAAGAAAATGAGCCTGATTTTTCAACTCCTACATGGCGACTGTGAGGAGACGCTGAAGAATTCATGTTTGGCAAATGAGGTTGTATTAAGAAAGAGTCACATCACATAGCTGGCCATATCGATTGGCAGATATACTAATACTCTGCAGAGAACAGAATAAATACCAACAGTGAAAGAAAGAGAACTGGGTCTAGTTACCACTTAACAAAACCCAACATCGTGAGTGAAATCTAAAGCAAAAAGTTTTCCAGCTAATGACGGCATTTCGCCATAAATTCCCACACTATTTCCTTCTTTCACAGCACCTTGGTTGGCCTTCAGTTTGAATGTAGTGCCCGTCATCTCCTTCGATAGTGGGGGATAATGACACTCAGGATAGGATACGGAGAAGAGTCATAAAATTAATTCAAGTTTTCTTATGACCTTAGTTAATAAGACCCCTGTATACTTTAGAAAATCAAAAATAATAGGTGTAGGTGGTAGACCTAATATTCTGGGTTTTTCAAAGTGCCCACAATTAGTTCCATTTAGTGGAGTCATGACTGAGGTAGGAGCTTATGAAGTCAGGGAATAGATAGTGGAATCATATTTCTGAAGACGAATTCACTATTTTAATAATTTGTATCTGCACTTGTGTTTCACAACTGTATAAACACACATAAAGGACCAGAGTTAGACCATTCAGCCCCTCATGCCTACTCCTCCATTCCAGAATATCATGGTTAACCTGTTTTTGCTTCAGATTACACATTCCTCTCTCTCCCTGGTAACTTTCAATTGCCCTGCCTTACAAGAATCTATTCATCTCTGTCTTAAAAATAATCAATGGCCTACCTTCACCATGTCCTGAGGAAGAGAAATCCACAGATGCACAGCCCTCTGAGAGAAAGAATTTCTCCTCAGCTCTGCCCTGAAAAGGTGAGACCCTAAATGTAAAACAGCGTCCCTTAAGATATGTGGGTAATGCTCATTTGTTGCCTTGGCTATTTAAAAAAATGATTTAAATGCACATTAAAACCCACCATTGATTTTCTGTAATTATCAGTGTTGAGGATTAATTACAGGGAGAAGATATGGGAACCGAGCCCATGTAAATGTGCCTCATTTACAGATGTTTATTTGACAAAACAGTTCTGCAGAAACTCAGTAGATCAGGCAGCAGGCAATACAGTGTGGAGCTGGAGGAACACAGCAGGTCAGCAAGTATCAGAAGAGCAGGAGAATCAATATTTCGGGTCGGGACCCTTCATCAAGCATCTGAGGAGAGAGAAACAGAATTAATGTTTTGAGTCCTGCAAGTCTTCTTCAGTCGACTCTGCTTTTCTCTTCACAGATGCTGCTAGACCTGCTGAGTTTCTTCAGCAATTTCTCTACCTGTTTCAGATCTTCAGCTTCTACAGTTCTTTGTTAATTTTAGTCAATTGGGGATCTTTCCTGGATGCTTTGCATCAGCAAATGATTCCTACTTTTGTTGTATATCTTCTCTTCCAATCTTTTGCTCAGCCGTGCACCATCCAGAGTCCAGGGAGAATGCCGTGCTTCTAGCAGCTGCTAATGAAAAACCTAAACAAGGTGTCAGTAGGATACACAAGAGTTGGCCCAACATAAATAACTCATTATGGGAGAGGGACAGGGTTATCCACCATAACGCATCTGCATTCCAGAATTTTCATTTCCGTGACAGAGATAGTAACGATTGTTATTCACCTCAATCATCTCAATTTTCGCCTTCTGATAATGATCTGAAAATTAAGATTACTGAGATGTTCTTTCCCAATCCCTACTGGGTTGGCATTTACTGATACTTAGGTTTGTTACAGGAGCAAGGTAATGCTGGAACCTATGGAGTAGAATCCGAATGTGAGACAGAACCAGTAAAACTGGCAGGAGGCAAGGCAGTTAATGAAATTTTGTGTTCAGAGTGGAAGGTCCAAGGACTGCCAGCCACTGTTTCTATTCGCACAGGTGGTAGCATTGCCCATACCAACCATTGTCATTCTATCTGTTACAGGTTGGGGTTTCAGCATGGGCACGTCCTTTCAGTTCCACAGCTGGCGACTGTTTGTCGTGGTGTGTTCCCTACCATGTCTCACTTCCCTGGTTGGCCTTCTGTTCGTGCCAGAAAGCCCACGCTACCTTCTAGAGGTGAGACGACCAGTAAAATAGAAGCACTGTTTCACAGGAAAGGCAATCTAGCCAGCTATTGATAATTTAGAAAATTTCCATTTAATCTCTCAAGGCTGAGCTGTTCTGTGTTGCACGTTAACATGTATGTAACTTATGCCTGAGATTCCTAATTTATCCCATTGGCGTATCTGCATTCTTATGGATTAACAAATGGGATTACTGTGTTTTACACCCAAGTCTTTACACCGTCAGTATGTGCAGCTCCTGACGGGAGACGGGGGATTGTGAAATGATCCATTAAAGTCCATTGTTCGATGTCAGTGTATCGCAAAAGGAGAGCAGAGAAGGTTATGAGGAGATGAGATGAACGCCTTACAACTTTGTGAAGGATGTGTACAGAACATAACTGAGAAACTGTTTATGGTGTTAGGAAGGTAGAGGTCGCAAGATTAAGGTTTCCTGGCTTTAAAAAAAGGCTAGGACAGCATGAACAATGTGTTGCCTGAAAAGGCTAGTGAAAGCTTACTCAATAATAGCTTCCAAGAGGAGTTGGATGAACATTTGATGGAAAAACAAAACTCCAGTCTCCAGGGAAAGTAAAGGGGATTGATACTAATCGAATAGCTCTTTCAGAGACTGATGGAAGCTCAGAGGGCTGAATAGTCTGGTTCTGTTTGGTGCCATTCTGTAATATCTTTCATTACTTTCTTGGGATCCAGTTGGTGCGGTGAGCTAGACAAGATACCTGACCACTGCAGCTGGAGAAAGGCATGACTTGCAGCCACCTCTTGGTTGCATCCTAATACATTTCCTATGACAAGCCGATGGGCACTGGTTGCCACTTGTAGGGCTGCTGGTCTGTCCGACCTTGATGGATGCAAGGGTAATCATTATGATGCTCTGGTGAACGTCCTATCCTTCGCGATATAGGGCACAATGATACCTTGATAAAGAGGTTATTCCAAATGTTGCTGCTGTGATGCACAATTGTCAAAGAGCTTATAGGAGCAGCAAATTAAAAATGACTCCTTTAATCCCTGGGTTTCAGGACGCAGTTAATTTAATACATTTTGGGGCTGTCTGAATATTTTGCTGTAATGTTCCCCATAAATCTCAGAGAAACAAGGTATCTGAAGATCTTTTGCCAAAGGTACAGCATATGATCAGGACAAACTGTTTTCCCTCCAGAGTAAACAAAAATGCTTTGATTTCTGAGTTACTGATTTAATAACAATAAATCCTGCTCATGTAATAGCTTTGATAGACTAAACCCACCACCTTTGCAAAGTGACAATCAGGTCACTGAGCAGGAGTGCGTTGATTATTGTGGCTGAAGAACAAGATTATGGAGGCCACTCTGAGCAGGCTTTGGAAGTAAGAGGGGAGCTGTGGCAAAGCTGAGAGGTTCATGAGTAACATTCCACAACTGAGGGTGGAGATAGTTGGAGGCAATGATAGCATTAATGAAGAGGAGAAAATGATAGTGCAGCAGGCCAGCATCAGAGGAATGCGTGAATCACAGTGAGGTGTAAATTTGCAGGGGATTTCTGAAATTGGCGAAGTGACATCAGCGAGAAATGAGGGAAGGGTAACTATTAATGAGAACTGGTTGACTGATGAGCAAAACCTTTGAAGAAGATGAAGATTGGCAAGTGCTTACAACTCCGACACGAGAAGCTGATCTCCTGTAAGTATTAATGATAATTCTGATTTCTAAGAACTGTATCTTTCAAATTTCTTCCTAATAGATTGGGAAGCATGATGAAGCCTGGATGATTCTGAAGCAGATTTATGACACAAACATGAGGGCCAGAGGCCACCCAGAAGCTGTCTTCACGGTGAGCTGAAAGAAAACTCAATAGCTGATCAATGAAGATGATACAATATTTTGTTGAATTTTTCACTTATTTTTGCTGTGATCTTCTTCCTGTTTGATTTATATTTCTTTCATATCAGTGATTTAAGGCTCAAATCTGTCAGCCTATTAAAAGCTTGGGATGACTTCCTTTCCAATCTCTCTCTTTCTTCCCCGAATCTTCTCTCCATTCTATTCTTCACTCCCTCTGACTCTCTCACTTTCTTTACCTCCCTATCTTTTTCTTTCTTGTATCCATCTCTTCCCCAACCCACTTTCTCTCTCAATTCATTCCCTACTATTACCCCTCTATATCATTCTTTTTCTTCTCTCCTGACCCCTACATTTACTTTGTATTCTCAAGTTTGCTCCTTCCCCTGTCTTTCCTGCCTTTCTCACTTCATGTTCTCTTTGAATCTTCGCAGATGAAGAAAAGAAAGTATAAAATCGAGTAACAAATCCTCAGTCAATATTTCCCCCACACATCATTCCTTAACTTAGCAAAGAGCAGACCGAATGGAAGGCGAAATGGATGAATAAGTAATAAACAACAATAAATAAACAAATACAATTCTTATTGCATCTCAGGTTTCCCACATAAAGACCCCAATACAAGTGGATGAATTCATCGAGATTCAGAGTTCAACTGGGACCTGGTTCCAGCGTTGGTTGGTTAGGATCATGACTGTGGTGAAGCAGGTCTGTATAAATTGATCATAAAGCCTTCTCACCAATTTGCCATTCAGAAGACGTGTTTGACGGACATAGAAGATTGCAACCTAATGATTATTTTTAATGTTAAGTTTTACAGAGCTAAATTATTTGGCTAATAGAAAGATCGCAGAAAGGTTAGGTATTGTTGTAATTGTAATGGGAGTAAATCACATCACATCATATTTATCTCAATGTGAGTGGCATTGTCATGGGATTTGTGGACTAAACAGGAAGGACCTGGTTCTTCATTTCATTGTTGTCTGTGGGAGTTCATTTACACAGCAGACACTGCTTAGGAGTAGTAGCTGGTTGTATGTGAGATGTTTCATTTCTATCTGAAAGAGAGAAAGGAAGGAAGGACTTACATTTATATGGGACCTTTCACAATGTCAGGGTATCCCAAAATACTTTGCAGCCAATTCACTACTTCTTAAAATGCTGTTATGTACGAATCACTGCAGCCAATTTGCACGCAGCACAGCTCCCTAAACAATGTTGCGATAATGTCCAGATTCATGATGTTGGTTGTGAGATAAATATTAGCTCAGGACACCAGGGAGAATGCTGTTGCTCTTCCTTGAAGTGTTGCCATGGTGTTTATGTGCTTCAGAGTGTAAATGTGTCCTGATTTAAAATGTCATTTAAAAGACAGCTCCACATTCCTTCAGGACAGCACTGAGGTGCAGATAACAAGGTGTAGAGCTGGATGAACACAACAGGCCAGGTAGCGTCAGAGGAGCAGGAAAGCTGACATTTTGGGTCTGGACTCTTCTTCAGAAAAATCAGGTGCATGGCCTGGATTAGTTTCCAGACTGGATTCTGAATCTACAAACTTCTTAGTCAGAGCTGAGAATGCTTTCCGCTCATCCTGAGCTGATGCTAGATAAAGTACAAATATTTTCATTTATGTAGGATCAACAATCTTTCAGCAGATCCCAACTAGGCTGGAGAGGATCAGTAAAGTAAGAATATGGCGCCGATTAAAGTGATGAAGCTAAGAGGAGTTGGCCACTTCCCTTTGGCCTGTTTTGTCATTCAGTTTGATGTTAGCTAATCCATACTTCAACTCCATTTGTCCACTTATCTTCATCTCTTGATGACCACAACTGATGTGGTTTCTTTTCAATTTTGTTTGATTGCATTTTGATGCATACAGTACAATATTGATCCACACTGAATAGGTTCTATCTCTAAGTCAAGTGTTTTTTTATAATCCTAAAGCCAGACTTTGTATCCTTGTGGCTGCCTGTGAATCCCATTTTAAAATTAGTTACCAGAAGGTATTCTTAATTCACCTGATTATGGAACAGACCAGACCCACTCAGAATATATTAAGTAGTCTAGACCCTAACTTTTTTTTGTTGTAAAGGTAAATATAAGATGTTGCATTCCAAATGCAATTCAATTGAGCAAACTACTGGATTTAAAGCAAAACACACTTTATTCATCACCATAGTTAAAATACATCAAAAGAAAGAAGGAATTGGAATAACTTCACTCTACTGGAAAACATAAGAGAACAATAGATACAGCAACTGTTACTAATTAACTGTTTTAATATAGTAACATTCCATAAACGCACACCTTGGCAAAAGGCAAATTCAGAACCCAGATTGTCTCACATGGGCCTCTGTAGCAGGCAGAGAACCCTCAGCTTTCAGCTGCAACAGAGAGAAGGAAAAATTAGCTTTCACTTCTTCAAGATCCCAACAGCAAGTGCCGAAAGCTAAACTAAAAATCCCGGTTTAATGGGAGCTTGACCCCACCCATTCAGGTTGCTTCTATTGTTCCAACTTTAAAACAAAGGACCCCCAAGGCTCCACAAGTTGTTTATCTTCTCATAGACTGCTCATCACTTGCTCCCCAATTCCTGTCTGAAAGAAACCTGAACAGAATAACATCTTAAAGCCACAGCATCATCACAATCACCTCAGATATGTTATGACGCATGTCTAATGCTGTGAACCGAGACCTTCTGGCACATTGTTATACTAAGCACGTCCTAACTGAATGATATTGTGGAATGGCATGATTGATATTTGCTTTCATTCACTGACAAGACCTGCATTTATTGGCCACCTCTAATTACTGTTAAGAAGGTGTTAATGAGCTGCCTTCTTGAATCTGACTGACAGGCTCAGTGAACCTTTCAGAGGGCAGTTATGTGTTGGTCACATTGCCGTTGCTCTGGAATCACACATAGGTCAGACTGGGCAAGGGCAGTCTTCTCCCAGTCGCGAACCTTTTCAACTCCTCCTCCCACTCCTCAGACAACATGTCCATCCTGGGCCTCCTGCAGTGCCACAACGATGCTACCTGAAGGTTACACGAGCAGCAACTCATATTCCGCTTGGGATCCCTGCAGCCCAATGGTATCAATATGGACTTTACAAACTTCAAAATCTCCCCTCCCCCTACCGTATCCCAAAACCAGCCCAGCTTGTCCCGGCCTCCCTAGCCTGTTCTTCCTCCCACCTATCCCCTCCTCCCACTTCAAGCCTCACCCCAATCTCCTACCTACCAACCTCAACCTGCCCCCTTGACCTGTCTGCCCTTCCTGGACTGACCTATCTCCTCCCTAACTCCCCACCTACACTCACCTTTACTGGCTCCATCCCCGCCTCTTTGACCGGTATGTCTCCTCTCCACCTATCTTCTTCTCTATCCATCTTCGATCCGCCTCCCCCTCTCTCCCTATTTATTTCAGAACTCCCTTCCCCTCCCCCATTTCTGAAGAAGGGTCTAGGACTGAAACGTCAGCCTTCCTGCTCCTCTGATGCTGCTTGGCCTGTTGTGTTCATCCAGCTCCACACCTTGTTATCTTAGTGATCCAAGTGCTTTGTTTGACAAGGGTCAAACAGTTTCATGGTTACCATTACTGACTCCAACATTTTATTCCAGATATATTTGATTAATTAAACTATTAAATTACCCGGGAGCCATGCATTGCCAAATTCAAACTTGATATCCACAGATCTTTTGGATTACAAGCCCAACAGCACAAACATTAAGGGAGATCACAAGTGGACAGTTTGCCTAGGTAATTGTAGTACATAGATCAGGTTAACACCAACAGCTCCAGCTTCAATCCCAGCTCTAGCTAATGTAGACCTAGTGCCTGCCTCCTCAACCTACCCATGATTTGCTGTGTCACAAGAAGTGCAGAACAAAAAGTCATACGTCGAACTGGCCCAAACTCAATCTTGTCTTCCTGAAAATGGAATGCTGGTTTAATCAGTAAAGTTGCCATAGTACCACACTTACATTAGAGAGAGCTGATGCGGAGTTTAATCTGAGGGTACCGCAGCGAGGTTGAGAAGTCAAAGAAATTCCTGTTAACCTCAGCTGGTGCAGGAATAAAACTCAAACTGTTGGTGTCATTCTCCAGCTCTCCAGCCAACTGAACTAACCAATCCCCATTTAGACCAGTGCTATCATTTCAAGCTTTACTAGAGTTCCCTCATCACCAAGTGACCTGCCGTTGGGCACATATTAAATGAGAGAACATAATTGCATCGTTGCTGTTTCTTTATACTGTCCAAACATAGGCCTTAGCTAAAACATGCTTCACACATGATCTTATCATCCTACATTGTTATTGTGGATTGTACTAACCAATTTATCATGGCCATTCTGTGTGTATTCTACCTTTTAATCCTTCATTGATGATATAATTGCTGATTCAATTCAATGTAAGTTTTTGGAATTGTCACTGTAAAGACCCAATCTTTAAGATACGAGGGATGTTACTGTCTCTGAGACTGTCATCATATGAAGGCCTAACAACACAATGTTTGATGTAATTAAGATGTGATGTTGCAGTTATAAAACAGCACCACAGGAGAATATCTTCGAGTACTTTCTGATATTAGAGTTTTGACTATTTTTCAGGTGTGGCAGAACATGCTGCTTTGTTTTACACCAAAGTACAGGATGACAACTCTGTTCCTTGCAGTGGTTTGGTTCACCTTATCCTTCAGGTTAGTGCTGCCTCACAGCGCCAGAGACCCAGGTTCAATTCCACCCTCAGGTGAAAGTCTGTGTAGAGCTTGTACAGTCTCATTGTGTCTGCATGCGTTTCCTCTAGGTGCTGTGGTTTCCTCCCATAGCCCAAAGATGTGCAGATCAGGTGGCTCAGTGGTTAGCATTGCTGGCCTACAGTGCCAGGGACCTGGGTTTGATTCCTCCTTTGGGTGACTGTATGGAGTTTGCATGTTTTCCCTATATCTGTGTGGGCCTCTTCCAGGTGCTCCTGTTTCCTCCTATCGTCCAAAGAGGTGCATATTAGGTGGATTGGCCATGCTAAGTTGCCCATAGTCTCCAGGGATGTGCAGGCTAGTTGAATTAACCACGGGAAATGCAGCGTTACCGGGATAGTGGAGAGAGTGTGGGCCTGGGTGGGATTCTCTTCAGAGCACAGTGTGGACTTGATGGGCCAAATGTCCTGCTTCCACACTGTAGGGATTCTATTCTGCTGATCCAGGGCAAAGCAATGACCGTGAAAAATCATTCAGACTTTAATTTTTACGTTCTGAGAAATGAATTAATTACATAAACTTGAATTTTCACAACACTAGAGGAGCCTCAGCTATCTGAGAGAATCTTTTTATGATTGAGTGATAAGGTCTTGGACACTTTGCAGGACCAGTGTTGCTGGTCTTTCCAGGACAGCCCTGTTTTCTCATTAAGGCATCCGGCCATTTCCTCAGGATGGTTCATATCTCCTGGTTTACAGCTTTCCTGTTCACATTGCTGCAGTGGAATGGGTTTGAATGGGATTTAACTTTGCAAATGCGCATTTGGCGCAGGGTATTGCTTTGTTCTGCAGTGCCACATTTGATTTACAGAACCCGGAAGGTGGCAGGACAGGTTAATGGAGTGGTTAATATAGGGTGCAGAGATAACACGGTGTAGAGCTAGAGGAACTCAGCAGGCCAGGCAGCATCAGAGGAGCAGGAAAGCTGACGTTTCGGGTCGGGACCCTTCTTCAGAAAATGTTCTTCTGGTGCTGCCTGGCTTGCTGTGTTCCTCCAGCTCCATGCTTAGTTATCTTTGACTCCAGCATCTGCATTTCTTGCTATCTCAGTGATTTACGACATAGATTATAAGAGCAGGGAAGTTTTGTTAGAGCCATACAAAAGTTTGGTTAGGCCACAAGCTGGACTACTGGAGTGGGTGTCATACTGTAGGAAGGATGTGATTGCACTGGAGGGAGCACAGAGGCAAATGACCAGAAATGTTGCCTGGGACGGAATGCTCTAGCTATGATGAGAGCCTGGATCAGCTCAGATTGTTTTCTTCAGAGCAGAGAAAGTTGGGGGGATGGGGGCAGACCTGTTAGAGGTGTATAAGATTACAAAGGGCATAGACAGGGTGGTTAGAAACCAAGTGAAGGGTCAGTAATGTGGGGCATAATTTTAAGGTAAATGCCAGGATGTTTAGAGAGAATTTAAGGAAATTATTTTCATCCAGAAAGTGGTGGAAATCTGGAATGTATTGCCCTGGAAGGTGGCAGAGACAAGAAGCCTAACAATTTTTAAGATATACTTGGGTGAGTACTTGAATTGTTCAAGGATGTGGGCCAAGGGGTGGAAAGTGGGAGTAGCGTAGGCTTAGAGTAATTTATTGGTGCAGAATTGAAGGGGAGAAGGGCCTGTTCTGTACTGTATGCTTCTATAATTCCATAATAAAGTGTGCACAGCTCACCTGGATGAGGCAGACAGAAAGTGGGCAGCAGGAGCATAAGAACTGCAGCAGGAGTAGGCCATTCAGCCCCTCAGTCCCGCTCTACCATTTGAAATGATCATGGCTACTCTTGCCACAGCCTCAGCTCCACTTCCTTCCCTGCTCCCCATAACAGGAAGTGGAGGGCGCTTCTCCACGTTGTTGGCATCTGCAGGATGCAGTTCCTTCAGGATTGGGCAGGGAATCCTCTTTGAAAAGAAGGAATCACTTCTTCAGGTACATCAATGTTAAACAGTAGAGAGTCTGTTGAACCTGAAGGAGCTGCAAAGGGACATCTTTCTCCATTTTGAGGGTGCTTCAGGGAATCTCAGGTTTTCCCTTTTACAAATCTGGTCACCCTATCTCGCATACTTATTGATGACCCCAACTTCCAAACCTCAGAAAGCTACGCACAATATATGGCCACAGTGATGTTCAGAAATTAATAATGCAAGTCACCCAACTGGTGGAAGGCACTGTTGATACCAGGCTGAGAATTGCGTTCAAAAGCCGAGACAGCTGGGTAGGGTGAGGAGTTCTCATTTACTGGAATCATCTATCGTTAGTCCCAGAAGGACAAACAGCAAAAAAAATTGGAAATTAATGTACTGGCCATATTAGAGCACTGTTTAGAGGCATACAAACCAGGTTGGACCAATGTGAGTTGTTCACAAGTTTCACTGTTTTTCCTTTTTCGAGAACGTCTTCAATTTCAAGTTCCATTCTCTGGCTTCATTTTTAACAAATGGCCCAATAAACTATTGATTGTGCAGCAAGTCACAATGGATTGTGCCATTAACTAGGAATTAAGAGGCTTTGGAACTGTATGTTGAACTCTATTCTATTTGGACTCTGCCCTTGTTTAGCTACTACGGTCTGACAGTGTGGTTCCCAGACATGATCAAATACTTTCAGAATGAAGAGTATGAATCCAAACTTAAGACATTTGATCAGGAGAGAGTTGAAGACTTCACATTTAACTTCACACTGGAGAACCAGCTTCATAGAGAGGGAGAGTACATCAATGTCCGGTAAGCCTACAATAGTGTCAGGTGAGCAGAGTGTGACAAGTGTCCACCCAATCTACTCATCAGAATGATCCTGAAATTGTTTTTTGTGTGCAGTACATTTCAAGCTATTATCCTGTCAACAGCACAGAGCCTAGAGTCTAAAACAGTCTAGCCTGTCTATTATTATGAAATTACAAAGTCCTGGACTATTGTGGACTAGTTTGGATTAGTCAGGCCCCCATGTGTAGTCTTCTATCTTGTAGTATAACTACAAAAACGTACCATTAAATATCATGTAGTGAAATCACACTGAAAAGAAGTCCCATTTTAAAATCACAGAGCAAACATTGAGTGGCAGCGCTGAGAGGTCTGACCTGGCTGTCAGTGATTTGCCAATCACTGATATTTTTCTCATTTCTATCTGGTTGTAACAGTTGCTTATGCTTGATTTTACTCAATCAGCTCCAGGCTCGAAACCACAGAGACTCCCTGGTTTCATACTAAGCCATGAATTGCTCCTAGCAACATTTGGAAGGAACGTAAACAAATAGGATTTTGGCTTTTAAACTGGGAACAAGAGCAACGAGATTAAGATCAATTTATACCTGGCAATGGTTACTGCTATCTGCATTTTGACAGTCATTTTATAGAAAGTTTTTTTTTAATTCTTTGCATGTGCCAAATGCCAGACCACCCCATCCTTAATTGCCCAAGAGGCATTTGAGAGTTAACCGCATTGCTGTGGGCCTGAAGTTTCATACAGGCCAACCCAGATAAGGATGGCTGATTTCTTTCCCTGAAAGGCATTAATGAACTAGATGGGAATTTTCTCCTTACAATCGATTCACAGTAATCATAGATTCTTAATTCCAGATTTCTATTGTCTTCAAATTCTACCATTTGCCACAGTGGGATTTGAACCAAGGTGACCCTGAAATAATAGCTTAGTGATTATAACACAAGGTTATCACCACTCATTCATTTGCTGTTATGACTATAGAGAATGTGCAACTGAAATTTGTTGGGATCACCCAAGGATGGGAAACTATGAGAAAGGATGAGGTCAGTTGCAAATGAGCAGAGAAACCTGAGGTGATGCAAATTACTTCAGAATGATTAATTGCTTTAACAAATTTAATGGGGAAAGGTTATTTTATCTTTTTGGAGCCTCAGTAATGAGTGGTTCATCAATTTAATTATCTTTTATTTATGGAAAGTGAGCATCACTGGCTTGGCCAGCATTAATTGCCCATCTCTAACTGCCCTTGAGAAAGTGTTGGCGACGAGTCACTTTCTTGAACTGCTGCAGCCCACATTGGTAAACTCATGCTGACGTTAGGAAGGGACTTCACCCAAAATTTCCAGAAAGCGAGGTAACAGAGTTCATGTTTCGGGTCCGGTGACCCTTCCTCATAAAACAGAGTTAATGTTTCGGGCCTGGTGACCCTTCCTCAGAAAACAGAGTTAACGTTTCGGGTCCGGTGACCCTTCAGAAAGGTCACCAGACCCGAAACGTTAACTCTGTTCTTTCCTTCATGGATGCTGCCAGACCTGCTGAGCTTTTCCAGCAAATTTGTTTTTGTTGCTAAATTGCAACATCTGCAGTTCTTTTGATTTTCTTAAAAACTCTTAAGTTGCATTTTGCCCGTTGGGTGACACATTGTCCTGTGTAACAGTCCAAGCCCTGTATTTTTCTAATTGCTAATTTATTTCTGGACAGATTTGTTGGGATTAAATTTAAATCTGTGACCTTTGAAGACTCCTTGTTTGAGGAATGCTACTTTGAAGACATCACATCGACGAACACACACTTTAGGAACTGCACTTTCACAGCGACTCTCTTCTATAACACAGGTCAGTCTTTTGGGACGCTGGTGCTTTGTCTGTTTCAACCACTACTTCCATGGGGTTGGGGAATGATAATTGTCTCCATTTGCCAGCGCACCAAGCAGGTTTCCCATTCTACACACATTACTACTTGGAAGGAAACAGAGCACCCTCGTTACTCAAGACCCACACTAAGACAGATTATAATTTAGTAACTCTGATTTTCTGCCCTTCGGTGACAGTGCTGATTCTTGTTGATTTTGCTAACCCATGGATACCAGACTCCTTTACCTATTCTTCATATGCAGAGATCTAGTTGGTGATAGACTGGCTCTATTTATGAACGGGTGTGTTCAAGAACAGAACCTCTGTCTGCCTACCTCTGTCTGCCACACCCTGTTCCTCCTTTCCAAGCCCAAGGGGAAGCTGGGCCCAGTTGGAATCCCTAAGCTGCTATACAGCACGCATTCAGTGAATTTTTTTATTATTTTCATTCATGGGATATGGGCGTCAGAGGCAAGGTTGGTGAAAATGACTCAACCCCTTCTGGAGCAGATGGTACATCATCTTCTTCAAGCATTGTAATCTGTAGTGTAGGTGCACATATAGTATCATATTAGGGTAAAAGGTTCCAGGATTTTGACTCGGCGATAATGAAGGAGCTGCAAGTTGTGTCTGTTTGTACTTCTGGAAGTTGGAGGTTGTGAGATTGGGAGGTGAGGTAGAAGAAACAATTTCGTCTTTCTCCTAAACTCTACACAGTGCAAAACAAGAATTTAATGTGATGACCTTTATTACAACATCACAGCCTGGAGATTCCGAGACACATATATTATGCCACCCTTTAACGTTCCTTTACAAATTATATCTCATCGTTTTTTCAAACTAAGGGACCATTAATGCCAGGATTAAAATAGTGGAACATGGGCAATTGTTTTGTGGTGGCAATGTTCTTACCTCTGGGTCAGAAGGTCTGAGTTCAAGTCCCACCACCAGTATAAATGTACCATAACGTGTATCAACACCATGACTAAAGAAAATTCTTTCTGTTAAATTGTGTACTAGCGTTACTGACAGTCATTTTTAAAAAAATTACATTTGCAGATGTTAATAATTCAGTTCAGTTCTAGGATTGGATGAAACGGAATGATTAAGATAGCGCAGAGCTTGACATAATTAAAAATGGCAGGGAATTATTAATTCTCAAAGCAGATTTGATTATATCCCTGCCACTTCATATAACAAACTGTAATTAATTTTTAACAGATGGTGTGTTTATGTTGCCTGCGTTGATCTAATAGGTATTACCTGCTTGACTTGGATTCAAATCCAAACATGGAAAAGTCAAGCGGTTCCTTCAATTTGATGCTGAAATTTGTCTTTTCTCAGGATTCCAATAGCACTCATTTCAATTTAGGGTTGTATTTTCCTAGTCTGGACTAAAGGCATTTGCCCAAATTGAGGGTCGCAGATGCAGGAAATCTGAGAAAAGCATGGGGATGGGGAGAAATGGGCAGTGGAAGAGGTATCAGTTCACACTTCTGTTGGGGGACAGATCAATTGGAGAGACAGGCAGAGAGAGAGAGAGAGAAAAGCAGCTTTAGAATAATGGAGAAAGGAATGATTTCACAGTGAAGGTGGAAGACAGCCATTAGCAATGCCAAAGTGAAGAAGTACATTAGCACTGTCCATGAGAGAATGTCATTGGTAATTATTTTAATCAGCCTCTTCAAACACACTGTGACACACCTCTGTAGCAGGTCAGACTGGAAGCTGGATCTTCTGGCTCAGAAACAGCGACACGACCTTCGCAGCACAAGACCCCATCAAAGGTGAAAACATAGCTAATTGCAAGGAGATCAGCTTGAGTGTCATCAGCAATCATACAGAGACAGGCTCAGGCAATAAGGAGGCTTGGCCTTGTTTCGCTACGTTTGTCGAATTTTGTTTCCAGCGAGGTCTTATCTTTATTAAAATGAAAGGTGACTGGAGGGGAAGTGGGACAGCTTTTTCACTTTAGGTGGCATGTTATTGATATGCAACTGTCCCAGATCTATTATATCGTGCTGAGGTTTCGAACAAAGCTCCCTTTGCATTGTATCACATAATGTTACCACATCTGGTACGTCAGAAGGAGGTATTCAGAATAGAGCTTCTCCTCTCTTTACTCGAGGAGTGTTCCTTCGCTCTCATTGTGGATGAGTATCCCATCACATCGAACATTTGTTTCTTTTGCAGATCTGTTCAAGACGCGATTCATTCACAGCAGATTTATAAACAGCACTTTCCTCCACAATAAGGAAGGCTGTCAGATTGATTTTAGTGATGATGCTGAAACTGCATTTCTTACTTACCTGGTCAGTTTCCTAGGCTCTTTGGCTGTGTTGCCAGGAAACATTGTGTCTGCACTGTTTATGGACAAAGTTGGAAGGATTAAGATGATTGGTGAGTAGTCATTGACAACCTCATAAAAGTGTCAATCTTTTGATGGGAATCATGGGAGCTGAATGACAACTGGGTATCAATTGGTTTGTTGTTCACGATGTGATGGATTGGGAGTGATATGGGACTATACACTTTGTTTACAGAGCCACTGTAGCAAAGAATGAGACTATTTAGGACATTGGGTCCACACCAGCTCGCTATGGCGAAATCCTGTCAGTTCCATGATGGCACAGTGGCTCAGTGGCTAGCACTGCAGCCTCACAGCACGAGAGACCCAGGTTCAATTCCAGCCTTGGGCAACTATCTATGCAGAGTTTGCACATTCTCCCTGTGTCTGTGTGGGTTTGCTCTGGTTTCCTCCCACAATTCAAAGATGTGCAGGCTAGGTGGATTGGCCATGCTAAATTGCCTGTAGTGTTCAGGGGTGTGTGGGCTATAGGGGGATGGGTCTGGGTGGGGCACTCCAAGGGTCAGTGTGGACTTGTTGGGCCAAAGGGCTTGTTTTCACACTGTAGGGATTCTATGATTCCATTCCCCTTCTGTAGCCCTGCAAAGTTAATTTCTTTCGATGGCTCATCTAATTTGCTTTTCAAACCATCGATACAGTCTGCTTGTACCATCCTCATATGTAGTGAGTTCCGTGTCATTATCACTCTCACTGTGTTTTTCCTTACATCCTGTTACTATCTCCTGCCCAAAACATGAAATCTGTGCCTGCTAGTCCTTGGACCATCAACAAAAATATGCAGCTTCTCTTTGTCTATCTTAAACCTGACATAACCTTGTTCGCCTCATTTCTTTCCTCAAGCTCCTTTCCCTCAACCAGACTAATTTGACCTGGCCATAGAACTGAGTTCACTCATCCCTGAAACCATTTGGTAAATCATCTTGGTACCCTCTCAAGAACCCTACACCTTTATAAAGTGTGGACCAGAACTGGCTACAGTGTTGGTCCAACCGGAACCATATAATCAGTGTCACCCAACTTCAGACAGAGTTGAGGAGGATTTTCTTTCTCTCTCAAGAGGGTAGTGAACCTATGGAATTTTTCACCACTGTGGTCTGTGCAGGCTGGGTCATTAAGTGCCTGTCATTTTTCTTCTAAAACCTAACAGATCACTGATTAAATAGATTGACCTGTCGTTGGTGAGAATGTCCTTATACAATTTCCTATAGCTTTGATGTTAGATGGTTCCCACTTCCTTGAGGTAGTTGAGACTTTCGACTGAATTGTTGGTTATGTGTGATATGGTGCTGGCTCACCCTTCCTCAAAGAAGGAGCTGAGCCAAGTTTTGTTGCCCTTGGATGGACTGGGACAGGTTTGATAGACTTGCTGGCCTCTACCTGCTTGTCATCTTCAGCTATCTGTGTTGAAACATGTTCAGGCAGCATTCCCTCAAGAGTTCTCCTGAGGTATGTTTGGCAGAAGATCCATGAAATGTCTAGAGAAACAGTGCTGCATTCCTTGTTTCTCCAGAGTTCCCATGGATCTTCTTTGAGCCAGGGGAACCCCTTGAGAAAGCTATTGTCTCAGTAATTACAATGCTAGTTTGTGTTGTCATTAATTTGTGCACAGGTCATGGGAAGGCAGGCTTAATGCGGTGGTAAGGCATCAACTGCAGTGTCACAGATCCACTTGATGCAGCAAAGTGAAGTTCTTTCCATCCTGGAGGTGCAAATGGATCAATGAGGGCTGATTGTCAGTACCAGGGAGATGAGCTGTGAGCTTCACTGACATTGAGACTCTTCACCTTCAAAAAGGATCTCACAGAGGGAATGTTATGGAGGGTTGGAAGAAATTGGATGGGATAGAAAAGGTAAAGTTTGAACATACTTTTAACAGGGAGGTGATGGCCTAGTGATATTATCACTAGACTGTTCATCCAGAGACCCAGGTTCCTGGGGATCTAGGTTTGAATCCTGCCACAGCAAATTGTGGAATTTGAATACAATAAAAATCCAGAATTAGACATCTAATAATGACCATTGTCAGGAAAATCCCATCTGGTCCACTAATGTCCCTTAGTGGAATGAAAGAAGCTGCCATTCTTACCTGGCCTGGCCTACATGTGACTCCAGGCAGTACTGTGGTTGCCTGTTTCTTAACTGCTGTCTGGGCAACAAATGCTGGCCTGGCCAGTGACACCCTCATACCTTGAATAAAAAGAAAATCAATGGATGGAGCAAGAGAACATAAGGATGTAGTTCTAGGGCTGGAACTGAAGGAATGATGAAGTATTTTAATTGGAGGATTCAATGTCACAAATCTTGGCAAAGTTAGGTCAAAGGCACGTTCAGTATTCGAAGAAAAGCTCATAAAAACCTGCTGTCAGTGGGAAAAAGGGAAGAGATGTTGGTCCTTAAAAGTGTGTCAGGAATCAGGATCTCATTATGCAGTCATTATTCTATGGAACTGAGATGAGATGAGCTTCCTCACATCATTCAGCTGTAAAATGGCAGATGGTGCTTTTTCTGCACTGTCACCCTGTTGCTGCCAGCGTACTCCGCCTGGTGGCTCTGCCCTGGTGCAGTTTGCTTGGGCCTCTGTTAGATCTGGAATGTTTGTGGGAAAACATTGTTCACCTGAGTGTTTGTCATTCTCCTGCAATGGAGAATGTCTCCGTCACTGTTGGCTGGCTGACTGGCCCAGTGAATGGAGGGGTTTTAAAGGCTTTCATCCACTTCACTGTATTGTCGCTGGCCTTCGCTTTGGTGATCTGTCTCCTGTTCCATAGCTCTAACACCGTTGTCACCATCCAGCAAGATGGATAGAAAGTAGATAGGATCCCGACAAGGGTTGACTTCCATGGACTTCCTATCCTCAACAAGAGATGCCCTAATGATTGTAGACTGTGTTGAAGATCCTCACTGTATAAATTTTGGACATTATAAGATGGAGATAGGTAGGTAAGGGAGAGTTCAATAGGTCACCTGTGGGGAAAAAGTAACTTTCAAAGAAGACACATCTCCAACAGCCGGTTGATTTGATATTAGGGCTGTTTTAGTTGATGGATAAATATTGCAAATTTGGAGGAAAATACCTAAGAAAGGGGCATAAATGAGAAAGAAATGGCAGATATACTACTCTGAATCAATACCTGTGCTTCAATTAAAGAAGAAACTCACTTTTTATGGCCTTGCCTTTGTAATGAAATAGGCTTAAGACAAGAATGATGAAACTCAGCCAGCTGATGGATTTTCTAATTTCTGTAATGCTCAACAGATCTGAAGCCAGCAAGAAATTTCAGTCAGGCAGATCTGTCACTTTTAGAATCAATTATGGCCAACTTAGAGAAACCCATGAGGCAGGCTTTGTTGTGCAGTGTTCAAATCACTTGGTGAGACAGCTGCTTCCTCCAGCTTCCCAGTTTAAAATCAAAAGGAGTTCAAATCATCTTGAGATTTCTTTAACTCTATATAGCCCACTAATGTTGCCAGAGGATTCCATGGCTTTCAGACTAATTTCCAAGAAGGTCATTTCTAAAGTTGGTCATTTGTCAAAAAGCAGTTATTGACTTAATTTTTTTGTCTCCAGGATTCATTAGCCCATACCCCACACTTGACACCCTTGTTGCTGTTCTGCATGGTGGGTCCTGTCATTTATGTTATATTTTCATTTAAATAGTTAACATTTATATTTATTTAAGTGCATACATTGTGATTTTGTAGAGTGCAAGTTTTTCTTATGTTTAAATTGTTCCAATTTATAGATGTTGCCATTTGTCATCCTGCTGTTATTGTGTGTTCGACCTTTGATATTCACCAGAGGCTTTCCTTTTTTTTCACTCAGTCGGTCTTGTCACACATCTCAAGGGCAAACTCACTCTCTCCCTTTCCTTTACCTGAACCTGGCTATGAATCCTTGAGAACATTTTGTCTGAGTTTATTTTCCTCAATTTAGCAGTCAGTGACCACAGCCTACCCCTGTCGACTTGCCTCCTCTGCCCCATCTACTCCCCTCCTCCTCCCACCCCTGTCTACTCCTGTCCTCCACCCCCACCCCTGTCTACTCTCATCCTCCCCCTATCCCTGTTTGTTCCCCGCCACTTCTGAAGGCACCCAACACAAGCCTACGAACAGCTCCATGGACATCAGATACCCTCCAATACTTTACTCAAGATGCTAATTGTTGCTCCATGAGCCCCACATTTAAACTTACCTTTTTCAAGATCAGGTCTGCACTGTTGGCTTGTTTAAGCCTCTTAGACCTTCCAGTGAAGACAGAGGATTACAGAGAAATGCACAGAGATGAAAAACTGATCAAAGAATCATTTCAGTGCACTGCCCTGAGCTAGGAGGTGATGGAACATCCAGGACCCCTGCCCTTGATCACTGCCTTGTGATTCCTTTTGGAGATACATAACCGTCACATAGCAACAAGAGATGATTCAGTTGTTAAACTCTTGTATTGCCAATATTCACTGTGTAGGCTCAAACCTAAAATGTGCTGGCCCTAATCTTTGAGAAGGCCAGATGGTGCCTGCGTTAATTTGTTTCTTTGCAGGTATCAACATTTTCAAGAAAAAAACACTGGAAGAGGAACAGACCACAAAAATGTATTTATGGGAGCACTACAGCACCTCATCACCCCATCTGCTCCCTAACTTGATTTTAAAGTCAGAAGCAAGTGACTATTCAATACTGCATGCCTTTTGTAAAAAGCAATGAGGAAAGCAAATAGCACATTGATCTTTATTCCAGGGCGAGTGGGGCTCATGAACATGGAAGCCTTTTTACACTTGTATTGGATTTATGAGATCACACCTGGAGTGTGATGGGCACTTTTAGCCCCATTTCTGAGGGAAGACCTAGTTGCTTTGGAAGGGGTACAGCGAAGGTTCACTCAATCCATTCCTGTGAGATGAGAAAGTTGTCCTACAATAAGATGCTGAGTAAATTGGGCATTGAGTGTCAGCAGTTTAGAAGAATGAGATTTTGTCTCATTGACAAAACATGGAAGATTAAGAAGGGGTTTGACAGGGTATTTGGGAGACCTGACTCAGAAATCCAGGAAGCAGCACCTCAAGACAATGGGTTACTTATTTAGGTTGAAAATGAGGAGGAAATGTCTTCACTCAGAAGCTTGAGAATCTTTGCAATTCTCTGTTACCAGAGGATGCTCCATTGTTAAAAATCTTTAAGGCTGGGATTGGCAGACTTCTGAACTTTCAGGGATATATGGAATACAGCAAGTGCGCAGGAAAGTGAAGTTGATGGTGGAAGGGATTTGAGGGTATTAGTCATAGGCATAGAGTCATACAGCACAGAAACGAACCCTTTAGTGCAACCAGTCCATGCCGAACACAGTCCCAAACTAAAGTGGTCCCACCACCTGCCTGCCCCTGGCCCATATCCCTCCAAACCTTTCTTGTTCATGTAATTATCCAGATGTCTTTAAAACATTGTAATTGTATCCTGCTCCTCTTTCATATGTTCTTAAATAAAGGTTTATTTTATATTAGTCACAGTCGGCACAGCTGAATGCATATTCATGGCAAACAATTCCAAAATCCCATACCCCCCCACCCCCGCCACAGCATTGTGTACCCTGTCTCAGCAAAACATAACTCTTTAAAAGGACAATGTTTTTTGGGGGGGTGTATTCTCCAACCTTGTCTCTTTAGGAAGATCACTATTAGTTACGCAAAGTTATAAATATCCAACAAGATAAGACCATACGAAGAAGGAGCAGAAATAGGCTATTCAACATATTGTATCTGTTTCACTATTCAAGGAGATCATGGTTGATCTGATGATCCTCAACTTCACATTCCTGCTTTATTTCCCATAGTCCTTGATTCTCTTACAAATTAAAGACCTGTCTCTATTTTCCTTGAACATATTTAACAACCCAGTCTCTACAGCCGTCTGCAGTAGAGAATGTCCCAAATTCAGTACCACCTGAGAAAAGAAATACCTCCTCATCTCAGTTTGAACTGAGCAGCTTCTTCCAGTGAGATTGTACTCTCTGATCCTGGACTCTCTCACAACGAGAAATGACCTTTCTGCACCTACCTGTCAAGTCCCATAAGGACCTTGTAAGATTAGATGATCTATTTCATCAGTTTACACTTTGTAATATGAACAAAGAGGCTGGAAGGAATTTTCTTTACAAAGACATTGACTCTTTAAATGGGAATATCACATTACCGTGAGTTAATTTAAGTGACCTTTTCTTGTCCATTGTGAATCTACAGCCACAAGATACCTGTAGGCAGCCCACTGCCCACTGGGGGACAGATTCAAAGGGCTGAAAGGCCAATTCCTGTTTGTACATCCCTCTGTTCCACATGGCAAATGTTGGTTTGATTTTCGACTCTCTGAAGACACGGCTGCCCCTGGTGCCTCCACAGTCAGGATGACACCACAGGGGAAAGGTGGGGGGTGGGGGGTTTCCCTTATGGTGTTGCATCCCAGGTGAAAGGTAGAGTCACCCAAGTCCCACTCTCTCATTGACAGAGATGATTACCTGTGGTTCAACCTGCAGAGGAGCACACCTTGGGCAAGCCAAGAGGTTGAGAAGGAGCAGGAATAGAACCTGTGCTGTTGGCTTCAGTGCTGAATTGTAAACCAGCTGTCCAGCTAATTGAACCTAGTCTTCTGTGGTGATTGCAGTTTCCCTTTAAGTGTGTTCAAAATGGAACAGAAAGACAATTTTTAGTCAATGATGTTGAAATAGTCTGCTTTTGGTTTGATGTACTTTGGGCTCCAAGCATAAATTATTAAGATTAATTGGTTGAAATAGCTACTCTTACTGTCTGAATAACTTCTGCATTTCTCAATGTGTTTTGGAGAACTGGGAGCTAATTTATGGCCTGATAATAATTGCCATTTCCACATTGTGTCTCAGTTAGAATAGTTTTGCAGGGCAAAAACAAAAGCTAATGAACAAGAGAGGACTTAGATGCCAAGTCAATCAAATGATGGGTACACAGACTACTGAAGCCTTGTCCTATCAAAATGTCTCAAAGTGTCTTCCGCAGTGAATGTTGTAATGTGGCAACTCTTGTTTAATTTTGTCTTAAAGGAGGATCCATGCTGTTGTCGACCATTACCTGCTTCTTCCTGTTTTTTGGAAACAGTGAGTCAGCAATGATTGGAATGCAGTGTCTGTTCTGTGGGGTCAGTATAGCAGCGTGGAATGCACTGGATGTGATCACAGTGGAACTTTATTCCACAGATAAAAGGTGGGTCTGAGTCCTTCCCGATATGTTTACAGCACATGGTGGTTTATTTGGGACCCAAAGGCAGAACAAAATCTTCTTGCATTGCAACATGCTTCATATTGTCAATATTCCGCTCTTCAAGGTGAGGGCAAGCACTGAGGGGCTAAACAATGTTTTTGTATTTCAGGCCCCTGTATGAGTATCAGAAACTTCCTCAGCCTAGTTATAGTACAGGTGAGACAAAGGATAGTAAAGCCCTTTTAAAAGTGCCCGTATCAGTGAGGAGCCTTCATTGTTTTTCATCCATAAAATGTTTGTAAAAGTACATTACAAGACATTGCATATTAGAAGTTATTAAAACAGCTGAAGATCATTCTTCCTCTGAACTTTCCCGATTTATGTCGAAACGTTTTGGAATTTAATATCATCAAACCGCAGGTTATCATTATGTTATTTAATTTTGATTTCATTGTCACATATACTCAAGTACAAAAGTACAGGACTGCAGTGAAATGTGCATAATGTCCATAAGACCATAAGACCATAAGACTAGGAGTGGAAATAAGGCCATTTGGCCCATCAAGCCCACTCCACCATTTAAATCATGGCTGATGGGCATTTCAACTCCACTTCCCTGCACTCTCCCCGTAGCCCTTCATTCCTTTTGAGATCAAGAATTTGTCGACCTCTGCCTTGAAGGCATCCAACGTCCCAGCCTCCACTGCACTCTGCGGCAATGAATTCCACAAGCCCAACCACTCTCTGGCTGAAGAAATGTCGTCTCATTTCCATTTTAAATTTATCCCCTCTAATTTTAAGCCTGTGCTCACGGGTCCTAGTCTCCCCGCCTAACGGAAACAACTTCCTAGTGTCCACCCTTTCAAAGCCATACATTATCTTGTAAGTTTCTATTAGATCTCCCCTCAACCTTCTAAACTCTAATGAGTACAATCCCAGGATCCTTACCCGTTCATCATACGCTAAACCTACCATTCCAGGGATCATCCGTGTGAATCTCTGCTGGACATGCTCCAGGGCTAGTATGTCCTTCCTGAGGTGTGGGGCCCAAAATTGGACACAGTATTCTAAATGGTGCCTAACTAGAGCCTTATAAAGCCACAGAAGCACATCGCTGCTTTTATATTCCAACCCTCTTGAGATAAACGACATTACATTTGCTTTCTTAATTACGGACTCTATCTGCAAGTTAACCTTTAGAGAATCCTGGACCAACACTCCCAGATCCCTTTGCACTTCTGCTTTGCGAATTTTCTCACCATTTAGAAAATAGTCCATGCCCGTATTCTTTTTTCCAAAGTGCAAAACCTCACATTTACTCGCATTGAATTTCATCAGCCATTTCCTGGACCACTCTCCTAAACTGTCTGAATCTTTCTGCAGCTTCCCCACCTCCTCAGTACTACCTGCCTGTCCACCTATCTTCTTATCATTGGCAAACTTTGCCAGAATGCCCCCAGTCCCTTCATCCAGATCATTAATATACAAGCTGCGGCCCCAACACTGAACCCTGCGGGACACCACTCGTCACCGGTTGCCATTGCGAAAAAGAGCTTTTTATCCCAACTCTCTGCCTTCTGTCGGTCAGCCAATCCTCAATCCAAGCCAGTAGCTCACCTCGAACACCATGGGCCCCCACCTTGCTCAGCAGCCTCCCATGAGGCACTGTATCAAAGGCCTTTTGGAAGTCTAGATAGATAACATCTACTGGGTTTCCCCTGGTCTAATCTACTTGTTACCTCTTCAAAAATGTCACCACACAAGGTGCCATCTTAGGCACAAGTATCTGGGTGCCGACTCTGAAGAACAAATTAGGAAGAAAGAACAAAGTTAAAAGTTAAACGTTGCTGTGATTGTAGTACAGTGACACCTTCTTAGTTTTAAGTAGAAAATAAAGAAATAAAGCAGAAAGTTTAAGCGTTATGGTCTTGCCAAGGTGGGGCCCCGTTTCGAGAAATCACCTCATATGTCTCATATATGATCTCCCTGGTAATTGGAATGTCTGTAAGATTGCTGTTGGACTGTCTCTTCTCCTATCCTCATTCCCAAGGTTTAGGCCATGGTCTTCAATTGGATTGGCTTATGCTTATGGGCAAGGTATGGCAGGGGTATGCTGTTGCCTTCTGCAGGACGGCTGACCGAGGGAGTTTTCTGCATTTCCTCCTCACCAGTCATCAGGTGTATTGGAAAGATTTACAGGCTGACAAATCAACCTGTCTGGCCACATTAAAAATACACATATCCATCGCCATCAAGTATCTGACATGGTCATTGAACCCAGAGTTACTGGTCCTTAAGCCCAGAGTTACTGGTCTGGAGGTAGGGACACTACCACTATGCCACAAGACCTTCATGAGACCACTGTCTGTAAAATGTATTTTGCTATGACTGGTAATGATCTAAATCTGCCTTTCTTTCCATAGGGCAACTGCTTTTGGTATTTTGAATGGACTGTCAAAGTTTGGTGCCATACTCGGTATATCAATATTTGCCTCGTTTGTGGAGATAACGAAGGTGGTTCCCATCCTGTTGGCTTCCATTGCATTAGTAGGAGGTGCCCTGCTTGGTCTCCGACTTCCTGAAACCCGGGAGCAGGTTCTGATGTGATGGGATTTCCAAACCCTTCTGGACTCACAGTAAAATGCACAGCTGCTAACCACTGTCCTTATAGCCTAAAGCATCCACTCTACCATCTGTGCTTTCTGTGACTGGACTCACTTGTGCTCTCTGTGCCCTCACCAAGCTTTCACATAGCTAGTTACCGTGTACATCCAGAACTTGTTCTGTGCACCTACCCCACAGGCTGAGATGGGGAAGTCAAGAACTATCGGAAGGGTTCTTATTTGCACACTGCAATTTCCTGGTAACTTGTAGATCTTCTGCTAACCATATATTCTTCATTATAATTAGGTATTCCCTCTTTAAAAAAGTCAGATACCAAATTTTAGGAAATTTCTTCCAGGCTTTTTCATGCTAATTTTGTAAGGTTTTGGTGGGGAGCTTCTTGAATCTGGTGCAAACCATGAACTAGCATCATCACCATCGCAATTGTGCTTTTACTGGTTTTGGTGAAATAGCCCTTGAACATTTATAAAGGGCCACATTCAGTCGACATCCTGACTGTTACCTCCTGATTCCAGCTTCGGTAAAGCTGCATCAATGGGAACTTTGTGTCTCAGTGTGATGGGTGGACTGAAGCTTGAAGAATTGTCAATGCACCATTGGCTGTAATTCATGGGGTTGAAGGTCATTTATTATGCCCCTTGCCCCAGTTGCCACATGAAGGGCAATCAGTGTTAGCATGGTTCAGTTGAAAGCAACTTTAGCTCGGGGGGTTACAGGACATGCGAAATGCTGTCTAACAACTGAAAGAATGGTGGAAGCTGTAAATCAGAAACCAAAACAGAAGTTGCTGGAAAAGCTTGGCCGGTTTGGCAGCATCTGTGAAGAAAAAAATCAGAGTTAACGTTTCGGGACTGGTGACCCTTCCTCAGAACGGAACCAGATTTGCTGAGCTTTTCCATCAACTTCTGCTTTTGTGCAAAACGCTGTCCTTTGAATGAAGCATAATTCCAGATCTTTGTCTATTTTTCAAGAAGAAATATCCCATGACATTAACAGAGGATTCTCCCCAAGTTCTCCTACAACCAAAGCACTGAAGAAAAACAGATTTATTGGTTATTCAAATCTAGGGATCCAGTGGATCTACCTAAGGCATACCCTCTGCCAATTCTCTGTGACTCCAATCTTTCCTCTTTATCAGTCACTGATAATTGCATCCCATTTTCAATTTCAATGGCCAAGACAATGAGGGAAAGGAACATGTGAGGTGGTCTCCCCATCACCCTCCTCACCTATATTTAGGGAAAAGACAAGTCCTCTTCAACAAAGTTCCTCCACCTGGAAGAAATTGTAGTCCCCAGCTCTTCTGCCGTCATGAAAATTCATTGGTTCCACTGTTGGACCTGGCTCAGAACCCTCAGTATGGTATCCCTCCCTGGGCCTGGGTCAATTGACAAAAGGACCAACTTGATTATCTCCTGAGGTCTCAACTGATTCTGTTTGATGATCCTGTTTCATGTTGTTTCATGTGCTGCAACAGAAAGCCTTTACCCAGGTGACTGGGTAGTTCAGTGAGTCAGCTGGCTTGGTATTTCACCTTGCAGATCAGCCATTAAGTGCAACAAAGCTGATGGAATGCAGTTTTTATTTGCTGTCTGTTTGCATGAGTGCTGTTTGAAATGAGTTTGGCCGTCGGGTATAGTAACATTGTGATTATAATACTTGACTCGTGATCCAGAGGCTCCAAATCATCTTTCAGAGAATATGGGTCCAAATCCAATGTAAATTTAAAATTGATTAAAAATAGTTTGAACTAAAAGGAAAAGGGGGTTGGTTCACAAAAAAATCCTGACTTTCCATGGCACCTTTCACATAATGATAAAGCACATTTGTTTAGAGCAAGGTTTACTCTCCATTTAACCTGCAGTAATATGATTCACCTTAATGAGCTTGAATCTGATGAAAAAGAGAATAACCTTCAGTTTTATGTTCTTAAGGCAGTTTTAGAAGCAACCTTCTTAGGTTATATTGGCCTGATGCAAAATTGGCACCCTTTGACTTTAAATGGAAGGGCTCAGCCTAGTAACAGTGGCAAAATAGAAAGGAGATTATAATGTCAAAAATATGAGGTGTTTCAATTTTTTAAAAAAACAATTTAATATGTGAAAAGTTGTCATCTCATTATCACTGAATCGAGAGGTAATAGAACCAGAGCAGGGCTGAATTCCGCACCATATCAATTCTGTGATCCTGATGTTGGTGAGCATGTGCTACTTTATTTCTTGAAGAGATATTAATTGACAAAAAAAAATTTAGAACTTTTTTCATGATGTATATGCCCTCAGTGGTTTGCCCATCCATTTTGGAGAGCACTTCGGATTCAGCTGTGAGTCTGGAGTCACGTGCAGGTCAGAGCAGGGAAGGGCAGCAGGTGATTTCCTCCATTAAAGGATGTTTGTAAGCCAGTTGCTTTTTATTGATAGTTTTGTAGTCACCATCATTGTAACCACCAACAATTCCTCAATGATTTGGTAATTCTTTTCGTGACTCATTTTAAACTGAAATACCACCAGCTACATTTGAAAACTGCACCTCCAAAGCTTTGGTTAGGCCTTTGGGTTACTAATCCGGTGATATTACTCCAATGCTACTATCTCTACAATTGAGCCAACAATGGGCAGTTTAACAGACAGTGAAAGTGTGCTACAACTGTAAAATTCTACTGTTACATAATATTATTGACCTGATGGCAAGCACTAAACCACCATAACCCTTTCTGAATCTGCATTGCAGGCATATTGATCAAATCCTCGACGAACATGACCTGCCCTCGGTCAGTAACAGGAGCATATGTTGCAGTTTACATTAAGGGGAATAGAGAATGCTGCATAGGTGGGAAAGCAGGTGCTAAAAGTGGGCTGGCAGAGCCGGTTTTTGAGAAAAGGAGGTTCTTTGGGTTTGGAAAAGCAGGAGGATCTAGCAATGGAATTCCATTGGGTAATGGGTACAAGGAATGATCAAGAAGTCTCCAGGTTGTGTTGGATTTAGTGCCTTTGTCTCCTTAGGGCAGGGAAGTGAGGAGATTCAAGATGATCATGGCTGATTTGCAGCACAATTCCACATTCTTGCCTGCTCCCTCCTTCCTTCTTGCTATTGAAGGAGTCTAGTGAAGTTTCACCAGGCTGATTCCCTCGATGGTAAGACTGACATATGGAGACAGATTGGATCAACTTGGCCTGTACTCATTGGAATGTAGATGAATGAAGGGCAGATCTCATAGAAACATATAGAATGCTGATGGGACTGGACAGGTGTGGCGAGGGAAGAACATTCCGGATATTGGGGAAGCCGAAACAGGGGATCACAATCTAAGAATAAAGGGTAAGCCATTCAGGACTGAGATGAGTAAGAATTTCTTCACTCAAGAGAGTTGTGAATGTTGGCTATTTTCTCTCCCAGGAAGCCTTTGGGCCAGTTCATGAGATCTGTTCAAGAGGGAACTGGATGTGGCCCTTGTGGTGAAAAGGGTCAAGGGAATATGGGGAGAAATTGGGAATGGGATACTGAGATTGCAAGATCAGCCATGATCATATTGAATGGTGGCGCATATTCGAAGGGCTGAATGGCCTACTCCTACCCCTATTTTCTATGTTTCAATGTTTCCCTGACAGTTCAAAATTCCATTGAACTTGATCTTGAACCTGATAATGGAGTTTCTGGGGTTGACTGTTTCAAAGATTCATCATCCTCTGAGTGAAGAAATTCTTCCTCACCTCAGGCCTGATTGAAAGATATGCTTTTTCAGATTGCTCACCCAAGGAAAACAAGCTCTCTGGCAGGAGTGAAGAATGTTTTATTCATTCCTGTCTGCTTACTGTATAACCACAAAGGGCTTAGGGCTTATGGAATAGAAAAGTGGAACCATTTAATTCCTCACCTTGACAAGAACAGAATGGAAGCAAAACACAATCTGCATCGTACTAGGCAGAAGGAGGCCATTCATACCATCAAATCTGTGCTAACTCTTTGGAAAAGCTATCCAATCTGATCCATGTCATCATTTCTTTCCTCTTAGCCCTGCAAATGTTTTGTACAATATATTTGTCTAAAAATGTTTATAACTTTGAAATGGAAAATTCGTTCCAGTGTGTTGCTAGATACAGCTGTGCAGCACAATTCCTTTGAGCAATTACATCTTGACAAGGAATATCCCACTTTGGAATAATACGGAACAGTCCTCTATCATTTATGAGCCATTAATATTTAACTGTCTCAGCCCAAACAGAAGCATTATCAAATGTTTTCCTGTCGGTGAGCTTTTGAGTGAAGCTGAACTGCTCGTTAAACCTTGGATTTTCAGTGTGTTTGCAGAATGCAGGTTAACGGATGTCTCAGGAATAGGTATAGCAGAAAGAAACACAATTACCAACCAAAGACAGAATTTTTTTTAGTGCTAGAAATTACTTCCATATCTGGCAAAGAAAGACTTGCATTTATGTAGCACCCTTCAAGATCTGAGGGCATCCCAATGTGCTTTGAAACAATGAATTAATTTGAAGTGTAGTCACTACTGTTACTAGAGAACGTAGCAGACAATTTTATGCTGTAGACTCCTGCAAACAGATGTAAGATAATGACCTGATAATCTGCTTTAATCTGCTGAGGGGTATCTTTGGGCCAGGACTCCAAGGAGAATGCCCTGCTCTCCTTGAAAGTTATACTAAGAGATCTTTTACACCCAGCTGAAAAGACAGTGGGCTCAGTTTGACGTCTCACCTAAATGACAGATGAAAGGCAGATCCATGCAATTCCGAAGAAGTGTCTGCATAACTTCATATCAGAAGATGAAAACTGTTTGTCCCATTTTAGCTCATCCATTCACTGTGACTTTAGGCAGCATTCCTTCAATTCTGAAACTAGTTCAGAAACAAGTCGAGGGTTTTATCTGCAGTTATTCCCAAACACTGATCACCTTTTAAGGAGGAAACCGAAAGTTCTTATTTCAGGCTCAAAGATGTCAATAAATTATTTTTGACCTGTGACCTTTCACCCTATTCCGATGGTTTAACACAACATAATTTTCCAAGCTTAGCTTTCCCATCCCATTTATAATCTCATAGATGCCGAAAAGATCATTTCTCAGTTGACTCTGATCAAAGATGAAGAACCCACATTTTTTGAAAATAATCTCATCGACATTGTGAGATGTTACTCTGTTTTATTTTTCTCTTTTGCACATTCATTGTTCTTGATTGAATTCTCGGCATTTTCTATTTCTGATTCACATTTCACAGATTCTGCAGTTCTTACTGTCTCTTTGATTCCCTTTATATTCCTTTTAGAGATTGGAACAATGTTGTTATATTTAGAGTTAGGTGCTCGCTTTGGGGGTGTTGAGTGTGAGTTCTATCAGTTGGCTGGACACTGCTTTGCAATGCAGAGGGACCCAGGCAGCCTGTTTGAGGTTGAAATTGTATCAGAGATAATGGGAACTGCAGATGCTGGAGAATCCAAGATAACAAAGTGTGAAGCTGGATGAACACAGCAGGCCAAGCAGCATCTCAGGAGCATGAAAGCTGCCGTTTCGGGTCTAGACCCTTCATCCTAAACGTCAGCTTTTGCGCTCCTGAGATGCTGCTTGGCCTGCTGTATTCATCCAGCTTCACACTTTGTTAGCCTGTTTGAGGTTATTGTGAAAGTCCCGCCTTCTCAACGTCATCCCTTCCCTGAGGTGTGGTGACACTCAGGTTAACTCTACAACATTCATCGCTCTCAAATGAGAGAGAGCAGACCTTTGGATCTATGCTGACTTTATCTTTATGAGCTTTTAAGGGCTGACTCAGCATAGTCCAACAGTTAGAGTGAAGTTTGTTAGAAATTAATTACAAATATCTGTGTATTACGCGTCATATAAGATCGAAGACATAAAGCCCACAAGGTCCCGGGCTCAGGAGAGAGCAACCAAGTTGGGAACAAGGAAGCTACAATTAATCTAAATGCCATTAGGATATGAAAGAAAATATCAGATAAAAGTTTCCAAATCTGTTTACATTTTGATGATGCATGTTGGAAATTGGGAAGATGTCACATGAGGATAAATTGAGGCTCAACTGTGATATCACAAGTTCCTCACTAGTACTCAGTTATCCATGTCTGTTATTGATGGATGTCCCGTGGGACTGGAAGATTGAAGGGATAGTGATGGTGATAGAACCATATTCCAGCAAGAATCAACTTCTGGAGAGGAGGCTGGAGGGAATAAAAGAAAATTTTGACATTTTCTATTGTAGGTTTAGAATTCTTGAGCTGGGAAAGCCAGGCAAAGCCAATATGGACAGGATGGGCTGAATGGCCTCCTTCTGTGCTATACAATTGTAAGATTGAATTTTAGCTGCTGTTACATGTTGAAAATTTGGATTGATAACAGAGAAGGCAAATCTAAGCACATAGATCAGATGTATTCAGCTGGTTTGTAAGGAAACATGAATGAAAGGGTGTTTGGTTCTTGGAATTGTTTACCCAGCGGGAGATACCTTCATGATAAAACTGACTAAGTCTTTTAAACAGAGGCAGCAGCAGGAAGGCAAAAGTGTATGCCAATCACTCACCAGCTGTATAAGATTAAATCACTGCAGATGGAATATGGCCAGGTTACTAGTTTCACACATGGGCTGCAAGCTGAAGAGTCAATTCTATAGTCACATCCAACGAGGAGGCTTTCTGTGAGCTGCTGGCCCAGTAAGTACCAATAAAGACAGCAGCAAAATAAATCACCCAGAGAGCCAACTAGAACGGTTGACTCTTCACTGGAAAGCAATGTGACACAGCTTACATACGTCTAAATTTACACTGTCAGCTTACACTGTTAAACCATTATGACTCACAAGGGTTCAGTATTAATTGACTGTATATGGGTTGTAAAATGTAAAAAGAAAAAAATGTCTGTGTATTGTCTAAATGTGCATGCTGCTTAGCCATTCACATATTGACAAAACATTCAGTGCAGTATAAATATGTACAATTTATATTCATTGAGAGAAGTGCATGCTGCTGTTTCTAAGGCAAGTGATTGCTTTAATTCCATTTTCGAGACTGCCGACTTCAAAAACATTCACTGCTGGACATGCAACCTCATGAAAAGAAGTAATATTTTATAAAATTATTTATTCCAATAAAAGGCAATAACATTTTCTTTTCAATTTTAGCACTTCAATCAGAAACCTCTATGTTTAGTCTTTAAGTGAAAGAAAAAGCTTTACTTGTGATAGATGTCTTGTAACTGCTGGTGTCAATTTTCATGTCACATTAGTGAATGTTAGTTTAGCAACCTTATGGCGCTCTATGTTATCTGTAAATAAAAAAATGGCGTATCCACTTGTCCAAGGTGAAAATAAAAAAAATATAGTTTTCATGTTTTATTTGGGTGAACGTTTGACCATAGTTTCATCTGACAATTATTTTTCTACAAGCTTGTCTGGCTGTTCTTGAGAATCGGAGACTGATACTGACAATCTGAGCCTGTTTTGTTTCTTTGTGTAATATTAAAAAAATACTTTTAATGCTACCTGAATTTCATTTGAAATCTGTGCAAATTGTCGTACATTCGTATGCAGTTCCTCTCAAACTTTTTGTAAGTTTGTTTATAATGGTAGTCACTGATGTAAACGAGTCATGCTGGTATATAACCCTTCAGCCAGTAGTGGTGCTGTACTGTCAACAAGAACAGGGGAATGTGATGAACAGCATGACACGTTTTCGTAGGATCTTGCCATTCTAAATGTGGATTTGGGATTTTAATGATAATACAAAAATAAGGACAGATTTTAATCATTTTAGTGTGGAGTTTTAAATCCATCCACATGCCTTGGTTTAGTTGCAAAACCCCACCCTCAATATCATACCTTCCTCACAATTTCCTCATCTCTTAACATATTTGGCCTGGCCTTGGTCTTTATTCAGTGTACTCAAATCTATGAAACATGTCTATACATGTGTTTCATAGTTTGCTCAATGTCCAGTTGGGTAAGGATGGTGCCTAATGCTGTCAAGTGATATATAAAGGAAATGATCCCCGGTTTTATTTTGGAGGGATTTTCGTTAGCTGATACCAGCCTGTATGGAATCTTTAGAATTAATTATGCTGTCCGTCATTCACATATCCTATCAGGGAAGTGAAATATCAGCAAAGTGCCTGCTCCTCATCAGTGTTGATACCCAATGTTGAAGAGGGCGTAAATATGGATTTCAGTAAGGGTATTTCAGACTAAACTGTGATGCACCACACAGCCCAGCAGCACCACTAAAAGACCTGAATAACACTGATCCCGTTCAAGCTATGCGACTGCTCTCAATTTGCTGTATTTTCAGAAGGAACTTTGAATTCTCAAATCCACCTTGAGCAATTGCAAGAGATGAATGGTTAATGAAACAAAAGAGAGCTAGGAGTTGCTGCTTGGCCTGCTGTGTTCATCCAGCTCCACACTTTGTTATCTTGGATTCTTCAGCATCTGCAGTTCCCATTATCTCTGATTATATCTGTGAGATGGAACTAATGACTTCCCTTATCCAGCTTCAAACAAACAAATATATTCCTAGTTGTTAATATCCTATTGAACTGATCATATTGGACAAGAGTCACATTGGCTTGGTTTATGGTTGTGACAATCATTATAGTACTGAGTAAATCAGGCAAAATATTTAGGGGTCATAAACATTGGATAGTCATTAATAATGCCAAAACAGAATTTACAAACCAATTGTTTACCAAGAGTGTGAGTAGAATCTTGTATTTACTAACACGAAAAGTAGTTAAGGAAAATAACATTTCATGAGAAGAGGTGAGATAAATGCATGAGGACAAAGGAATATAAGGATGGATATTTTTAATCAATCTTCCAACATACCTCTGGAGCAGGTGAGATTTCAAGCTGGGTCTTCTATCCAGATATGTGGGCACTACCAATGTGCTCTAGGATTCAATGGAGGTTCTGAGCGAGTTAGACACAGTAGAGAGATATGCAGTGTATAAATGCTTGCACAGACTTGGTAGGCTGAATGGCTTTTGTCTGCTTCATAAACACTATGTTATTCTGTCCATCAGCTGGTGTCAGCTCAATTGATTATGCAGGCTTCCAGGAATAGAATGAGGCAATTATCTCTGCTCCAACCCATCCCCAGTCCTACACTGTGTCCTGGGCCAGCTTTGACACAATTACAATGGCAGCTAGTGTTAGGCAATTAGTGGGGACCAGTGTGCATCTCACAAATTGCTTTTTAAGATTGCGCTCTGCGGAGGTTTTTAAAATCCATTCACAGCTTGTGGAGTCACCAATCAGACCAACATTTATTGCCTGACCTTAACTGCCCTTGAGAAGGTGGTGGTGAGCTGATTTCTTGAACTGCTGCAGTCTGTGTGTTCAGGTACAGCGAGGGTGCTGTTAGGAAGGGAATTCCAGAATTCTGAACCAGTGGCAGTGATGGAACGGCAATATATTTCCATGTCCATGGCGAGTGAATGTGTGGGTGGTGGGGTTCCTATGCGTCTGCTGGCCTTGTGTGATGTCAATGGCCTCCAAACTCTTTAACCCCACATCACTTTGTGAATTTAAGTGGAACCCAGGATCTGCCTGAAGAAAATCTACAGCTTATTTTTAAAGCTATGTTAATCTAAAAGCAAGTACTAGTAATGAGCTATTTTGTCCTGTACTCACCAAGTCTCTGTGTGATTCCTGCGACTATACATTATCTAGCAGTGCCTTGAAGCCTGGATTTTAGCCTGAAACTGTGAGTTGTATACAGTCTATCAAATAGGCATCTGTGAGGTGGATGTGATACTTGGACTTAACTATCTTATTTTTGCAGAACATTGCCTCTCAGAGGATTGCAGCGTCAATGTACGTTTTCACTTTGAAAGCACAGGATGACAGAATTGGGTATTTTTCTTCATTTGTAAGTTCCCAAAAATTACTGTCCCTTTATCTAACTTTCAGCTCAATATCATTTTGCATAGTAATTACCATGGAATCCCTACAGTGTAGAAACAAGCTGTTCAGCCCACAGACCCTCAGAAGAACATCCCACCCATACCCACCCCTGTAACTATGTGGGCAATTTAGCATGGCCAATTGTTCGGCTAATCTACCCATCTTTGGACTGCAGGAAGTAACTGGAGCACCCAGAGGAAACCCATGCAGACACAGGAAGAATGTGCAAACTCTATATAGACAGTTGCCTGATGGTGGGACTGAACCTGGGTCCCTGGTGCTTTGAGGCAGCAATCCTAAGCACTGAGCCACCATGCCTCCTCTCCATTTTTTTAGATTTTAGGTTTTTATTGTCAAGTGTACTCAAGTACAGAAGCACAGGAGTACAGTGAAAAGTATAATATTGCCTTTCATGGCACCATTTTAGGTACCAAGGTACACAGGTATAAAAAATCTTAGGTATAAAGTAATAAGAGAAATTAGAGTTCAAAAGATAAGTGTTACTTTATAGAATAAGTACAACAATAAAGTAATAAGTTAATAGCATTGAAGTTTTTTGTAGCTTGAACTACGACCCTAATGGAATAAGTTAAAAGGTCAGCCTTTGATCAGTCCTCTGTTTATTTCACTGTCCAGGAGACCACAGCTATCTCTTTCCAAAGCTGCCACTGCAGATACCATCACTCCTGCTAAAACTGCCCCCTCTCTGATCTCCCTCTGTAACTTGGGAACATGCCCAGGCACCATCCACTTGCACGCTGAGCGAAGACACTGCCATGACCTGCTGAGAGGCCAGGCTGAGACCTTCCACCAACAGCAGAAAGGCCAGGCTGAGACCCTCCATGAGCAGCAGAGACACCAGGCCGAGACCTTGCACAAACAGCAGAAAGGCCAGGCCAAGACCATCCATGAGCAGCAGAGAGGCCAGGATTGGAGCCGCCATAAGCCACCAAGAGACTAGGCTGGGACCTGCTGAGAGGCCAGGCTGAGATCCTTCACAAGCAGCAGAGACACCAGGCTGAAACCCTCCAGGAGCAGCAGGGAGGCCAGCCGAAATGGTCCATAAGCAGCAGAGAGACCTGGCCGATATGCTCCATAAGCAGCAGAGAGACCAGACTGAGTCACACCACAAGCAGCAGAGAGATCAGGCTGATATGCTCCACGAGCAGCAGAGAGACCAGACTGAGTAACACCGCAAGCAGCAGAGATACCAGGCCGAGACCCTCCAGGAGCAGCAGAGAGACCAGGCTGAAACCCTCCACGAGTGGCAGAGAGATCAGGCCGAGACCCTCCACAAGCAGCCAAAAGGCCAGGCTGATACGCTCCATGAGCAGCAGAGAGACCAGGTCGATACGCTCCATGAGCAGCAGAGAGACCAGGCCGATACGCTCCATGAGCAGCAGAGAGACCAGGCTGACACCTGCCAAGCGACTGGGCCAAGACCTGCCATGGGAAGGTGACCACCAAGAGGAGGAAAAGACCAAAATTGAGTAAAAAGACAAAAAAGGGGAAAATAGGAAGGAAATGGGAAATAAACAGAAGCAGAGGAGCTCTAGTTGGAGCATCCTACTCTGCTGTTATCTTGAGCATATCAAATCAAACAGCTGGTGGCATTTGGTCACCAAACCATCGTTTGTTGGAAGGAATGGATTTGAAGCAAACACAACTATTTGTTCCATAGCATCTAATTGCTGAAATCGCTTGTTGAATCCCTCGACTAACTTCCTTAGGGGTGTACAGACGTATTCTGGCTGAAACCATTTTCTTTGCCTTTGACAATCTTAATAACAGCTTCTGTCACGTGAGAAAAGTCCTTAACTTTACTCGCTAATGCTTCCTGGTGGATCACATGGTGGTAACTGACAAAAGCGGGGAAATAAGGATCATTTCTGCAAAGTACAACAACGCCCACAAATGTGCCAAACTTGGCTGGTGCGGCATCATTTCCGATGGAAGCTAATTTCCTGATTGGAATGGTTTTCTGAAGCGCATGTTTGAATTTGTTGTAGTTACAGCCAGCTCTTGTTCCCTCTTTGAGGGTCAAAAGGAGATTTTCTTCAGTATTAAAGTGCGTAAAACTGTGCACACAAAACCAACAGCTGGCCTGTGTCAGCGATGTTGATTGATTGATTGAACTTCAGGTCAACAGTCCTTCAGTTCCTGCTGTAGTTGCTGAAAGATATTGTTGAACAAAGATTCCGCTTATCTTGCTAATGTGGAAGAATCAATACTTTGGATTGCTGTTATTATTTCTGCTTTGTTCTTAAAGTCTTTGAACAAAGAACCAGTGATAAGTCTCTGCATCTTTAATTATTTCATGCCATCTGCAAATGATTTCTGGTGTTTTGCCAGTGGATGGCAAACACAGGATGGCAGTTTGAATCAGGCCTTAACTTTTGCTGCTGGCTTATGGAAAAAAAGACTGTTGAACTTGCAAAAAGTTTTCAGCTCAATGATTTTCTTTGCTCAAAGCAGGTGGTTCAAGGAAATTCCATTCTCAAATCTACTGTGCATCATTGTTTGGCAATGCTCTGAACTCCTTTTTACTTATCAATGTACTTTGGTACCATATAAGGCAAACACTCATCTCTTCCACTTGTGAATAGAAATTCATTTTCCTGATCTGCCTGTATTTTTGGTCTCAGTATTGTTTCACTCTATCGTTTGTGACTCTGCATCTGCTCATACTGCAGATGGACCTCTGAGTCCATGCCCTTGGATCATCCGGCACGTTGCTGGCTGCTTTCAAGAGTGGACATATAAGCAGTCACTCTGTGGTTGCGGTTTGTTTCCAGAACCCTGGTCAGATATTGGATGTAGATCCGGTAGCATTCCCTGATAACAAAGTGTGGAGCTGGATGCGCACAGCAGGCCAAGCAGCATCTTAGGAGCACAAAAGCTGACATTTCGGGTTTCTGATGAAGGGTCTAGGCCCGAAACGTCAGCTTTCGTGCTCCTAAGATGTTGCTTGGTCTGCTGTGTTCATCCAGCCCCACACTTTGTTATCTCGGATTCTCCGGCATGTGCAGTTTCCATTATCTCCAGTAGCATTCCCTGTCATTTTATTTTGTCCTACGGATAAACAGTTGTGGAAATAGAACTGTGATATCTACAGACAAATGGTGGAGAAGGGGGACTAGCTGAGTTGCTCTAGGAGAAAGTCCACACCGACATGGTGGGCTGAATAGCCTCCAATGTTTTGTCTGTAATTGGCCACAAATTTGCATGAAACCATCAGCCTCCGTGTCATTTCTGCTTGCATCTCATTGGGGCTGTTGGATTTGAGACAAATTGGATGACAACGTGATTGTCTTTATCTATTATCCCCTCTTTTCTCCCCACCCCAGCCACGATGTGGCTGCCACTGTTATTCCGTGCTCACAGATGAAAAAACAAATCCCTGCCTATGGTTCCATGTTTTGAACTGTAGCAGGAACTTAGCAGGAGTAAACATCAATAGCAGAAGAAGGTGGGAGCAGTGGTGAGTCAACACAGTTTGGAGCTGGAGGAACACAGCAGGTCAGGTAGCATTAGAGGAGCAGGAAAGTCGACGATTCGGGTTGGGACCCTTCGGAACTTCTGAAGAAACATTGACTTTTCTGCTCCTCTATTGCTGCCTGACCTGCTGTGTTCCTCTCGCTCCATACTGTGTTGACTCTGACTCCAGAATCTGCAGTTATTGGTATCTGGGAGCAATGGTGAGGGCTGAATATTTTTGAGACTAGCCAACATATATCACAAAGAGGAAAGACTTTGCTCTTAAAAAGCATTTTCTGTAACAATCGAAGCAATAAAAACGATAGGAGTTGGAGATGCTGGCAGCATCTACGGAGATAGAGAAACAGAGTTAATGTTCTGAGTCCGTTATGACTTCTTCAGAACTGACATCTTAAAACAAGTTACAGCTGATGATGTGCTTGTTCACTGCTATGATGTAGGGGACACAGCAATCAAATTACAGAGTGCAAACTCGCACAAAAAGCAATGGTGATAAGGACCAGACAACCTGTTTTATGATATCGATTCAGGGATAAATATTGGCTGGGACATGTGCTCGGATCTGATGCATGCTTCCCTGCTCCTCCATTGATGTTTGGAGAAATGCAATGCAGATTCTCTTCCCTTGTGGTCATTCAGAATACCTTCCTTTGATGTGCTTTACAGCTTGTGATGTGGTCACTGTGACACAGGAGAGATGAAATGCAGACTGAGTGATCACTTTACGGGACACCTCCATTCAATTTGCAAGGGAGGCCCCCAGTTTCTGTTGCTTGTCATTTTAATTCTTTCCCCCTTGTTTACAGTCTGACCTTGCTGTTCTTCAGCTTCTACTCTGTTCCAATGAAGGTCTGGGAGACAGCCTTATCTATCATAAGCTATAGGAACGACATTATTAAACTGGAGAGGGCTCACAAGAAATTTACCAGATTGTTGCTGGGAATGGACGGTTAAAGTTTTCAGAAGTTGGAACTTTCTCACTGGAGTGTCGGAGTTTGAGGGGCAATCTTATAGAGGTTATAGGTTGGGAGATTTCAAAAGTAGGGGGCATATTTTTAAGGTGAGCATAGAAAGATTTAAAAAAGACTTGGGAGCAATTTTTTTTTACTCAGGGAGTAGTTTGCGTGTGGAATGAACTACCAGAAAAAGTGGTGGATACAGGTATAGTTAGAATGCTTAAAATACATATAGATAAATGTATGAAGAAGAAATTTTTGGAGGGGTACAGGCTAAGCGCAGGCAGTTGGAACTAGTTTAGTTTGGGATTATGGTTGGCATGGATGAGTTGGACTGAGGGGTCTGTTTCAATGCTGTAGGACTCTATGACCCAATCACCAGCATTATTGATCTGAAAAGTTAACTGTGTTTCACTCTCCACAAATGTTACCTGATTTGCTGAGTATTCCTAGCATGTCTTTTCATGCTTTTGAACAACGGCAGCATTGTACCTTATCGCCAGCCCATTGTCCCAAAACAATCCAATCAGAGCAAATGTTTATCAGCAAGACTTATACAACAGTGACACCCACTGTTTGGCATTACAGCAAAATGGAAACTGACATAACCAAAAACAGTGTGAGAGTATTGAAGGCAGATGCCCAATATAAAAAAAAGGCTGAAACTTTCAATCCTTTTTTAATTCATTCACACAATGTGTGTGTCACTGTCTAAGCCAGCATTTATTGTCCATAGGGCATTTAAGAGTCAACCACATTGCTGTGGGCCTGGGGTTGCACATAGGCTAGACCAGGCAAAGTTGAAAGTTACTTTCCTGAAAGGGCATTAGTGAACCAGATTGACTTTTCCAACAGTGGTTTTACGATTCTCATTACCATTTTTGTTTTTGAATCAAATTTAAATTTCATCATCTGCCATAATGGGATTTGAACCCAGGTTGTCAGAACATTAGGTAACAAGGAATAGGGCTGGATGAACACAGCAGGCCAAGCAGCACGAGAGGAACTGGAAGGCTGACGTTTTGGGCCTAGGCCCTTCTTTAGAAATTTTGAAGAAGGCTCTAGGCCCAAAACATCTGCTCCTCTGATGCTGCTTGGCCTGCTGTGTTCGTCCAGCTCTACACCTTGTTATCTTGGATTCTCCAGCAGCTGCAGTTCCTACTATCTCTGGTACAATTTTAACCCTTTAAGAACATTACCTAGGTCTCAGAATTATTAGTCTAGCCATCGTACCATTAGGCCCTTGCTCCCCCCTCATTAACTAGCTAGTTTCCCTGGGAAATAAATATTCCATTGTGTTGCAAAAAATATTTTTAAACGTTCTCACTAGTGCCTGTCCTTTGGTATGAACTGTCTACTGCAATTGGCTAAGGCCCCTGTGACAGCTCCTTCTAAACCTGTCCCCTCTAACAAACGCAGCAGATACGTTGGAGGACCACCCCCTCCAATGCCCTACCTATCACTGTTCCTTCATTGCCACGTGATCAAAATCCTTGGAAATCCATCCTCATCACAGCACTGTGGCTGTACCTCCATCATAGTGACGACAGCAGGAGGGCAGTTCACTCCCCAACTCCCAATTTCTGAATAACAATTAGAGATGGGCAATAAATGCTAAGAACAAGTGAAAAAAATAAGAAATGAGCGCGTATTGAAGGGTCTTGCAAACCTGTGGAAACTCAGAGCCTTGCAATTTTGACATTTTCCTGCAATTATGTATTTTAACAGGTTTAAGTGGGTGAACCGTGATTTGGGTGAATTGACTCTTGGGATCATGTAAGTGTTTCCGCATTCAATCCATGTTTCAAACTTCCCAATCTCTGTCACTATTTTGATTGATACCCCCCCCGATTGTGCTGAACTACTCAGCAACAACAAGCGGAAACTCAACATCTTCACATAGATTCGTTGAGGAGTTTATCCCTTCAGTGACTCTTCATGTTGTGACTTAAGATGGAGGCACACAATCAAGCGTTGCAAGAACAGAGAAGCAGCTTTAAATCAGTGAATGTTTGGAGGGAGCTCAATACTAAACGTGACGCTGATGCAGTTTGGGAGGCAAGATAAAGTTAGAAAGAGAGAGGAGGTGAGTTAGAAGAGGTTTAGAAAGGCAGTTCCAGGGCTTAGGGCCCAGGCAACAACAGCAACAATTTATATCCCTACAGCTCCTTAAGTGGAATGAAACACCTCACGGCATTACACGGGAACATTATAGAGTAAAGTTTGATGATGAGCCATGTAGTCTTTAAGTCAGTTTACCAAAGTTTGTCTCAAAGAGACATGTATTTACAATATTTTGAGGCTTGATGCTGGAGTTGGTTAGGTTAGTTGGCTGGATGGCTGCTCTCTGGCACCCAATAGCAGGGCCTCCATTCCTGTATGTGGCTGACGTTACCATGAAAGCCTATCCTTCTCTTCCCTGAGGAGTGGTGACCCTCAGGTTAAGCTCACTGTTGCTCATCTCTCTGATGAAAGAATGGGATTATGGCAGCTTTACCTCTTTAATGTCATTGCGCTGCTAAATTAAAATATTCTCAGTCTCGTTGTGCTGCTAAGGGATATTTACAAAGTCTGTGGAGGTAAGAAAAGGAGATAAGAAACATCCTACTGTCACTTTATCTTGTTACAAGGCTGTGAGAGAAAACAAAGACATTGTAAACTTCCTGTGAAGATGTAGTTATTTTGGAAAAAAAATGTAAACTATCCAGCATAGACACACAGCTGCAGTAGTGGGACTTATATCTTCTGACCCAGAGGTAGGGACATTATCACTATGCCAAAAATCTATGATCCCTCAGACTATTTATCCTGTGTCTTGCTAGCATGTCACAGAGTCAGACTTGTCCCTTTCTGCTTCCATTTTGAGGAGGAAAATGAGGCAGAGAGATAGGTGTAGGTGGGGAACTTTGAAGTGTAAACGTGGGCAGCTGGAAGGCTCAGCCTCCAATGGTGGAATGGTCGAATTTGGAAGCACTTCAGGGGCTAGAGTTCGGTGAGTGAGCTGAGAGGAGACAGGAGTAAGACAGGAGTGGTGTGCGTTGTTAGAAGGTGGAAGTAGGCAGTCATGCTAATGGAGCGACTGCAAACACAGAACTGTTCATGGTGGCTCAATGAAATTCAGACTTGAGCAAGGGGCCAGAAATAAATGAAGGCAGATATTGTGGATGATTTAAAGTATGGAGGAGGTTAAAGGGAAAGGGAGAGGCAAGACCAATGGAAGATTGAAGACATGAATAAGATAGAGCCAGCCAGGAGCATGTTGGTCTGTTGAGCAAAGGGACATTGAGGAATTCAGGATTAAAAAGGGTGCGAGACAGGAGGTGTCAGAAGCAGCAACGGAATAATTCAGCCCAGAGGTAAGAATGCCCTTACACACTGCACTGTGCATGTTGTGTGAGGGAACTGTGCCATCTAGCGTCCATCTCCTTCCATTGTTGAGAAACATTCATGCACGGTTCTAGAAATAATCTTAGAAACCTCCCCAATCCAGAGTCTCGGCAGTAGCTGAGCATTAGCAGAAATCTTGAATACAACATGCAAACAGCATGCTCAACTTTCATTCTAAGTTACAGGAGCAGATTAAATGTACCCCAGATTTTCAAAACTTCCTGTGAAAGATGTAAATGATTTAAATTTGCTGACAGCAATTGTACAGTGTGAATATCATATCAAGGTTTCTCAAAGCTTTTAGTGGAGGCAGAAAACCCTCAGTTTTACTGATGAAAAGAGTGGAACATGATTCATACAATAACAACTACAATCTCTGAATCACAGAATTGTTATGGTCCTGAAGGGGACCATTCAGTCCATCGTGCCTGTACCAGCTCTGAAAAAGAGTATCATTACATAGTGTCAATATTTCGATCCAAATAGCTATCCAACACTTTCTGCAATGCTTCTATTGAACCTGCCTCTACTACGTTTCCAGGCTCACTGTGTGAAATAAATGTTTTATCACACCATCCTTGCTTCTTGTGCACAACACTTTAATATTAAGAGATAACAAGGTGTGAAGCTAGATGAACACAACAGGCTAAGCAGCGTCAGAGAAGCAGGAAAACTGATGTTTTGGGTCTAGACCTTTCTTCAGAACCTTTAGTATTAATGTCAGTCCTTAAATCTCCATTTCAGGGGTTTTTAGGGCAAAAATAAGAACTGCTGTATCATTGAAGCGGTCAGCAGCTGAACTTTTGGATAGTTGGAGAATATCGACAGTAGCCCCTCAGGGTGGAGATTTTGCTATTGACCTGTTTAGAGTTGTCAGTACATGCTGCTGGAACAGATAGGATTGAACCCTAGCCACACAGACAAGGACGGGTGCACTACAAGGATACCACAAGCACGTTTGCTCCTTAGCTCAGTGTTCTAGGCCCAAGCACCTTCACTTGCTTTATCAATGACCTTCTTTTCATTTGTGGGGTCAGAAGTGAGGTGTTTGCATATAATCAAACAATGCACAGCGCCATTCATAACTCCTCAGATACTGAAAATATCCAAGGCTAAATGAAGCAAGATCTGGACAATTTCAAGGCTTGGGCTGACAGGTAGCAAGTGACATTCATATCACATAACTGCTAGATAATGATCATTTCCCTCAAGAGAGGATCAGACCATCACCCTTTGACATTCAATATAATTGCAATAGTTGAATTGCACACTATCAGTATCTTGGGTGCTAATGTTGAACAGAAACTGAACTGGATTAGCTATGTAAATGATAGGGTTACAAGAGCAAGCCAGAGTCTAGGAATATCAGTTTTGGAACAGCTTGTGATGGAGCCCACAAGAGAGCAGGCTATTCTGGACTTAGTGCTATGTAATGAGCCAGACTTTATAAAAGACCTTAAAGTAAGGGAACAATTAGGAAGCAGCGATCATAATATGGTAGAGCTCAGTCTGCAGTTTGAAATAGAGAAGGCAAAATCGGATGTAATGGTGTTACAGTTAAATAAAGGTAATTACAGGGGCATGAGAGAGGAATTGACGAAAATCGACTGGAAGCAGAGCCTAGCGGGAAAGACAGTAGAGCAACAATGGCAGGAGTTTCTGGGTGTAATTGAGGACACAGTACAGAGGATCGTACCAAAGAAAAGAAAGATTATCCGGGTGGGATTAGACAGCCATGGCTGACAAAGGAAGTCAGGAAATATATCAAAGAAAAAGAGACAGCCTATAAAGTGGACAAGAGCACTGGGAAATCAGAAGATTGGGAAGGCTACAAAAACAAACAGAGGATAACAAAGAGAGCAATAAGGAAGGAGAGGATCAAATATGAAGGTAGGCCAGCTAGTAATATTAGAAATGATAGTAAAAGCTTCTTTCAATACATAAGAAACAAACGAGAGGCAAAAGTAGATATTGGGCCGCTCCAAATTGATGCTGGAAGGCTAGTGATGGGAGATAAGGAAATAGCTGAAGAACTTAATAAGTATTTTGCGTCAGTCTTCACAGTAGAAGACATGAGTAGTATGCTAACAATTAGGGAGAGCCAGGGGGCAGAGTTGAGAATGGTAGGCATTATAAAAGAGAAAGTGCTAGAAAAGCTAAAGGGTCTAAAAATTGATAAATCTCCTGGCCCCGATGGGCTACATCCTAGAGTTCTGAGGGAGGTGGCTGAGGAAATAGTGAAGGCTTTGGTCGTGATCTTTCAAAAGTCACTAGAGTCAGGGAAAGTCCCAGATGATTGGAAAATTGCTGTTGTAACTCCCTTGTTTAAGAAAGGATCAAGGCAAAAGATGGAAAATTATAGGCCGATTAGTCTAACCTCGGTAGTTGGTAAAATTCTAGAATCCATTGTCAAGGATGAGATTTCTAAATTCCTGGAAGTACAGGGTCAGATTAGAACAAGTCAGCATGGTTTTAGTAAGGGGAGGTCGTGCCTGACAAACCTGTTAGAATTCTTTGAAGAGGTAACAAGTATGTTAGACAAGGGAAACCCAGTAGAAGTTATCTATCTAGACTTCCAAAAGGCCTTTGATACGGTGCCTCATGGGAGGCTGCTGAGCAAGGTGGGGGCCCATGGTGTTCGAGGTGAGCTACTGGCTTGGATTGAGGATTGACTGTGTGACAGAGGCAGAGAGTTGGGATAAAAGGCTCTTTTTCGCAATGGCAACTGGTGACGAGTGGTGTCTCGCAGGGTTCAGTGTTGGGGCCGCAGCCGTTCACCTTATATTAATGATCTGGATGAAGGGACTGGGGGCATTCTGGCAAAGTTTGCCAATGATAAGAAGATAGGTGGACAGGCAGGTAGTACTGAGGAGGTGGGGAAGCTGCAGAAAGATTCAGACAGTTTAGGAGAGTGGTCCAGGAAATGGCTGATGAAATTCAATGTGAGTAAATGTGAGGTTTTGCACTTTGGAAAAAAGAATATGGGCATGGACTATTTTCTAAATGGTGAGAAAATTCGCAAAGCAGAAGTGCAAAGGGATCTGGGAGTGTTGGTCCAGGATTCTCTAAAGGTTAACTTGCAGGTAGAGTCCGTAATTAAGAAAGCGAATGTAATGTTGTCGTTTATCTCAAGAGGGTTGGAATATAAAAGCAGCGATGCACTTCTGAGGCTTTATGAAGCTCTAGTTAGGCCCCATTTAGAATACTGTGACCAATTTTGGGCCCCACACCTCAGGAAGGACATACTAGCCCTGGAGCGCGTCCAGCAGATATTCCCTGGAATGGTAGGTTTAGCGTATGATGAACGGGTAAGGATCCTGGGATTGTACTCATTAGAGTTTAGAAGGTTGAGGGGAGATCTAATAGAGACTTACAAGATAATGTATGGTTTAGAAGCGGTGGGCGCGAGGAGGTTGTTTCCGTTAGGCGGGGAGACTAGGACCCGTGGGCACAGCCTTAAAATTAGAGGGGGTAAAATTAAAACGGAAATGAGACGACGTTCCTTCAGCCAAAGAGTGGTGGGCTTGTGGAATTCATTGCCACTGAGTGCAGTGGAGGCCGGCACGTTGGATGCCTTCAAGGCACAGATTGACAAATTCTTGATCTCAGAAGGAATGAAGGGCTACGGGGAGAGTGCAGGGAAGTGGAGTTGAAATGCCCATCAGCCATGATTTAAATGGTGGAGTGGACTTGATGGGCTGAATGGCCTTACTTCCACTCCTGTGTCTTATGATCTTAATACTGCAGGAAGTAACTCCCCTCCTGGCTCCCCAAAGCCTGCCCACAATCTAAAAGGCACAAGCAGGAGTGTGATGAAGTAATCCAATGTGTCTGGATGGGTGCAGCTCCAACAACATTCAAGAAGCTTCAGACCATCCATACAAAGCAGCCTGCTTGACTGGAACCAGATCCACAAACATCCATTCCCCGCACAACAGTTGCTCAGTAGCAGCAATGTGTACTATCAGCATAATGAACTGCAGATATTCTCCAAGGCTTCCCGGACATCTTCCAAACCCATGACCTCTACAAACTTTTAGGACAAGGGCAGGAGGCATATGGAAATGCTATCCCCTGCAAATTTCCCTCAACACTATCCTGTCTTGGAAATATGTCACCATTCCTTTAGTATCATGGAGTTAAAATCCTGGAACTCCCCTCAGTTACAGCGTTAGTGGGTCTATCTACACCAAATAGACTGTAGTGTTTCAGAAGAACAGCGTACCACTAACTTCTCAAGGGCAAACCAAATAAGGAGCATTCAAATCTGGCCAACCAGCCACACCTACATCCCATAAATGAATAAAAATATGCATCGGTGCCTATGAGCTCTCTTTATTGGATGTTAAAAAAAAATCATGTTGAACCATTTTAAAGATGTGCAAGGTTGTCTTCCCCAGTATCCTGACTAATATCTAGCACTCAATCAACATGACAAGACAGTTGACCTGGTCTTTCATCACATTGCCATTTGTGGGAACTTGCTGCGAACAAGTTGGCAGTGATATTTCCAGTACCACAACAACAATTACACTTCAAATGTACTTCAATGATAAGTGCTTCGGGACGTTATGTGTTAATAATAGGTATTATATATACACAATTCATTCTTTCATAAATTGATCCTTTGGTGGATTATTTGTTACAATTTAAGACACTGCAAGTGGATTATGTACTAGATTTTACACCATCCATGGCAAATATTCTCAAGTTGGTCTAGTTGTTTCAGGTACATTAATTCAAATGCCAAGAGAATGTATGATAGAACCCCTACAGTGCAGAACGAGGCCATTCGACCCACTTAGTCTGCAACAACCTTCCAAAGATCATCCCACCCAATCACTGTAATCCCACATGGATTTTCTTTTGCCATGGCTAACCTGCATAACCTGCACATCCCTGGATACCACAGGCAATTTTTAACATGGCCAATCCACCTAACCTGCACACTTTTGGACTGTGGGAGGAAACTGGAGCACCTGGAGGAAACTCACGCAGACACAGAAAGAATATGCAAATTCCACACAGTCACCCAAGGGTGGAATTGAACTAGGGTGTCTGGTGCTGTGAGGGAGCAGTGCTAACCATCAAGCCATGAAAAAAAGTAAGACATTAGGTATGTTGTTTAAACACTTTAAGGTGATCTAAAGTAAATCCAGAAATTGCTGGATAAGTTTGGCAGTCTGGCAGGATCTCTGGCAAGAAAGCAGAGTTAATGTGTTCTAAAGAAGGGTCACAGGAACTGAAACATTAACTCTGCTTTCTCTCCTCAGATGCTGCCAGACAATGCTGAATTTCTCTCGCAATTTCTGGGTTTGTTTCGAATTTCCAGTATCCACAGTTCTTTGATTTTTTTTAAGTTGAAAGGTGATGTTATTTTAATAAACTCAATATGCAGATGCACCTATACCTGGATAATAACATGTGACTACAGACTGTAACCATTCTGCAAATAGCATCATGGTCATAGGTTGTGTCTAGAGAACACTGTGTAACGTTGGCACTAATGCTGTTGTAGATTTCCCACACGCCAACTTTAATTTAGACTGAATAAAATATGGTCAATGTCATTGCTAAAAATTATCACTTTGAATCATTTCAGAACCAAGAGCGAAAGGGTTAAAGGATTAATTAATTCTGACGACTTAATTCCAAAAGCGTGAATTTAAGAGATTCCATGGCACTATATCTGATGTCTCAGCCAATACCTATTCCCCAAACAACATCAATATAGTTTGCAGGTCATTATCACCTCATCATTCTCGGGAACCTGTTCTGTGCAAATTGATTAATGAATGTTTTACATTGCATCAAAGAGTTCTATCTTAAGAATTTATTTATTGGCCACGGAGTGCCAAAGCTATGGAGCTATACAATGAAGTAATATTCAATGAAATTGTGACTTTCTCTTTGCAAAACAGGCTTTCAGCAAAAGTCAACTTTCCTGTGAGACCGGTCTAGTGGAATTTGCTTTTTCAGGATGGTTTACGTCCCCCTTGCTTATAATTTTAGAATTTATTTGTCCTCAGGAATCCAGCTTTAAACTGAATTGTGTTTTGAAAATACCTCCTTAAAAATGTCTCTGTCTTCCCCAGCTTGTATTGCAGATGTGAGCTTTTATTGGCCCAGACAAAATATTTGGGTCGTTGCCTATTATCAGTGCAGTCTGCATTGTTCGCCAGTAGATGGCAGACTGAACAGCATCACACCAAACAAAATTTCTCCCTCTCTAGAAATCAGTACCTTTACATTAATAAGAACAATGAAACTTTTACCAGAGTGCTCCGCAGTCACCAATCTGAATTCTTTCAGTTCCCTCGCCTTGCCCTTTCTTTCCCGAGATGCACGTGTGCAATTTTCCTCCGATCCTTTCCAGAAGTCGCATTTGGTTAGGTTTTCACTAGTAACAGCCACTTGTATTTGATTAAGTACCCGTCTAAATGGTGGGCAATGACAGGCTTGTTAGAATGACGACTGGCTGTTTGACCATGTTGGGATGGTGATAGCTGACTATGTGGCTATGTAGGATGATAACCCTGGTATAGAATCTCTCCACATGATGTACATTCCGAAGGAGTGACTGGGTAATGATCAGAAAAAGGCTGATGTGTTGTCTCCTTCCCAGCATGCGAGCACAGAGGGCAGCATGTTTGTACCTTACTGTGGTACCTAAGTTTGCAAACTCAAAACATTGTGGATGCTCCTATACTAAATAGACTGCAGTGGTTCAAGCAAGCAGTTCAATAACACCTTCTCAAGAGCAACTAGGGACTGGCAATAAATGCTGGCCCAACCTGAGATGCCTAGATTCGATGAATGAATAAAAGGTTAAAAACCCAGTGGTGTCTTCTGTTGCATGTGGTTTAGTGCTACAGCAAGCATTTATTTTGGGTACAAGGATCGAAAATTTACTAATTCTAATACAATACTCTCATTCCCTTATTGAGCCAATTGCCATGATTTGATGCTGGTACATTTGCTCTCTAGTCAGTGGATTCAAAGCAATGTAACTTCAGCCGACACTCTTGCTGGAGTAGCAGAGATGTGCAGGCGAGGTGGATTGGCCATGTTAAATTGCCCATCGTGTTCAGGGATGTGTAGATTAGGTGGGTTATAGGGGGATAGGTCTAAGTAAGATGTCTGAAGGTCAGTGTAGACTTGTTGGGCCGAAAGGCCTGTTTTCACATTGTAGGGTTTCTATGAGTCTATAATTCTATGATGACTATGTTTCAAGGACCTGATGATCCTGCTTTTTCCCTCAGTGGCCAGAGACAATCCGATGATGTGGGATTGCTGGATTTGATTATCTGTTTAAAATCAATAGTGCAGATTGAGCCTACAATCATCTGGCTCAGGAGCAAGAGCAAGGCACCAACATGTTAAGAATACCCCTACTTTTTTTTTGAGTTTTTTGGTTTGGATCCGTGATTGAAGTTAGGAATTGAATTTTGAAAGGTGGCTTGGTTTAAAACAAAAGAGATCAAAGACGGTGTTTCCTGTTGGGAACTGGTCTGGGATGCAATGCAACTCAATTAGTGTGCAGTTAACCCCTGCCTGACACTCCCCTGGACTGGATCGAGGAAAACTTCCCTCGGTCTTTCAGACGTGACAATTTAGTCGCGTGTGTTTGCTGTGTGGGGTGCAGGCTCATGCTGCGGGTGTAAGATCAGCAGAGTGCACTATTGTACAGCAACCTGTCAAATACACTGGAAAACATGACAAGCTGCCTGGCTTTGTGTCTGCATGAAAAAACAAGACAGAAGGATTGAGAGCCTGTTAGCTCTGAACAATATGACAATGTGTAAAATGTCAAGCAGGGATACTGTGTGCATCCAGGTAGATGCATGGTGACCAAGTGAACAGCCATGTGATGGACCCTGCTCCATTCAATAAGATGGTTTGACTTGATTTGATCTAATTTATTGTTGTCACCTGCACCTATGAACAGTGAAAAGTTCTGTTTTGCATGCAGTACTGGCAGTTCATACCATGGAAAGATTGTGGGGTAACAGAACAGAGTGAGGAAGACGAAGTTATGGCTGCAAAAGAGGTGCACAAAAAGCAAGATCAACATTAAATTTGAGACGTCTGTTGAGAAACCTAATAACAGCAGGGAAGAAGCTGTTCTTCAATTTCTTGGTACATGTTTAAGCTTTTGTACCTTCTGCCTGATGGAAGAGGTCGGAAGAGATTACAACTGGGGTGCGAGGGGTCTTCGATGATGTTGGCCGGCTTCCCAAGGCATTGAGAAGTCTGGCAATCAGTATTGTAGCAATACTTCATCGCATGCTGATGTTGCCACACAGCACTGGGAAGCTTATAAGTTGAATGCTGACAGCTTCGGTCTATTTTGATTTTTAGATTGAAGGCTGTTTGGTTTCTGACAGCCCCAAGAGTCATTTTTTTGTTAAAAGCTGATTTAAGTGAGATTTCTGCATTTCACAACTGCTCGCTACTCTGTTGAATGGAATGTCTGCAGCACAGTCAATCTGTCTACATGCCATCTTTCCACCACTCAAGGACCTGCTACCTCAGTGTAACTGTTACTGTACAGCAATGCTCTGCAAACAGTATATTTTGCCTTGCAAACCAAAAATATAAACGGTAATTGCCAAAATTATTATTAATGGGAGGTATTACCCAGGCTAACAACAAATCAAAAATATTTTCTGGTACAATGTTGGGTGTATAATGCCCTGCTGGACATCCACAACCTACAAGTACTAGCCTGTTCCCTTTCTTATAGATTCAGAGAAAAGTACAACGCAGAGGGAGGCCATTCATTCCATTAGGTCTGAACCAGCTCTTTCAAAGAGAATTCAATTAGTTATACTCTGTTGTTCTTTCCCCGTATCCCTGCATTTGTTTTAATAGTTCGAATACTTAGCCTCTGCTCTTTTGATCGCTCCTGTTGAATGTGTCTCCAAAGCTTTCGGAGTATTGAGTTCAATTCTGGTTTCCCAGCTATAGGAGGGATGTTGTTAAACTTGAGAAGGTACAGAAAGGATTTATAAGAATGTTGCCAGAATTGGAGAGTTTGAGTAATGGGGAGATGCTGAATAGGCTGGAGCTTTATTCCCCGGAGCGTCGGAGGCTCTATAAGGATACCCCTCGACCTCATATCCTAGGGTGAAAAAAGTCCCAGTCTATCAAGCTATCCTCCATTCCCCGTAACATCCTATTAAATCTTTTCTGAACCCTCTCCAATTTAATAATATCCCTGCATTAGCAGGGCAATCAGAACTGCACATGATATGCTAGAAGGGGCCCCATCAACATCCTGAAAAACCTCATCATGATGTTCCCACTCTTATACTCAAAGGCCTGAGCAATGAAGGTAAGCATACTGAATGCCTTCTTAACCACTCTGTTCACCTGTGATGCAAATTTCAAAGAATTACATACTTGAACCCCTAGGTCTCTTTGTTATACAACACTACCAGGGCCCTAGCATTAACTGTATAAGTCCTGCCCTTTCTTTGTTTTACCAAACTGAAATACCTCGCATTTGTCCAAATTAAACTCCATAGCCCAATGATCAAATTGATCGAGATCCCTTTGTAATCTTAGATAACTTTCCTCACTGTACGTTATACGACCAATTTTGGCGGCATCCTCAAACGTATTAAACATACCTCCTAAATTCTCATCCAAATTCTTTGTGTAAGTGACACAAAAGCGGACACACTACTGATCCCTGTGATACATTCCTGGTTATATGCCTCCAGTCTGAAAAACAACCCTTGACCAATGCCCTCTGACTCCGGCCATCAAGCTAATTTTGTATCCAATTGGCAAGCTCACCCTGAATTATTGATTTTATTATTCACGTATGGCTGTGGGCATTGCGGCCTGGGCCAGCATTTATTACTGATCCCTAGTTGCTCTTGAGAAGTTGGTGATGAACCACTTGATGAACCTTTTTGAACCACTGCAGTGTAGTCCCGCAATGCCATTAAGGAGGAAATTCTAGGATTTTGACCCAGCAACAGTGTAGGAACGGCAATATATTTCCAAGTCAGGAAGGTGATTATCTTGGTGGGGAACTTGAAGGTGGAGGTGTTCCTATGTACCTGCTGCCCTTGTCCTTCTAGATGGAAGTGATCATGGGTGTGGACGATACTGTCTTAGGATCTTTGGACTGAGCGTCAGTGGAGGAGGGAGTGGATGTGGTGTCAATAAAGCGGGCTGCTTTGCCCTGGATGGTGTCAAGCTTCTTGAGTGCTGTTGGGGCTGCACCCAGCCAGGCAAGTGGAGAGTATGCCATCACACTCCTGACCTGTGCCCTGTAGACCACGGACGGGCTTTAGGTAGTCAGAAGATGAATTACTTGTCGCAGTATTCCTAAACTCTGACTTGTTCTCGCAGCCACTGTGGTGAATCCAATTGAATTTCTGGTCAATGGTAATCCTCACATTGCTGATAGTGGGGGATTCAGTGATGATAATCCCATTGGATGCCAAGGAATAGTGGTTAGATTGTCTCTTACTAGTGATGGTCATAGCCTGGCATTTGTGTGGCGTGAATGTCACTTGCCAGTTGTCACCCTAAGCCTGGAAATTGTTGCATCTGGAATTTGGCTCTTTTGTCCATGTTTGATCCAAGGCTGTAATGAGGTCTGGAGGTGAGTGGCCCTGGTGGAATCCAAACTGGTGTCACTGAGCATGTTATTGCTGAGCATGTGCTGCTTGATAGCACTGTCACTGACACCTTCCATCACTTTACTGATGATCGAGAGTAGACTGATGAGGTGGTAATTGGCCAGGTTGGATTTGTTCTGCTTTTTATATACAGGGCATATTTTGGGTAATTTTCCATACTGCTGGGTAGATGCTAGTGTTGTAACTGTGCTGGAACACCTTGGCAAGAGGAACAGCACATTCTGGAGCACAAGTCTTCATTACTGTTGCTGGAATGTTGTCAGGGCCCGTAGCCTTGATCTAACTTAATCCCATGTGGTCTAACTTTACTGACTCGTATACCATGCAGAACCTTGCCAATGGTTTTAATTATGTTGATGTAAAGAACGCCTACTGCTCTACCCTTATCAATCTTTTTGATTACTTCCTCGAAAAAAAATCAAACAAGCTTGTGAGACACAATTTCCCTCACACAAAACCACGTTGACGATCCCTAATCAGTCCCTGCCTGTCCAAATGCATGTAAATTCTACCTTTCAAAAAACACCTCCAACAATCTACCGACCAACAATGTTAGGCTCACAGGTCTATAGGTCCCAGGCTTCTCCTGCAGCCTTTATTAAATAAAGGCGCCATCTTAACCTTCCTCCAAACCTCCAGCACTTCCGCTGTGGCTATAGGAGCAACAAACCTTTCTGCTGGGTCTTTTTCCTCAGGTGGGGAGTCCAAAACTAGGTTTAAGGTGAGAAGGGAATGATTTAAAAGGAAACTAAGAGGTAGCTTTCTCACACAGAGGGTGGTTGCGTATGGAATGAGCTGCCAGAGGAAGTGGTGCAATTGGATATAAATACGACATTTAAAAGGCATCTAGATGGGTGCATGAATAGGAAGCATTTAGAGGGATATGGGCCAAATGCTGCAAAATAAGACTAGATCCGTTTAGGATATCTGGTCAGAGTTGGACTGAAGAGTTTGTTTCCATGATGTATAACTGGATGACTCTATAACTGTCTGATAGTACATTTCAGACCCTAACCAGTCATTGTGGAAATAATTTTCCTGATGTTGTCTCTGCTCCCTTTGCCAACTATGTTAAAATCTTATCTTTAGCAGTGCAATAATGGCCACCACTGAGGAGAAATATAGGATTTAGATTCATGGTTGCACAATTCCACCCCTTGCGAACTTGGCAGTTTACTTTCAACTTTCACAAGCTTTGAGAAATTTCTGCATTTGCATTTTAACTGTAGAAAGGTAAGGTTGGCACTTAAGCATCATAAGCACCTTCTAAACAATGAGATTAAGCTCCTGCAATGCCATTAATCCATGTCCGATGTTGGGAGTTTGCAATGGAACCAAATTCCAGGGCTCATTTTCACATGGGCTGTTCAACTGCACTATATTTGCAAGAAAGGTGGCCTGCAATGCAAAAGTTGGTGAGCGTCTTCTTTTTAGGCTCTAAAAGGGGGTTCTCAGGGTCTTTTTAGGTTGTCCTTATATCGCTCAAAGGATAGCTTTGATGTTGTTTTCCGTGAGATGGTTTCCCACTGGAGATCCGCATGGGGATTCTGTGATTGTCCATGTGGGAGACATGACTTAGCCATGCATGTTGAATTATCTGTTGGGTAGTCTCTGTGCTTTTAATCCTGGTACATTGAAGGACCTCATTGTTGTGATTTTGTCCTGTCATTCAATTCTCAACCTCCCTGGATAGGAAAGGAGGATACTGATAGATTGGGTGAATGGGCAAAGCTGTGGCAGGTGGACCTTAATATAAGCAAATGTGAGGTTATCCGATTTGGACTGAAAAAGTGTAGATCAGAGTTTTTTTTAAAGAAGGTGCAATGTTAAATACAATGTATGTCCAATGAGATTTGTGTGTTCTAATGGGCTAATGGAACACTGGCCTTCAGTTCTAAAGGGTTGGGATATGGGGATGCAGACATGATGCAGATATATAAAACCGTAGTTAGATCTTACTTAAAGTCTGTGAGCAGATCTGGACGCCACACCTTAGGAAGGATATATTGGCTTTGGAGGGAGTACGATGCAAGTTTACAAGGATCCTGGGCTTCAGGGGTTAAGTTATGAGGGAGGGGTTAGACAAATTATGACTTTATTCTCATAAATTTAGAATGTTAAGAGCCGATCTAATTGAGGTTTCCAGGACATTAACGGGGTAAGATGGGGCAGAGAAACATAAACTATTTCCACTGCCTGAAGATTCTAGAAACAGGGACATAGTCTGAGAATTGGGACAGGCCATTCAGCAGTGAAAGCATTTCTTTGCACAAAGCATAGCAGAAAGTTGGAACTTTCTTCCTCAAATAGTGGTTGATGATAATTCAATTATTAAATTTAAATCTGAGATATACAAATTTTTATTAAGCAAAGGATAATGAGATATGGGCCCAAGGCAGTATCTAGGGTTAGACCTCAGATCAGCCCCAATCTTATTGGATGACATTGCAGGCTTGAAGGGATGAATGGTCTATTCCTGTTCCTATATTCCGATCTAACTGAAAGTTATGGACTCTTACCATGAAATACTGAATTGTTGGTAGAGATTTTATAAATATATATGTGTATTCTTGAGAAAAAGTCTTGATGAGTGCAAGTTAAAAGACTTCGACGAATGATACAAAAACAGAAATTGCTGGAAGCTCAGCAGGTCTGGCAGCACCTGTGAAGAAAAAAAATCAGAGTTAACATTTTGAGTCCAGTTCTGAGGAAACGTCACCGGACCCAAAACATTAACTCTGATTTTTTCTTCACAAATGCTGCAAGACCTGCTGAGCTTTTCCAGAAACTTCTGTTTTTGCTCCTGATTTACAGCACCCACAGTTCTTTTGGTTTTTATTTGATCAAGTATACCTTTCTCAGCAATACTCAAATGTAAATTTTTAAATGTTTACACTTTCTCCTTTCTGTGCTATACCCTCTCTCTCAATCCAATTTTCCTTTCCTTTTACTTATTTCTCTTTCTGACCTGCTTTTCATGCCAAATAATTCTATTTTTCCATATTCTTGTGTTTTGTTTGTGATATTGAACTCATGGGTTAAGCAGATAGATTGTTGTCTCAATTGCTCGCTAAGATCCTAGATGTCCTATTACTCTTAAGTTTTCCGTTATTGTCATCTCAAACCTTGAGACAGTCAGAGAGGTATTGAGTCTTAGAGGTTTACAGGGACAGAGAATGTCACTTCGGCCCATCAAGTCTGTGCCAGTCAAAAACAACAACCAATCTATTCGAGGGGATATGGGAACTGCAGATGCTGGAGAATCCGAGATAACAATATGTAGAGTTGGATGAACACAGCAGGCCAAGCAGCATCTTAGGAGCACAAAAGCTGACGTTTTGGGTCTAGACCCTTCATCTGATGAAGGATCTAGGCCTGAAACATCAGCTTTTGTACTCCTAAGATGCTGCTTGTCCTGCTGTGTTCATCCAGCTCTACACTTTGTTACCAATCTATTCTAAACCCACTTTCCAATACTTGACCTGTAGTCTTCTGTTCCGTGGCATCGCAACTGCACATCTAACAAGTTCTTAAATCTTATGAGGATTTCTGCCTCTACCACCCTTGCAGTTCAGGTGAAAAAAGATTTTCTGAACATATTGGTGCAAAATAAAAGTCTGAAATAGTGGTGCACGTCGAAAGATGTTGCATTTCGACATGATCCAGCACAATGCCCAAAAATGGTGTGTGAGTCTTTGAGTTTTTACAAGGCTCTTTCTCTCTCCCACTTAGGATTCATTTGGCCTGACATTTGTCTGTTCTTTATAATCCCAGGATTTATGCGTTATTAGCCAAATACTGTGTCTACATCTTGGTACGAGGAATTTCCTGATTCTCAGCCCCAGTAAAGTGTATCCATCATAGTTAACCCATTTACGCCTATTTTGCTCTGTTAATTAGATGCTGGTTGATCTGTAATGTCTTTCCTGTTATTTATTTAGATTCCAAACTGTTTTTGAGATTTGTTTTTCACTTTAAACGGTGATCAACCTTTAAGTAAGAACAATGATGTCACTGGTATACATAATATATTTTGCTCTGAATATGATGTATATTCAAGGCTGAGGCCACAGGATCTGAAACACTAACTCTGTTTTTTTCTTCACAGATGCTGTCAGACCTGCTGAGCTTTTACAGCAACTTTGTTTTTGTTCCTGATTCACAGCATTTGCAGTTCTTTCAGTTTTTATTTGGTTTTTGATCAGTAAGTGAATAAAGCATTATTGGGTAAAAGCAGGTAAATGGAGTTGAGCATTATCAGATTAGCCATGATCTCATTGAATGGCAGAGCAGATTTGACGGGCTGAATGGTCTGATTCTGCTCCTTTCTTTTATGGTCTTATCGTTAACTCGTTTGCCTCTTTGCTTCTAAGCAAGTAATATACGCTGAATGCTCTAGAATGGCAGTATTTATAATATGCATCAGTCACTTGGAACCATTAAGTGATTATAAACCATAAATTCCTCATTTTTGTTTTCAATAGGTCCACTGAAATTTCTTTTAAAATTGAATAGCCTGTGAGTACCACCATAGAATTCGACCACATGTGCAAATAGCCGGATGACCGTTTAAACAATCTTGTTTCTACGCTGAACCTTGCAACTGAGAGGATGTGGCAAGGAGACGCAGTAGGGTTTTGAGGGGGAGAACGGAGATCGAACTACATTATGTGGATTATATGAACTGTGGGACATTTGGAGAATGTTCCAATTTATTGCCAGGCTGGTGCTTTCTCCTCATAAAGCAGAGTAAATCTATAAAATAGAGATAATGGAACCGGGATATAGCCCAGACATTAGGCGCACTGTTGAAATAGGGTTGAGCACTAGTTTCAGAATTATAACAGCAATTTCTCTTTTAATCTGATGACATGCAATGAATGAGAAGAATGCAGACACGTTCAGCTTATTTCAATCTCTAGTTATTGCGATAATCCTTTCACAGTTGTATTTTTTTCTTAGCATTTTATGTTTCTGTCTGATAGCCTAGGGGGCAAAAACAGTAAGAACTCAGAAATAAGAAGTGGCATACTGGTCTTCCATTGTGAAGCATACAAGATAAATTGGACCAGTGTCAATCATTCACAAGTTTTATTGTTTTTTTTAAAGCAAATGAGGATTGCAAAAGCATCTTTTCTTGTGTTTTCTCTCACACCTCCCCACCCCCCACTTCCCTTCTTGTATGGAAAGAGCTCCACAAGTACTGCATCTCCCTTCCTCTTCCGTCCAACAATTGGAAAAGACTTTCCTTCATAATAAAAACAAAGAATGCAGATGTTGGAAATCTGAAACAACAACATAAATTGCTGGGGAAAATCAGCAGGACTGGCAGCATCTGTAGAGAGAAAAAAATGGTTTGAGTCGAGTGACCCTTCTTCAGAACTGCAAATAGCTGGCAAAAGGTGAGGCTTATGCCGATGTGAACAGAGTATATGGAAACAGGGCACAGAGAGACAGAGAGAGTAAAAAAGGACCGGTGAACAAAGAGATTGCTGATGATAAGCTAAGAGAGATAAATGCTTGGTAGGGTGCTATTGAGAAGTGTAAATTGTTGACAAGGGGTTGGAGCAACCCATAAACAACAAGAGCCTAGGGGTGCAGGGGGACATTACAAATATAGAAGGATGGTGTTCACATCCTGAGATTGTTAAACCCAATGCCGAGTCCTGAAGGTACCTAGTTGGAAGTTGAGGTGCTGTTCCTCCACTCACTGGAGCACTGTAGCAGTTCTGAGAATGAAGTGTTGGCATGGCAACATGAAGGTGTGTTGAAGTGGCAGGCAACTGGAAGCTCAGTCAGAGCATAGGTGTATAGCAAAACAATCCTTCACAGCCAAGTGTTCAAACCTTTGGCCACTGGGAAGACAGCAGAACTGAGCTAAGTGCTGACCTTGCCCAACCTCCACACACAAGACAGGATTCCTTGGGGAGTAGAGATAACAAGGTGTGGAGCTGGATGAACACAGCAGGCCAAGCAGCATCTTAGGAGCGCAAAAGCTGACGTTTGAGGCCTAGACCCTTGGAAAGTAGTCAGGTACAGAAACACTGACAGATTTATTTCTCTTGGAACAAGTTGATCAAAACAAAAGAGGCAAGGAGTCACTGGCTGCTCTCTGCTCTTTTCTCGAGTATGGCCTGCCTGAGCCTCCTGTTAGGCCCAGTGCTGTGCTGCTAATTAATTTTTTTCAACATACTTCAAAAGAGAAGGGCAATACTGCATCGGTTGAGATCAATTGCAAATCCCTTTCTTGTGTTGATTAATTTCTGTTCGCCAACACATATGTTTGATATTATGTGGACTATTCACATTGATACTGTTGGAGAGTTATCATACCACCCAGAACATACTCTGTATTTTGTTTCTCCACAGTGTAGTCAACATGCTCTGTGATTTGTATGCATAGTGCCTACAGGAAAGGGAAAAACCAATAAAACTTGTGAATGACACACACTGGTCTGACTCTTTTTGTATAATTCAAAATAGAGGACCAGAATGTTCATTTCCAATTATCACTGTATGCTATGTTTCTCTCTCCACCTATTTTCTGAGTGCCTAAGCTCCAGTGTAGTACCACATTGGTGCACCTACATTAGGAGGCAATAGGATGGCTGCCATGTTGGTGTAGGTAAAAGAATGAGACCTGAATTTCCACAGAGTTGGCCAGCCTCTGTAGGTCCTTAAAAATGGCGGGCAGGGCCCAATTGCAGAAATGCTGCATCCCAGCCATTTCCAACAGATCCAGTCTGGGACTGAGGAGGGTAAATGATGCGAGTCAAGCGGGGGGATCCCCAGCTCAGCAGGACTTGTGGGCCCTCAACAATTTGTTATCCACACAGATTGCAGATGTGTTGGCACCAAAATGCGGTCAGATGTTTTGGATAACACCTTGTGGAGCTGAATGAACACAGCAGGCCAGGCAGCATCAGAGGAGCAGGAAAGCTGATGTTTCGGGTTGGGACACTTCTTCAGAAATGGGCGAGGGGGAAGGGAGCTCTGAAATAAATAGAGAGAGGAGGGGTTGGGCTGGGAAAGGTAGGTAGGATGGCGATAGGTGAGTGCAGGTAGGCAGTTGTGGGGATTGGTCAGTGAGGTGCGAGGAGCAGATAGGTGGGAGAAAAGATGGACAGGTCAAGGAGGCAGGGATGAGAGGGAAGGTTAGCCATGGAACGAGGCCAGGGGTGGGGAGATTTTGCAGCTAGTATAGTCCATATTGCGACTATTGGGTTGTAGGCTCCAAGGCAGAATATGAGGCGCTACTCTTCCAGTTTCCGGGTAGTATCGCCGTGACACTGGAGGAGGCTCTGGATGGACATGTCATTCAGGGAGTGGGAGGAGGAGTTGAAGTGGCTCATAGCTGGGAGCTGTTTTCGTTTGTTGTGAACTAAGTGCACATGTTCTACAAAGCGTTCTCCAAGCCATTAGATATTTTGTAGTTGGTATTCTACTCTAAAATGTAACTTATTGAGCTCAGCATGTAATTTAAGTATTGTACAGTCAAAAGTATTTAAACAATTTTTATATCAATTTCAAAAGGATTAAAGTTAAGTGATTAAAACTAAGTCTACCTGGAGTTCTTGTGACCTTGATCTTCTGCTGGTGCCCACCTTCAAGTTGCCCCATAGCACTCAAGGGAATCTGATGGAGGCTGAATGAAAAATTTGATTAGGATCATTCACAATCAGCTACCTGTGTGAGTAGGCAGATATTTATCTCCTGATCTTCAACTGCGAAATAAGTCCCAGGGACAGTAACAGAGACAGGCTACCATGCCCCACCTCCCATGCACATTGCCAATCTCCATCAGCACCGGAAGGGTTTCCCTTATTCATTCATGGGATGAAGGCATCACTTTCAGCCAGCATTTATTGCCCATCCCTAATTGCCCAGAAGGCAGTTGAGAGTCAACCACATTGCTGTGGGTCTGGAGTCACATGTAGACCAGACCAGGTAAGGATGGCAGTTTCCTTCCTGAAAAGGACATTAGTGAATCAGATGGGTTTTTCCAGATAAATTGGCAATGGATTCATGGTTATCACTCGATTGTTAATTCCAAATATTTATTGAATTCTAATTCCACTATCCACTGCGGCAGGATTCAAATCCAGAATAATATTATCTTGGCTCTGGATTAACAATCCAGCAATAATACCACTATGTCATTGCCTCTGCAAAAGTTTGAAAACTCAGGATAGGGTCTCAGCAGAAGTAATTCATAAATAACAATGTCTCTTGTGAATGGAGGTGTGACAGTAGAAAACACTGTTCTATAGGAGCACATTTGGCTTCACTGCACTTGCTGAACCTAAGAACAATTTGTGCAGAGTAGGAGTAGGCCCATTAGCTCCTGGAACCTGCTCTTTCAATCAACAAGATCATGGCTGATCTGATCACTCCACAATTCTATCTTGCTGTAAGTCCATTCTTATGAAGAATCTTCCTACGTCTGCATTAATAATGTGCAAAGACTCCACCAAGTTTCTATCACCTAATCAGGATGAGAGTTCCAAGTAATCGTGACCCTCCAAAAAACATTGGAAGATATGGTAAGCAAGAAAATAAAACAGAGTAAGGTAGGCAGGGGATTTGTTAAACAAGGAATGGGCCATTTCTGTAATCTTGTAAAAGATGGTGAAGAAGCTGCTCTCCCCTTAAGAAAGCCTTGAGAAATGGCACTTTCACATCTTAAAATCCTCTGTGCTTGAATCGCAAAAAGCAGTGCATGGGAAAGCTATTTACTTTTTGTGGGGCATCAAAAATAATTAAAGGAAAGTAGAGAGAGCTGATAAACTCTAATGTCAGCAGAATGTCACTCTCCTCTGCAGGCTATATCACTGATTAGTCCCAAAGAGAGAAAGTTTCTTTTAAAAATTCACAATCGCCTTTCTTCCCCCAAGACTATTTCTTTCCCCATCAACAGTTTCCATGCTGGATAATTTTACGATGCTGCTCCAATTTGGTCTGATGGTTGCCTGCTGGTGCAAAAGATTGAATTTTCTCTATTTTTCCACGGGTCTTGACCAGGTAGTTAGCATCGACACTCTTATCAACATGCAATGAAGCCTGACCCAATTTCTTCCTGTCCCTGGGTGGATGATGAACTGCTATCTGCTTTACTGAGGATTATCACCACGTTATAAGCACTGAGGTCCAGCCAGGAAACCTGAGAACAAAGAAAGGAAATCAAAAGTGACATTTATTTGCTCCCCGCTCATCCTCCAGTGAAATGAATACATTTTTTATATAAACGGCCCATTTATTCTGAAGCAGTGTTTAATTTGATCTGTTATATTGCATTTTCTCATCTCCATTGGTATCCATAGCCACTATTAGGGTGAAAATTGCTTTTAGATCTGATATGTTCTCTAACTATTGAAACATTGCCTCACATCCTTGAAATGGGCACCATGTTGAAATTCAGTACAGTGGAAGCTCTTCAAGCAGGTCCACAATGTTGCCAGTCATTTGTTTAATCACACAGGAGGCATGTGATCCTGGTAGAGCACCACAATCGAATTTAAGTCCTCACTGGATTACTGAAAGTGATGATAGAGTCATAGAGTCATACTGCACAGAAACAGACCCTTCGGTCCAACCAGCCCATGCCAAACATAATCCCAAACTAAACTACCCCTGCCTGCTCTTGTTCCATACTCCTCCAAACCTTTCCTATTCATGTACGTATCCAACTGTCTTTTAAACATTGTAACTGCGTCCATGTCCACCACTTCCTCAGGAAGTTCATTCCACATGACGAACCACTGACTGTGTAAGGAATTTGCCCCTCGTGTCTTCTTGAAATCACTCGCCTCTCACCTTAAAAAAAGTGCTCCCTTGTTTTGAACTCCCCCATCCGAGGGAAAAGACTACTGCCATTAACTCTATCAATACTCCTTATTATTTAATGGACCTCTGTAACAGTGCCTCACAACCTCCTATATTCCAGGTAAGAAGTCCCAGCCTACCCAGCCCTTCCTTATAACTCACACCTTCATTTTCATGCACCTCACCCATCCTCACCACCTGTGTGTGAATTTTGTAAACGGAGGCGATGTATGGAAGTAAATGTAAGTCACATTCTTGATATTTAGTATATTTACAGAATGCAGCATCACTCTCTGAAGAAGGGTCGCTGAACCCAAACTATTACTCTGCTTTCTCTCCACAGATGCTGCCAGACCTGCTGAGTTTCTCCAGCAATTTCCATTTCTGTTAATTGCAGCATTACATACGTCTGTCCCTGCCTACTAAACCCATTTTCCCAGCAGTATCTATTAACGTGTGTATGAGGGATTTAATCAATGCTCCCCACTTGTTTACCTTAGCTTAAACAATTATTAACAACATTAATAATGAGGATTAAACTTTGGTTTAATCTCATGTGATTCAAATTGTTTTTTTTCTCTCAGTTGCAAATGACTTGTGGAATTGCATTGTAATTAGAATGAATAAAATGTTTAAATTGTTTTTTTTTCCAATGGTTTAGGGTTTAAATGTGTGTCGAAAGTACAATTTAGCTATTTGTTCTGTTCGTTACTACATTCTATTTTGGTCCATTTACTCCTGCCACCGAATGCCTCCATCTTTCTTCATCCAAGTTGTGACTGCATTGGCAATTATGTTTTCTCATCCTGCAATGTGTATAATTTTAAAATTCGATGGCTGCTGCAATAATACGTTTCATTTAAACAACTGGAAGAACAGAATGTGCAATCTGTGCTGGCCTTCTGAATCAGTTTACTCATCATGTTGTGAAACATGCCAGTGACTCATACACAACAACAGTGAATCATACCGTTGATAAAGTGGAAAAATTGGCCGGGATGGTGAACTAGTTGATGTTTGGTGTGGAGCTATTAATTTTAAGCAGGCTCCCTAAAAATATTTTAAGGAAGTATCCTAGACGCTAACTTGTTCATCTTTTTAAAGGCAGATATGAAATCCGTGTACCAGATGTGAAGTAACAGTTAAACTACTTGATGTTAAGCAAAATACAATTTAGTTACACTATAGTTAAAATACAAACAAAAGATAGAGGAATTTAGAAAACTGAACTATTAGAAAACTTAGCCGAATAATAGATATAGTACCTATTACTAATTAACTGTTCCAGTATAGTAACATCCCATAAACATACCCTTTGGCAAAAGGCTAAATTCAGAAACAGATCCTTCCAGGCATTTTTTCAATCTGGGAGGAAATAACATGAAGTGATATTTCAGAGAATGTAGCAGCTCAGAATCATTTTACCAAAGCTCCAACTCCTTTGGAACTCAAACAGCTTCTGAATGCTCCACCTAAAAAAAAACTAGGAAGCTTGATCTTTGCAAACTGACCACTGCCCTTACAGTGTTACATCTGTAGTAAAAAAAAACCTGAAGTCCTCCATTGATTGTTGACTTCGGCCGTTTCCATTGCCGCTTCAGTACCTCTGCCTTTACGACTTCTCTTCAAAAAATCCCAGGACAAAATAGCCTTTTTAAAGCAACAGCATTGTCACATCTACCCTCTTTAAAACAAAACCCAACAATATGCAAAGATGGCTTCATTTTAAACCCCTTAGTCTTACTTTATTAGTACACTCCAGTACATATTCACCAATTTACTCTAAGCATGGGAACAGTCACTAGTACATTCTATTTTCGTCCATTTACTCCTGCTACCAAACACCTCCATCTTTCTTTATCCAAGTCGCGACTGCGTTGGAAATTATGTTTTCTCATCCTGCCATGTGTATAATTTTCAAATTGAATGGCTGCAATAATAAACTCCATCTAAACAGTCTGGAAGTTTTGTCCTTAAATTTGTCCAAAATCTTTCATGGGCTATGATCAATATATACAATTGTCTCAGACACATTATTAGCAATATAAATGTTGAAATGTTGTAATGCCAACACAAAGCTCAAGGTCTTCTTCTCAATATTTCTGTTGATGAGTATTCAACTTTCAAGAAAAATACCCGCTAGAGCTTTCTATCTTTGCATTGTCTTCTTGAAAGGGTACAGCCCCAACACCCACATCATTCGCATTCAGAACTAACTTGAATGGCCTTGTCTAATCAGATGTGGCTAGCACTGGGGCAGTGGGTAACACAGCTTTCAGGCTGTTAAATGTCTTCTGATTGTCCGTTGTCTACTGAAATTTTTTACACTTCTTCAATGAGCCAGTCAGTGGAGCAACCACACTGCTAAAATTTGGTATGAACCTCTGATAAAACCCACTCATTCCCAGGAATTGTAATACTGCTCTCTTTGTAGATGGTATGGGAGACTCCTCAGTAACCTTTGCTTTTACATTCTGTGGGTCCATTGGCCCATATCAGATAACATGGCCCAAGAACATGACATGGGTTTTTGTGAACTCCCTCTTAGCCAGGATTATCATCAGTCCACCTCCTGAAGGTGATCAAATAATTCTGATAAATGCTGGAAATGTTTCCTCCATGAGGAAATCAGCAAGTCATTAATGTGTACCACACATTTGGGTTATCCAGAAATAACTTTATTGGTTAGTTTTTGAAATGTGGATGGCATATTTTTCATACCAAATGGCATGATTTTAAATTGGTACAGTCCATTTACTGTCACAAAAGCTGAAATTGTCTTCTTTCTTTTGGATAAAGGTATCTGCCAGTATCCTCTGAGTATGTCCAACTTAGAAATATAAGTTTCTTGTCCCACCTTCTTAATACAGTTTTCCAAATATGGAATAGGGTATGAATCAGACTTTGTAATTGCATTTATTTTGCTCTTGTCCACACATAATCATTGGTTATCATTTGGTTTTGGTACCATTTCTACGGGTAAGCTCCGTTTGCTACAACTCACTGCAATTATGTAGTCTTTCAGCATGCTTTCGATCTCTTTTTGAACCAGTGGGTTAAGTCTATTCAGATGTCCCTCAATTGGAACAGCAATTCCTATATCTACATCATGCATAACCAAATTAGTACTTCCCAGCATATTCCCACATATCTCCCCATGTAGTAGTTACAATTCTTTCAGGTCATTTCAATTTTCCTCTGGAAGGTAATTTAATACTTTATCCCAATTTTTGAGAACTTCCTCATTGTCCAATTTAATTTGAGGAATGTCCAATTCAGCATCCTCTGAACTTGGTTCTTCACTCCGTGTTGTAACCAGTAACACATTCTCTTTTATTTCCTTAGCAATCCAAATGCCTTTGAGTACATTCAAATGACACACTCTGTGAGACTTCTTTTTATCTGGAGTCCTTATCAAATAATTCATCTTGTTCAATATCCTTTTGATTTGTTAAGGTTCACTAAACCTTGCTTTTAAAGGTTCACCTATCAATGGAAATAGCATTAATACTTTACCTACGTTAGCAAAATTGCAAATTTTTGATTTCTTGTCTGCTTCCTATTTGCTGTGATACTTTTGATTGTTGTCTAGCCAATTCACCTGCTCTATTTAATTGTTCCTTAAAATTTTACACATAGTCGAAATATGTGGTCTCTGAACTCTGATTCACCAATTTCTCCTTAATTAATTTCAGTGGTCCCCTCACGTTATGCTCGAAGCTAATTTAAATGAACTGACTTTGATAGATTCAGTTGGTGCATCTCTAATTGCAAAATGTACAAATGGAATTCCTTTATCCCAATCACTTGGATAGTCTTGACTATAAGCCAGCAACACGATCTTTAAAGTTTGTTGCCACCATTCTAAATCACCCTGTGATTCTAGATGGTCTGCAATGGAGTTGTATTGTTCTATTTCTAAACTATCCATAACTTCCCCTAATAATTTTAATGTAAAATTTGACCCCTGATCTGATTGTAACTCTGAGTATTCTGTAGCTAGTGAAAACACTGAGTAAGTCTCCTACAATCCTTTTAGCTGTGATATTGAGTAATGAAATAGCCCCTGGAAATCTATTGGATTCATTCATAATTATCAACAAATACTGATTCCCACTTTTTGTTTTAGATAGGGGTCCTATGCAATCACTTAAGATCTTTGTAAAAGGTTCTCCAAATGTAGGAATGGGTATTAAAGGTGCTGGTTTTATCATTGGATGAGGTTTTCCAATTAACTGATACTTATTACATGTCTTGCAAAACTCAACTACATCCTTATGTAATCCAGGGCAGTAAAAATGTTTTTGTAGTTGGCTTCAATTTCTCTTACTCCTTAAGGACACTCTACAGTTAATTCATGCACTATCCGCAACACCTCCTTTCTATAACCCACTCGTGATAGAACTTGATGAACTTCAGTCCATTTCTCATCTGCCTGAATATGTGATTGACTCCATTTCCTCATCAACACTTCATTTTTAAGACAGTAACATTCTGGGATACACTCAGATTCTTCTTCCGTCCTTCTTCTGGAATAATTGCTTCAGTTTTTCATCTTTCTGTTGTAACTCAGTTAAATTCTCTCAACTGAAAATATCCACATGTTCTTCCACCTGCTCTTGTTTTGTCTCAACTATTTGATCAAACATTGTCTCAGATAATTCTATTTCATTTCCTTATCCTTACTCTTGGATTTCTCCTCTTGTTTCAACTGGTGGCTTTGTAACCTTGCTATCTCACACTCAGGAAAAGTCCCAGGATATACTTTCTGCAACACCTCGGTTACCTGATTTTCCACTGGCTTTTCAACCACAGTAGGCAGCAATCCTACCTGTGACCTAGCCATATCATTGAGAAGGAGAGATTGTAATCCTTGAACTGAAAGTGCCTCCAGTACTCTGACCACTACTCCTCCAATTTTCATTGGACACTCCCACCTCACTTTACGCAGTGGAGCATTTCTCGTCTCACCATGAATTCCATGTATTACAACTTTTTCTGGCAATAGTCTTTCTGAATTACATATTCCCTCATCTCTCAACATCAAAGATTGAGATGTTCCCCTACCTCTTAAAATTGTAATTTCTTTACCTGTTTCTCCTGGCATATGTGAGTAAACTTTACCCATGCAATTCAATCGTTTAAGATGATCTGGCACATTCTTCTCAAACAACCCCTGACCAATTTTTATATTTTGGTGCAGCTTTTTAGCCTCCACTGTGCTCTCCTTTAGTACTTCAACAAAACTCACTGGCTTATCCTGTTTCCCACTCCCATCTTCCCAGTGTCTTTTCTAAACCACCAACACTGCGGCTTCATGTGGCCTTCTTTATTGCAATGAAAATATCCAGCCTTTGCACTTCTCTTTCCCCTTTGTGGGTTTTCTTTTTACCTTGTGATAAGCTTGCTTTATTATCTCCAATGAGATCTATCTTTCCCTTATCAGTTGCTTTATCATCTCCAATGAGATCTATCTTTCCCTTATCAGTTGCTTTATCATCTCCAATGAGATCTATCTTTCCCTTATCAGTTGCTTTATCATCTCCAATGAGATCTATCTTTCCCTTATCAGTTGCTTTATCATCTCCAATGAGATCTATCTTTCCCTTATCAGTTGCTTTATCACCTCCAATGAGAACTATCTTTCCCTTATCAGTTGATGATTTGTCTTTTCCCCAATTTCTATCCCTCGCAGATTGAAATTAACGTTGGAAGCCAAGCTTTGATTTATGAACCAACTCATAACCATCAGCTATTTCAACTGTTAATTTTGCAGTTTTCACTCTCTGTTCTTCCACATGAGTTCCCAATACTTTAAGAAGTGAATTTTTGAACTCCAAAATAATCAGCTCTAAGAGCATCATATATTTGATCTACTTTTAATGCCCTAATCCATCTACCAAAATGACTTTGTGTGATCCTCTCAAACTCAGTTGACCAGGGTCCCTGCTTAGATTCCTGAAATGTTGTCTGTAAGCTTCAGGCCCAAACTAATATGGACTTAAGATGATTTTCTTCATCACCTCATACTCCCCAGGTACTTCCTCTGACAGTGATACAAATACCTCACTTGTTCTACCTACCAAATTTGCTTGGATCAACAAAACCCACATTGTCACTGGCCATTTGATTTGTTTAGCTCTTTCTCAAACAAATGGAAACGCTTCCATCTCCTTCTCCTCAAATTTAGACAATGCTTGGACATATTTACATAGATCCCTACCAGCCCTTTAACTGTGTTTTCTTCTTTACAGATGCCGCCAGACCTGCTGAGCTTTTCCAGCAACTTTGTTCTTGTTCCTGATTTACAGCATCTGCAGTTATTTTTGTTTTTATTTAGCCATTTGGCTACATTGGGTTTGCTCATAATCACTATCCTCCTACTAAGCCTACCTTCTACCTTCACTTCCATCCTTTTAAGTCAACTTTCCTGTCTAATTGCCAACTTCTGAAGTTCAAACTCTCTCTCTTTCAGCTTTTCTTCTCTTTCTTTCTCCTTTTCTTCAGCAAGGGCCATCCTTTCCTTTTCTTTTTTGTTCTGCAAAGGCTATTCTTTCCTTTACTCTTTCCTCTGCCTTTAATCATAATTCACACTGTTTCAGTTCCTTTTCACGTTCAAGCTGCTTCATCTGCAATTGAATTCTAGCCATTTTCAAAGATCCTGATGGCATTTCCAGCAAATTTAAATGCCGAGCTATTGCTGCAATTACTTTTCCTTTTCTCACAGAAAAAAACCAACTCCAACTCCAGCTTAGCTGCCAATTCCAACAGCATTGTCTTGCTCACTTTTTGTAAAAAGCTCAAAGTGACTTCTTCTACCCGCAGAAAATGCTTAGTGACTGAAAAAGCTATTACTACACAAAGCACGCCCTGTTTAAACCAAGCGAATTCAAAATCTGAAACAAAAGACACTAACATCTACCACAGTCCGCCTTTGAGTGCGACAACTCTAAACCCAAACTGGAATTATAAAATTATATCCCAGCAAAGGCCCCCACTTAGTTATGGACCAGATCAGATCCCCTCAAAATATTCTGAGAAGGTAGCCTAGCCCTTGACTTTATCTTATTTTTAAAGGTAAATGTGAAGTGCCTGTTCCAGATGCAATGAAACTGGTCAAACAATGTTCAGCAAAATATAATTTATTTAAACATTCTGGTTAAAATGCAAATCAAAACAAATACAAATATAAAAGGTTTAGAGGGATATGTGCCAAACCAAAAGAAAGAGGAATTTAGAATAACTCAACTATTGGAATACTTAACTGAGTAATATACATTGCATCTAATTAACTGTTCCAATGTAGTAGTATCCCATAAACACACCCCTTGGCAAAAAGGTAAATTCAGAAACAGATTCTTGCAGGCAATTCTCCAATCCAGGAAGAAACAACGTCAAGAGAGATTTCAGGGAATGTAGCAGCTAGAATCATTTTATTGAAGCTCCAACTTTTCTGGGACTACTTCTGACTGCTCCAGCTAAAAAAATGAAAATCTTGGTCTGTGACAACTGCCACTCCACTTCCATTGTAAGAACTGTATTTTTAAAAAAAGCCTAATAAAGGCCTCCTCCAATAGTTGACTTAGGCTGTCTCCTGTAGCCACTTCAGTGCCTCTGCCTTTACAACCTTTCTTCAAAAATCCCCAGGACAAAATAACCTTTTGATGTGACAGCGTTGTCACAGTGTGGATGATAAGTCATCGAGTCATAGTGTCACAGAGCAGGGAAATAGACCATTCGGTCCAACTAGTCCATGCTGACCATGTTCCGAAATGAACAAGTCCCACTTGCCTTTATTAGGTACTATTGCCTCCAAACCTTTCAGATTCATGCATTTATCCAAATGTCTTTTAAATGTTGTAACGATACCTGTATCCATCACTTCTCCGGCAGTTCATTCCGCACGTGAACCGCTATCTGTGTCAGAACGTTGCCCCTCATATCCTTTCTAAAACTTTCTCCTCTCAGCCTAAAAATATGCCCCATAGTTTTTAACTCCCCCACCCTAGGGAAAAGATTCTTTGCTATTCACCTTATCTTTGCGCCTCATGGTTTTAAAAACCTGTATAAAGTCACACCTCAACCACCTATGCTCCTGTGAAAAAAATCCCATCCTATCCCACGTATTTTTATCACTCAAACTCTCCATTCCCAGCAATATCTTGGTAACCCATTTCTGAACCCTCTTCAATTTAATAAAATACTTCCAGCAATAAAGATCTTAAACTTAACTTAACAACTTGTACTCAGGAGTATCACCTTGCCCAGGGAAAGAAGAGTAATTGCGTTTTTACTTGTACAATCCCTACGGTGTGGAAACAGGCCCTTTGGCCCAACAAGTCCACAATGATGCTCAGAGCATCTCACCCAGACCAATCCCCCTATAAGCCACCTAATAGACACATCCCTGAACACTATGGGTAATTCCTCATGGCCAATCAACTTAACCTACACATTTTTGGACTGTTGTAGGAAACTGGAGCACCTGAAGGAAACCCATGCAGACACAGGGAGAATGTGCAAACTCCACACAGTCAGTGCCTGAGGGTGGAATTGAACTCAGGTCGCTGGTGCTGTTAGACAACAGTGCTAGCCACAGTGCCACGCCAAATTTACTTCTTTGCATGTCAAAACCTTGGTCAGGCATGGGTTGAACATTAAATTGTAATACATTTTGTTTGTCCAGTTTGAGTTTTGTCACACTGGTCAGCAGACAGTGAAAGAGAGACAAGGCCGGCTCAGTGGGGAATGTAAGAGACATGCCAGGAACAGCATCAGCATACCTGCAAAGAGCTGTCAATGTGGTGAAGCTACAACACAGAGCTTAAGTCACACTAAACAACAGTGTAAGAGATACATCCTATGGAATGTGACATCAAACCCAAGACCCACATACCCTTCCAACTGGGCATAAAAGATCTCACAGCAGTGCTTCAAAGAAAAACAAAGGAATCACGCGCCTGCAACAGCACCCCCCTCCCATCCCCCCATGGTGGTCTGGTCAATATATAAACAAATGTTTGGACACTGTCATATTGCTGTTTGCTGGAGCTTGCTGTGCTCAAATTGGCTGCTGTACTTTCAGCATCATCATAATTCTGGAAAACACAAACTGGCTGGATAACACCATGACATATCCTGAGGTTGTGAAAAGAGCAAAATCAATTCAAACAACAAAAACAGAAGTTTTTGAAAAGCTCAGCAGGTCTGGCAGCATTGGTGAAGAAAAATCAGAGTTAATATTTCGGGTCCAGTGACCCTTCCTCAGAACTGCGTTAACTCTGATTTTTCCTCACAGAAGCTGCCAGACCTGCTGAGCTTTTCCAGCAATTTCTGTTGTTGTATCTGGTTTACAGTGCCCACAATTCTTTCGATATTTATTTGCTAAAGGAATTTGCTAAATCAGTTTATTTTTATTAATGTGAATCTTTGTTATGACACAGGAAAAGTAAATGGGTATGTTCAATGGTGTTGCCAGTTGGCAGAATGTGGTATAATGGGCCGAATGGTCTCTATCTGCGATTCCATGTGTCTATAAATACCAGACATGTTCATTGTATATTCTCGCAGCTTGATGTGCAGAGTGGTATGAACCATAAGAAAAGGATCAGTGGACGATGCAGCTAATTGAACATAATGACCTCTCTCATCTGTGACTTTTACATATTCCCTATTTCTAACGTGAACCATAAACTCATATTGCATTCTGTTACAGCCCATCAAATGTTTTGTTTTTCCTCATGAGGTTTAAGGCAAACAGACCAGTCCCAAATATTCTTTATTCTTGATATTCCTTGACTGTATTTACAAACTCAAACAGTGAACAACTTCAAAATATTTCAAACGTTCAAATTAGGTTAAGTGACAATCTAGTTTCGAAGCATTTCCAATGCAATCTTCCCCCCTGACTGGATGTATCATACGTCAAGGAATATTATTAGTTTCCCACAGATGAGCTCTGTTTTCGTCTATTAAAGATCTCATGTTTTCTGTCATTTTCCGCGAGCACTTCCTGTGTCCATACTTAACACAAAACTACCGATGTAAACTGATCACATTCTCATTATACCCTCCTGCCAACTGAGACACAGCAGAGCTGCCATTAATGGGAGGGCCTAATCTCAAGAAGGTTGTTCACATCATAAGTGTAAACAAAAGTTTGTAATGAGGAATGTAACAAAAGAGGGGCATAAATTGTGCACCCTATGGGAGTTGCGGGCCAGACGCTGGCATCTATGCGTTGCAAGCAGCACTACTGGGAGACCAGTGCACCCACTAGAGGCAGAGATCAGGACCAGGGTCATAGGCCAAGGTCCAGATTCTTCCCATACTGATTTGAAAAACTTCCAGGTCCCCAACATTTTGATGCACTTGGCTCCTTTAGCCCATTTGTCACTAGAGATATGCCCCTCAACTGGCATACCAAAAACAGATTTACTGCTTATGGATCATATCAATGTCTGTGGGATCTTGTCGTGCATATAATGGCTACAACTTTTGTGCAAATATTACGGGCTTTACCAGTGATGCCCGCATACCATGGAAGGGTTCTCTTTAAAAATGGCAGTATTTCACAGCAGTTAACAAAGCGTGGAGCTGGATGAACACAGCAGGCCAAGCAGCATCTCAGGAGCACACAAAAGCTGGCGTTTCGGGCCGAGACGCTTCAGTGCTCCTAAGATGCTGCTTGGCCTGCTGTGTTCATCCAGCTCCACACTTTGTTATCTCGGATTCTCCAGCATCTGCAGTTCCCATTATCGCTTTCACAGTAGTTAATTTCTTTTTAATTGTTTGGGGATAATTCCAGAAGAATTGATAATTTTGTTTTGTTTGTTAAGAATGTCAAATAATGCAAAGTTAAATTCACTGAGAGTCAACATCTCAGTTCCATTGGAAAAGAACCTGCACTTTTCTAGTCTTTCTTGACATTGATCATTTTGTCCACTAGGTCTGTATTCAAAATCCAAATGCTAACTCTGATGTTTTAATATCTCACATTCAAGTGCAAGGCTTTAGAATTATGTTGCTCAATGCCGCTATAAAATTTCACTTTGGATCAGCCCTCGCTTTCCAGCAGCTTGGGAGCTCATTTTGTTCCCATCTTGTCGCTAAGTGATATTTGAAACGGGTATTTTTTTTGCTCAAATTTAATGCACAATCTCAGGCCAATGGTTAAATGCGCTGTCCTTTACAAAAAAAAGCCTTTGCAAGAAAAGAGAATAGCTCTCACATTAAGGCTAAGCAATTTTCCATTAAATCTGCAGAAATAACTTCTGGTTGTTCATTTCAAGAACAAGAATGCTTCCAGCTGGTGTTAAATCCACAAAGCTCAGGTGCTTCTCACTGCATAAGGGGTACGTTTCTCTACTGCCAAAAGGGATTTTACTGTTAAAACATTATTTTGCAACCTGGCTGGTTCTGTAGTAACTAAATCAGAACTGTACCCATTTGACACTGTCAGGCTCAGGAGTGATCATCAGACATCAGTGATCCCGACAATAAACGTTTCATTAGCAGACAATCATTGACCTTGCCACCCAGCCAACTAGAATGCTTTTGATTTGCTTCCATTAACATCACGCTCTGGGAAACTTCACAATTCACTTACGATGGAATGATATTCAATAATGGATCAGTAATGCAGACAGCTGCCTGATAATTTGAATACTTTTCAAATGAAGTGAAAAAAAATTGTTGGTTTGATTCTGCACTGTCTGAGGCAAGAGGCTCAAATCGTGCCTTGATAGTGGCTCAAGGTAGAATTACTTCCACCTTAATTCAATAGTCATATTGATTACTGGTAACACGTAAGAAAGATGGTTTTCCATGGTCGCTATCCCAGAAAAACTATCCTGTAGCTCAGTGATTGATTGGAGATTAGAAGCAAACAAATTCACACTGTAACAGCAGTGATGCATTTCATTTGTGTGGAGGTGGGTTACACGCTCTGCTTCTGCGTGTTGCATTTATATGTCAGGGGTCAAGGAACATCTGACCAGCAACTTAAGCAGTGTTCAGATCTGGCTGGTGCTCACTGATGGGTGAAACAGGCCCTCTGGTCCAATTCATCCATGCCCACCAGGTTTCCCAAACTAATCTAGTCCCAGTTACTTGCATATTGCCCGTATCCCTCTAAACCGTTCCTATTCATACACCTGTCCAAACATCATTTCAATGTTGCAAATGACCCGGCATCTATCACTTCCTCTGACAATTCATTCCACATATGAACTACCCTGTGAGTGTAAAAGATGACCCTCAGGTCCCTTTTAAATCTTTCCCCTCTCACTTTAAAATCATGTCCTCTAGATTTGAGTCAACACAGTGTGGAGATAGAAAAATACAGCAGGTCAGGCAGCATAAGAGGGGCAGGAATTTCAATGTTATAGGTTTGCATCCTTAATTAGGACTGGACCAGACCTGATGAAGGGTATATACCTGAAATATCAATTTTCCTGCTCTTCTGATGCTGCCTGACTGCTGTGCTTCTCCAGCTCCACACTGTATCAACCTGACTCTAGCATCTGCAATTCCTACCCTTGGGAAAAGACTTTAGCTATTTGCCTTATCTTCTCCTTTATTACTCCTTTGTTTAATTACACACCTCAGGAGCAGACGGGACTTATACTTGGATCTCCTGGTCCAGGGGTAGGGACACTACGACTGCAAAAGGGCTCAGGTGATGAGTTCCAGTTGGGGAGTTCATTGTCTGATACCAATGAAACTCATACGCAATGAGCTCCATGAGGAGATGGATTGGGGATTCCCCATGAACCTTGTCAGGGTCATCACAGTCAGTCATCATATAACTGGTGCTTTTACCTTGTCAATGCCTTTGCCAATTTGCAAATTGTATAAATGTTTTTCCCTTTTTATGTTGGTATTTCTTACAAATTATCCTGATGAGTGCAAAGATGAAAAGCTTCGGCAAAATATGTCTTTTTTCAAACGCACTTCAGTTCTGCACTGCCAAATAGCTATTTTCATTTTTTTTGACTGAATAATAATAGTTTTTGTGTTTAAAAAATACTCACAACATTTGAAGCGCTTTCAGACATTTTGGTGAGATGTGACCAGAAATAATTGGCATCTGTGAAGTTCCTTTTAGACCCTCAGGACACTTCAAAGAACTCTTTAACCTTAAAAGTGTTGCCAACATTGTAATGTGGGAAATTGTGTGATACAAGGCAGTGCAATAATGCCTCCACAAAGGACCTTCCTAGTCTGTGCTGAATGAACTGTTTTTCCACCTCTTAACATAGGATCATTGATCTTCACTGTTTGAATAGCTAACTCAGCGCAGAACTAGAAGTGGAATCTGATCTTCATGTCTCAGTGGCCTAGTAGCTCGGTGGTTAGCACTGCTGCCTCATAGCGCAAGGTGCTGGGGTTTGATTCCAGTCCTGGGTGACTGTCTGCATGCAATTTGCACATTCTTCCTGTGTCTGCGTGGGTTTCCTCCAAGTGCTCATGTGTCCTCCCACAGTCCAAAGATGTGCAGGTTAGGTGGATTGGCCATGCTAATTTGCCTGCATGTTCAGGGATGTATAGATTAAGTGGGCTATAGGGGTATGGATCTGGGTGGGATGCTACAAGTATCGGTGTGGATTTGTTGGGCACTGTAGAGACTCTACGAAATCAATGAGTGACCTTGGTGGCATTTGAACAGACATCCCCAAAACCTCTACCCTGACCAGCAGCATTGCCACTATGCCACTGCCCCACACATGGCAGTTATATTACATCTGAGATGCAAGATTATCTCTCATGTAATTCTCTGCACAGCAAAGCCCAGTGGTTATATGAACAAAATATTTATTGTTAGTGAGATTTGAGGGACAGCGGCAAGCTCAAAATCTGCTCTGAGGAGGGGGCCTTCTGCTTGGACCACTGGCTGAATGTGCCTTCATGGTGAATACTGTCATTCTTTCCTCCATTGCCTTTGTGTGCAGGTCAAGGTTACAATGAAGCCCAGAGGCAATTGACGTCATAAAGCAGCAAAGGAGTTTGAATGCTTCTTAGAATTACATTGATCAAGCTAAAATCTTGAAACAGGTCATTAGCCAAGGGAACAGGTTCAAGGAAGCAAGTAGGAAACACCCTGATTAAGTCTTGGGGATAACAAGAACTGCAGATGCTGGAGTCAGACGTAACACAGTGTGGAACTGGAGGAACACAGCAGGTCAGGCAGCACCAGAGGAGCAGGAAAGCCAACGTTTCAAGTCAGGACACTTCTTCAGAAAATTAAGAAGGGTCCAGACCCGAAACGTCAACTTTCCTGCTCCTCTGGTGCTGCCTGGCCTGCTGTGTTCCTCCAGCTCTACATTGTGTTGACCCCAATTAAACTGCTAGGTTTAATTGCTGGCCAGATTAGGTGACATTCATATCTCTGGCACTGAGGCGGGTCCATTTTCCTTTAATGTCCAATGATTATAAACAATCACAGATTGAGGTTGCAGAGTTATGGGTGAGATCTGGTGAATAATACTATGTTCTAGTTACAAGCTACTGGTTCTTGAATTAGGCAACTAGTATTTGACTTGGTTAATATACATCACAAGATAAGCATGAGGATGTAAAGGACTTCCTTGGAGTATTTAAACAGTGTCAAACAAATTTTACATGTTAACCAGATGTGAATTGTGATCGGTAAACATCTTGTGTGTTAACGATATGTAGCTGAATTAACAATCCATATTTAATTTTAAATTGAACCTGATAACTTCACAAGAGATAATCTCAGATCTAATATAACGAGCAAATGTATAATAAACATATTTACTACTTATCAAGATTGAGCCTACCTTCTGCTCAAGATTTACCTTGATATCCTTCCCTACGTCGTGCTGGAGCTTCGACTGGAACCAACAAGATGGATTGGTGGCTGTGAATCTATCAGATGGTGCCAGCAGAGACCAACATGTACAAGATGTGTAGGTGAGCTCTCCCACTGCAGTCAACAGGGCAGGGTTTTATCATTGTCCATGTCATGTTGAGAAACTTGGGGCTGTCATAAATTCAATGACTCTGGAGTAAAAATGTAATTCGCAAAAATGCTGACAGGTAGAACTGATGTGCTAATATTTAGGACAAACGCAGGAGACACTATTAATTTTACCTTTTAAAAAGGCACCAGCTGGTTATCTCATCTCCACATGTAACTTTAATCAAAGATTGATAGGATTGAAGTTTCAGCAGACAGATATATAAGATAATTTATTATTTCTGAGTTGTGTTTTTGACATATTAATAACTGAATTATTCCCCATTCAAAAACTAAATTAAGTTTGGTCCAAAATGTGACTTTTTAAATGTATCTTTGTAAAAGTTTGGTCATTTTCATATCCAAAGTGGAAATAGACAACTGAACGGAAGATGAAGGATCCTCACTGCAATGTGCTAACAATTGCACATAACTTACAGCTTTGTTTTCACACAGGCAAACAATTGCAGCCATTCTAGGGTTATGACACCGAACTCTTCTTCCACCGCCTTCGCCTCCGTGCTCATTTCTTTGTACAAGAGTCCACTCCCGTCCCACAGACCCCTTTGCCCAACTCCAACACTCTCCCTCCACCTGGACCCCTCCCTCTGACCATTTACCTACTTGATCTTTTCATTGAGAACTGCCAACTTGACATCAGTCACCTCAATTTCTCTGCCCCTGTCAACAAATCCAACCTATGCTCCTGAGATGCTGCTTGGCCTGCTGTGTTCATCCAGCCTCACATTTTATTATCTTGGAATTCTCCAGCATCTGCAGTTCCCATTATCTCTCTCTATCTCCCCCCAAACTGACTACACTCCTTGCGCTCAGATCTAACCCTAACTTTGTCATCAAGCCGGCTGATAAGGGTGGTGCTGTTGTTGTCTGGCATGTTGACCTCTACATTGCAGAGGCTGAGCGCCAGCTGTCGGATACCTCCTCCTAACTTCCCCTGGACCATGACCCCACCATGGCACATCAGGCCATTATATCCACTACCGTTACGGATCTTGTTTCATCCGATGATCTCCACCGTCCGCTTCCAAGCGAATAGTCCCCCAACCCCGCACAGCTCGTTTCTACCACCTGCCAAAAATCCACAAACAGGACTGTCCAGGCAGATCCATTGTTTCAGCCTGTTCCTGCCCACAGAACTCATCTCTTCCTACCTTGACTCAGTCTTCTCCCGCCCCGGTTCAATCCCTACCCACATATATCCTTGATTTATCTGACGCCTTATGCCAGTTTCAAAGCTTCCAGTTTGCCGGCTCCAGCCACTTCCTCTTTACCATGGATGTGCAATCTCTTTACACATCCATTCTCCATGAGGAAGGTCTTCACCGCATCTTCGTGTCTTCCCGGAAAAAGACCTGAATCATCCCCGCCCACCAACACCCTCCTCCACTTGACCAAGCTCGTCCTCGCCTTCAACAACTTCTCTTTCAACTTCTCTCATTTTCTTCAGGTAAGCGGGGTTGCTATGGGTACCTGTCTCTTTGTGGGGTATGTGGAAAATTCCTTGTTCCAGTCCTATTTCAGTGCCCCCCGTGACTCTTTCTCCGATATATCAATTATATCATCGGTGCTGCTTCCCTCTCTCATCAAGAATCGGAAAACTTCATCAATTTCGCATCCAAATTCCACCCTGCCCTCACTTTCACCTGGTCTACCTCTGACTCCTCCCTTCCCTTCCTTGACATTTCTGTTTCCATTTCTGGGGATAGACTGGCCACTCATATCCATTACAAACCCACTGACTCCCACAGCTACCTGGACTATACATCTTCACATCCCACTTCCTGTAAAGATATCACCCCATCCTCTCAGTTCCTCCGTCTCCGTCGCACATGTTCAGATGAGACCAACTTCGGCAAGGGAGCCTCTGAAACCTTCCTCAACTGAGGACTCTCCAGTTCCATTGACAACAAAGCCCTCAACCAGGTCCGACCCAGCTCCTGCACTTCCGCCCTCAAACCTTCTCTTCCCTCCTGCAAAAGCAGTGATGTTCCCCTTATCCTTTCCTACCATCCCACAAGCATCTATATCCAGAAGATCATCAGACAACATTTCCGCCACCTCCAGCAAGATGCCACCACCAAACACATATTCCCCTCCCCTCCCTTGTCCGCCCTCCGCAGGGACTTTTCCCTCCGGGACACCCTGGCCCACACTTCCTTCACCTCCAACCCCTCCCACAGCCCTACGGCGCCTTCTCCTGTAACTGGTGAAGGTGCAACACTTGCCCATTTACCCCTCCCTCCCCGTATCCGAGGGCCCAAACATACCTTCCAGGTGAAGCAACACTTCACCTGCACTTCCCAGAATCTAGTCTATGGCATTAGCTGCTCACAATGTGGTCTCCTTTACACTGGGGACACGAAGCGTGGACTGGGTGACCGCTTTGCAGAACATCTACGTTCTACTCACAAAAAAGACCCTGAACTACCTGTTGCCCGCCTCTTCAATGCACCACCCTGCTCCCTGGCCAACATCTCTGTCTCTGGCTTGCTACAGTGTTCCAGTGAAGCCCAACGTGAGCTGGAGAAACAGCACCTCATTTTCTGCTTGGGGACTCTACAGCTCTCCGGACTCAATATTGAGTTCAATAATTTTAGGGCCTAAACTCTCTCATGTCCCATGCCCTCACCCCACACACCTGGCCTTGTTGCCACATAGCCTGCCACTACACACCCCCTGTTGTTAGTCAACAACAGTCCCCATTAACAACTGTTCACCCTCCCAGCCTGATGGCTAGCAATTCCTTTGCCTTTCTCTCTCTTTGGACTCTATCCTATCGTTTACTCCCTACCCCACCCATCTCCCTATTTTCTGCATATAAAGTGAAGTTTTCCCAGCCACTATCAGTTCTGAGGAAGGGTCACTGGACCTAAAACGTTAACTCTGTTTTCTCCTTCACAGATGCTGCCAGACCTGCTGGCTCTTCCAGCAACTTTGTTTGTGTTACACATGAATATACATTTGGTTCAATCAGTCCATGCCACTGTTTATGTTCCCACAAGACTCCTTTTAACCCTATCCAACTTACTTTTTCAACATATTGTATTTCTTTCACCCTTATATTTATTTATATTCCATGACAGAAGGCTCAGAGGAGCAAGTAACAGTTACAACAAAACCTTTGTAACTCAGATGCCTTAAAAGGTTGGGTCAGGCTACAGGCCTGGGGTAATTTGATGGCTCTGTATTATTAATGAATAGTCTAGATTATTCTCTCATTGATTGTCTAATTTTGTTGTATTCATGCCACAAAGAAGTGGGGCATGGAATACAACTGTATATAACTAATGCTACAGGTCAGTCACATCTTGGAGTGGAGTGGAATTGTTTTATCAGAGGCCCACAGTGTTAACCTTTCTAATGCACTGTAGCTCAGTTGGTAATTGCCTTTGAGAGAATGATGATGGTCCAAGGAACTCAAATGACTCCTGATATGTTCTACTTCTATATTTCCACCTGTGCCTTAAAGGTATTGCCTCTTCTAGAGTAAAGATAAAGGATAAATGTGCATTTATATAAGATCCTCTCAACGTCGGCAAACAGAAGATGCTACAAGGCCAATTAAGTACTGTTTTAATGTAGCTACTGCACTTATTTAGGAAATAGAATAGCCAATTACATACATAAAGCTTCCAAAAATTTTAATGAGATCATGACCTGAGAAATCAAATGCAAACTGGGTGACCGCTTTACGGAACGCCTCTGGTCCATGTGCAAGCATAACCCTGACCTTCCCTAGCCAGTCATTGTAAGACAGCATCTTGCTTAAACGCCCACACCTTCAAATTGTGAACTCGCTCCCATTTCTTTCTTTTACTTTAGCTTTTCTTTTTGCATTCTCTGTCACTGTGTCCTCCTTGCCCTCCAGTGGGACCTTCTGTTCTTTCCAGTTTGGCAGTTGGGCATATCATTGTTCTGCCATTCTCACATTGCAATCAATTAATCAGCACTATCAGCACCCTTTCTCTGCCAGCACTCCAGGCCCACACTATTGCATAAATGCTGCCGCCTACAAACTTCATGTCAGCTTTGATGAAGAGTCATCTAGACTTGAAACATTAGCTTGCTCCCTCTCCATGCATGCTGACTGACCAGCTGTGATTTCCAGCAGTTTTGTTTTCAGTCATGACCTGAGACATCACTTTTATTGATACTGGTTAAGAGACAAAAGCTGGCTTGATCATTTTGTCCCACTAAATCACTCACTCTTCTGCACTTCCTTAAAACAGTGCCCTTGATCTTTTGCAATGGCCTGAGAGGGAAGCCAGGATTTGATTTGGAAAAGGCAGCTCTGATTGTACAGTACCCCCTCAGTGCTAAACTGAAGTGACACCTACATTTTAGAACATAGAACAGTACAGCACAGTACAGGCCCTTCGGCCCTCGATGTTGTGCCGACCTGTCACACCGATCTCAAGCCCATCTAACCTACACTATTCCATGTACATCCATATGCTTATCCAATGACGACTTAACTGTACCTAAAGTTGGCAAATCTACTACCGTTGCAGGCAAAGCGTTCCATTCCCTTACTACTCTCTGAGTAAAGAAACTACCTCTGACATCTGTCCTATATCTTTCACTCCTCAATTTAAAGCTATGCCCCCTCGTGCTCGCCATCACCATCCTAGGAAAAAGGCTCTCCCTATCCACCCTATCTAACCTTCTGATTATTTTATATGTTTCAATTAAGTCGCCTCTCAACCTTCTTCTCTCTAATGAAAACAGCCTCAAGTCCCTCAGCCTTTCCTCGTAAGACCTTCCCTCCACACCAGGCAACATCCTGGTAAATCTCCTCTGCACCCTTTCCAAAGCTTCCACATCCTTCTTATAATGCGGTGACCAGAACTGTACACAATACTCCAAATGCGGCCGCACCAGAGTTTTGCACAGCTTCACCATAACCTCTTGGTTCCGGAACTCGATCCCTCTATTAATAAAAGCTAAAACACTGTATGCCTTCTTAACAGCCCTGTCAACCTGGGTGGCAACTTTCAAGGATCTGTGTACATGGACACTGAGATCTCTCTGCTCATCTACACTACCAAGAATCTTACCATTAGCCCTGGACTTTGCCTTCGGGTTACTCCTACCAAAGTGCAACACCTCACACTTGTCTGCATTAAACTCCATTTGCCACCTCTCAGCCCAGCTCTGCAGCTTATCTATGTCTCTCTGCAACCTACAACATCCATCGTCACGATCCACAACTCCACCGACCTTAGTGTCGTCTGCAAATTTACTAACCCATCCTTCTACGCCCTCATCCAGGTCATTTATAAAAATGACAAACAGCAGAGGACCCAACACCGACCCTTGCGGTATACCACTAGTAACTAATTTTGTGCTCAAGTCTCTAGCAGTACATCACAACGGTGAACAACTTTCATTTCTCACCTCCAACAATAAAATTTGGTAACTTATTCCCTGAAAGGAATAGAAAAGGCCATTCACTCGACCATGTAGGTGCCTTCCATAAGCTGGACGGATTCCACATTCTTTTGGAGATTCTATCCCACTTTTCAAAGGCGGTAGCTTTGTCTAAATATCCCCTCATCCTCAAAATGAAACAAAACAGCAGAATTCCTTACATCTACCATTCAAACCAGGGTCTGCCTCCTCCATAAATAACACTTAATCTTTCTCCCCGGGCATTTTATTCTCTTTAAAATATGACTGGGTTTGTGAATTATTACCTTGGTCTCTAAGACCCTTCATCTTTAAACCATTGATAGTTTATCGCTAAGCTAAGCAAGTGATATGCATGACATGGGCATCAGAGATTTTAATATGTTATAATAGGACACAGCGAAAGAGCAGGGACATATTTAAATTGGCTTAATGTGAGAAATGCTTACTTAACAGAAAATCCTTAAAAGATTTCATTTGAAGGCGAAAGTATTCAACACAAAATCTTCAGAACAAATATATCTTTTTGTTGAACAGTCAGCCAAAGGCAAGCATGTTAATTTCCCTTCAATTTTAATTAAAGTTCATAATTGATATGCCAATGCACAGCCCCTTAAGATTAGCACTCATCAAGTCATAATTTGAATTTTAAAACAAATGTAGATACCAATCAGGTTTGGAAATTAATCATTCATGTATTATGTATGAGTCCAGTGAATGCACAGTTGCAATGATCAACACTGTTAAGTCTCAGCCTGAGATATCGAGATTTTAAAAAATATATTTATTTCATTAGGACATACTGACGAGATGAATCAATTATGCCTAATTGATACAGAACCTATGTGTAGTGATCGTAACGAGGTCAGCCAGCTGGACGTCACAGAATATGAGTTCCTTGATTGTAACTTGGAGTTAATCTAGTCCAATCAGGGAGCCCTAGCTGACAGATAAGAACAGGAATGTCACACATCCTGGTCACTCTGAAAACTGGCACTGAGGGAGCTGGACCAGTGTCAAGTACTATAAACATGTGAATAAAGGGTGACTTGGTGATGGGATACTGGCATCTGTGGAGTTATTTCATTACATAGTTCTCATTCACACGCTGATCAACCTCTAACCTTAAATCCATTTACACAGCCAGAAGAAACTACACTGACTGATAGATCTACTGAATAATGAATTCATGATCTTCTATATCATTTGTTTATGCACGGGCTGCTTAATAAGTGTAGGTACTGTTGAAGGCACAAGATGATTGTCTCTCAGTTGTGTAATTTTACTCTCAATGGGAGGCAAGGAAGTAAGTCCAAGATTAATCTGTCTGTACTTTCAATCAGTTTTACAATTTGGTATTTTGATGCCTTATTTTTGACACATCAATCATCAACAACTCAGGCATTGTGCATCTTGTTCACACAATGTTTTGTTGTGCCAATTATTTTTTGGAGTTGACAAATTGATTTTGTGAGTATTTCAAGTAGCCCGCTCAAGGAGGTGGAACTTCATCTGTCTGAAAGTCACTGACTCAAGAAAGGGAATGCAGAAAGAGTTGGGAAGATGGGGTGGTTTGTAGGATCACGTGTCGAACTCAGGTTGTCATTCCTCCAGCAATATCGCTAGAGCATCCATTGAACTGAAGTCAGGAATAGCCTGTGTGAAATCGAAGAATAGAGTCAAAGGTCTATTAAAATCGACAGTGTTTTTATTTTCATTTTATTCGAGCGGCTACCTTTGTTGTTTGTAACTTGGAATGTTTGACGAGGTGGGGAGGCTGCAGGCAGGAAGCCAAGTGATTAAACCCCCAGAAATCCATCTCTCTTGAAAATGCTCAGTTTCAGGGAGGGGTAGGATGAAGGTAAATGAAAAGCAAGACCAAAAGTTAACAACAATTTCACAGCAGGACTGCGTTTCCAAGCAACAAGCTGCTTTTAAGAGACAGAATAAAAGCAGCGTAAGAAATGATGGGCGGGAGTTTGCTGTCAAAAAGCTAGTGGTGTTCATTGTTTTATTGTGAGGAATGGAGCTGGTATTCAGTTAAATGGGAACAGGAAAATATTGTTATCAAGTGGTCCCCTCTCTGACACTGCTCTCTCCCACCCCTGTCATTCATTTTGTAAACATGATATTAATCCCATAATCTTCCCATTTTATTGTAGGACCTTCCTTTAAAAAGTGGTACGGAAAGCTAAGGCAGGCTATTCTTTGGTCGTGTGGATTTATGCCCATATCCATTCATTTAGGTTCAAGACAAATTGTTCAAGGAAAAGGTAAAGTCAAGAGCTATCTTCAGGTTTAATATTCAACATTGAATATTAGGACGAAATACTGCAATAGAGATATACCAGGCTCTAATCCTGCTGTTGCATTATTGAAAGACTATTCCATTAACTCTGCCATCTAATGCATCTCTGCAAATGTTTCTAACATTCACACGGTTCATGGTTAGGTCTTTGCTGGCTCTCCACTTTTCTCTTCTTCCACTTAACTCTCTCCCACTGTGCTATTTCTGCTCAATGGGGGCAGTTCCAAGACATCTGCATAGAGTTGCTCGAGGGTCTGAAACTCCTTACACAGCAGCCAATACAAGTGTAAGTATTTGTTTAATAACATGGCAAGTCTTAATTATTGCCAATCAAACATTTAGGCTAAAAAAAATCTATTTGAAGTGTGGAGTGTCATGCATGAAGGTTTTGAATTTTTAAAGAGCCACATTTTAAATTCTATTTCTGACGTGTTCCTTTTAGCTTCCTCTTTCCTTCTCTCTTAATCCAGTTTTTATTTACCTCTTGACTTGCCTCTGTAGTTGGCATTAAGTTCATCCCCCTTTAGGCCATCCTCTTTCTAACTTTATCTTGTGGTTACTTCCCAACCCGTAAATCTCATCGATGCCGTATCTTTTGCTGTCCTCACTCAGGTGCCACAGGTCTTACTGTCTTACTGCACCTTTGTCAGTATTCAGCAACTCACTGGGGGTAAATTCTTGAAGCTGAAGCGGTGCAAATCAATGCTTCTAGATATCCGCACTCTTGCCCATCAATATTTTCCATCTTCTTCAGAACCAGCCACAATTTAATTCGCTTTCTTCATTTTCCATGTAGCCATCCTGAAGTCGAAGCTTATTTGTCCAAAACATGCGAGACCAAATGGACAACTTTCATCATTTTTGTGGCATATAGATCTCAAATGTAAATCTTGCAGAGTTAAATTCTCCATGTTACATACAAGATGCTCAGAGGATTAGATAGGGTGGACAGTGAGAGTCTTTTTCCAAGGATGATGACTTCAGTTTGTACAAGGGGGCATAGCTACAAATTGAGGGGTGATAGATTTAAGACAGATGTCAGAGGCAGGCTCTTTACTCAGAGAGTGGTAAGGGCGTGGAACGCCCTGCCTGCCAATGTATTTACCTCAGCCACATTAGGGGCATTTAAACAGTCCTTGGATAAGCATATGGATGATGATGGGATAGTGTAGGGGGATGGGCTTAGATTAGTTCACAGGTTGGCACAACATCGAGGGCCGAAGGGCCTGTTCTGCGCTGTATTGTTCTATGTTCTATGTTACGATGTTAATGAATGGTGGTATTGGCTTGCATAACTAGAATTTGTCCGCATTAATCTTAAGATTAATTTTAAGAGTGTACTTAGGCTGTTATCATAATTTAGAACCAGGCTTTATATCAACAGCCGTCACCAGAATTGAGGCTGATCATATGGATCCATTCCCCAGAGTTGTGCACTCCATGCAGTCATCAATATTTAGAGTACAGAGAGCATTGCTATGCGATCAGTCTTTGCTGGCTTCCATTTGGCAATATCCAGGAATAAGCTTGCAGTTTATTCTACAGAAACCACTCAATCACATGTCAAATCATGGGTGAGTCAGCAATTACCTGAAAGGATGCAAGCTCCTGCAACATATCCTGGCTTTGCATCTGAAATAGAACTCTGCTCACTGTTGCTGGCATTAAAACAGTGAGTACACCTTAGGAATATTTCACTATGTGTAAAACACTCCAGGGCAGCTGGAGGTTGGGAAAGGTGTTTTGCAATAGCATGTCTTTCCTTTATGCATGATATAACTGGAAAGACTGCTTTACATTTGTAACGTTAATGTATTTTTTTTCCTGGCATACTATGATGATCTGGCACAGCGGGGATTGGGGTCCAATGCATAGCAAATTTCTTGATGCTGATACCTCTTTAGCTGATTGCCAGGCTTTTCCAGGAAACACCCAAAAATGACTCTCATGCTCCAGAAGAAAGATCACAATCTATTACAAATTACCTCTCAACTTGGTATGACTTCAATGAGAATTGAGTGGCCTCTGTATGGCCTCCCATTTCATGACTTTTAATGAAAGAAGGACTAATAGCCCTCAGATAGTCTTATGGCAGTGGTAATGTTCCTACTTCTGGGCTGGAAGGTTGAGTTCAAGTCCCACCTGCCCAAGATGTGTGTTAAAACTGGTTGATTAAAATTAACTGCATTAGAATTCATGATCACAGGGCTTCAGAATGTGTGTTAAAGTTAATGAAGTATTTTTGAAATCAGGGCAACATTGTAACATAGGAATCGCAGCAACCAATTTACTCGTGGTATGGGTGTGTAAACAGCAAAATAAAATTCACTGGATAAATGATCCAGTGATCTTTGTTGAGGGATAGTTATTGTTTGGGGCATCAAATAAAACGCCTCCATTCTCGACAGAATAGATGGAACTTCACCTTAAGATTTCGTCTGATAATGAGTCCCTCCAACAATGTAACAAGCACTCAGTACTAAGTTTAAGTTGCAGCCTGCATTTGACACTTATTTCTCTGGACTTAGAGATACTTGATTCATCTCCAGAGGGGGTTTCAAGGCTCCTGCTTCAAGTTTGGAGTTCTTGACAGTCTCGTTGGATTCTGGGGCCCTAGTTGCTGTTGTTATGTGTTAGTTGGCTGTGTCTTGCTACATCCTATCAAGTGGAGGAAAGGGCACATTTTGAGAGGGCTGGCAACCACTGAACTGGAGCTAATCTCTGCTCAGCCTCATTTTTGTGTGGAGTTGCATGGCAATGGATTTGGTGTGACTCTTTTATTGGTATACTGCACTGAGTCAAAATCTTCATTCCTAACAGCTCATAACCACACCCCAAGTACAGTAGCAGGCTAAGAAGATAGCTCCATACCACCTTCTCAAGGACAAGTAGGCATGGGTAATACATATTAGCTTAATCATTAACACCCACATCCCAAAATTGACTGTAAAGAAAAGTAGTCAGCTATCGAGAAGACCATAACCATGGCTGGGGTATGAAGGATGGTGGTTTGTGCATCCTAGCTAGCGTATGGATGATGTTCACTTGTGCCTTGCCCTTTTAGGCAGGCAGCATGCGTCAGGGGGCTTGGAGGTGTGGCTTGGAGGGGTGGCAAGTGGCTGGTTAAGTTAGGGAGCAGTCAACATAGGGAGGGTTTGGGTCATGCTGCTCTGTTTCTTCATAGAAGATGATTCTCAAGGAAGAATGCAGATGTTTGACACAGTTGGCTTATTTATGGAAGTATTCAATTTTTTTTGACAGATCAGAGTTTAGTTGTGGCTTCTATGTCCAATTCTTAGAAGTTCTTAGAATCCCTATGGTGTGGAAACAGGCTCTTCGGTCCTACAAGTCCACACCAACCCTCAGAGCATCCCACACTGACCCATCCCCTATAAACCACCTAATCTACACATCCCTGAACACAATGGGTAATTTTCTTTAGTGTGACCAATCCACCTAGCCTGCACATCTTTGGGCTGTGGGAGGAAACTGGATCACCCAGAGGAAACCAACGCAGACATGGGGAGAATGCGCAAACTCCACACAGACAGTCGCCCAAGGGTGGAATCGAACCCACGCCACTGGAGCTGTGAGGCAGCAGTGCTAACCACTGAGCCACTGTGCCGCCCAGGATGTACCATCCTGGAAAGTTATTTCCTGAACTGTAAAGGTAATGCCCTCACTTAAATAATTTTTTTTATTATGATAAGCTGGGCATCTTCTTCAGGTAGATTTAAAGGGAGTTGTTGCTCGGATACTGGCCTGTGGGGGACTGCTATTGAGTGTCTTGAAATATTGACTCTGAATGGTCAGTGGATCTTCATTTCGTTATTGCGCAGAACTGCTGACAACAGCCAGCGTGGTTTGGCTCAAAGCAGCAGCTGAGATAGTTTGAGCATCGGTCATTTGGTATTTCACTCAGTATTGTAGGTACAGCATGGATCTATTTAAGGAGCTCCCGCCTTGAAATTGTGTTGAAAACTAGCCTTAAAGTGTGTGAAAAGAGTCAGAATTTGTTCACTGCAACTGTTTCAGGACCAAAAGCCTGCTTGCTTTTGGAGGAGGGATGAGTTGGAAATGGGGCTAATGAATGACTCTCTGATCTCATAGGTTTAAAAGAGAAGTGAAACAGGCCTGTAGCTCCTACAGTCAGAGCCATTACCTTTGCCTCAAGTCAGATTTGGTGAATGCAGTCTCCATGACAGTAACTACGTTTCAGTGGTGAACCAACACGGCGTTAGAAGTCAAGTGGGAAATCATCTTTTCCTATTTTGTGGTTACCAGTTCCATGAGGGTATGGTCTCCAGTGCAGAAGATTCTGGACAACTCGCCATTGTTTCTCTGAGTTTATTCTTGACCTTTTTGCATTATTTATTGAGTTGGCCGATGGCTGGTCAACTATAGCATTCGTGTCTGCTTGTGGGCTCACAACCTCCTCAGGGTTTCAAAGATTCAAGTGATAGTGTAAGGTAACAAAGTGTGAAGGTGGATGAACACAGCAGGCCAAGCAGCAACTCAAGACCACAAAAGGCTTTTGTGCTCCTGAGATGCTGCTTGGCCTGCTGTGTTCATCCAGCTTCACACTTTTGGATTCTCCAGCATCTGCAGTTCCCATTATCTCTGTTCATGTGGTAGTGTGACTGTTTCTTTAGTCTGTTGGTATTGTTGAAAGAGCTCAGAGCTTTATCAAGGGATGTACTACACTCTGAAACCTCAAAATGCATTCTTTTTGCAGCAATAAGCTGGTCCATGAGTTGTTTCTATAGTTTTGCGATTTGGGGGAATTTGCTGGGATTGTTTCCTCTATCTCAGCAGTGAAACCAGGCTGATTTGCTTTCAGGAAGTTTCACCCTGGCACTTGTTTTAATGACAGAGCAGGAACTTCAACTCCCACATGGTTGATAAATTGTTCAGTATTGGCTTTGTGACAAGTTTAAGAGGCCGGTTTGAAATAGGTATACAAGGACATCTTCACCATTTGATGAGACAATGAGGAGGTCACGTGATATTTGCTCCATCATCTTACTAGTCTGCGCAACGTTCAGAGCCAAATTTAAGGTGAGCCATATACATCCTGAGCTGATCTCTAACTTGCCTGAGCCTCCCCAGTTTTATCATTTGAATTGCAGTCAATTTTTTTTTCAAATTCATTCATGGGTATGAGCCGTGTCAGCTAGGGCATACATTTATTATCCATTCCAAATTACACTTGAGAACGTGGTGGTGAGGTGCCTTCTTGAGCCGCTGTGGTACAGGTATAGCCACAGCGCTGTAAGCAAGGAAGTTCCAGGGTTTTGACCCTGCACCATTGAAGAAGTGGCAATGTAGTTCTAAGCCATATGGTATGTAGGTTAGAGGGGATCTTGTAAGTGGAGTTCACACATATCTGCTGTCCTTGTCTTTTTAGAGTTTGAGGTTTGGAATGTGCTCTATAAAGAGCCTGGTGAGTTGTAGTATTAAATTAGCTAGACGGCATATTTTGCTTGCCACTTTGTGTTAGCAGTAGATGGATTGAATGTTGAAAATGTTAGATGGGTGGCTTTGATTTGGACATTTTTGAGTGTTGTTGAAGGTATAATCGTCCAGTCATACTTCTGACTTGTGCCTTCTGAAAGGTGAATAGACAGTAAGTTAATATCGCAGCATTCCCAACCTCTGACCTGACCTTGCAGACACGGTGTTTAAACAGCTGGTACAGTTCTGATCCTGGTCAATGGGAACACACAGTGATTGCAATGCTATTGAATGTCAAGGAGAGAAGATTGTTTTTTGGATGGTTATTGCCAGAAACTGTGTATTGCAAATGTTACTTGCTACTTATCTGCCCAAAGCTAGATATTGTCCAGAACTGAATAAAAACCAAGAGAACTGCAGATGTTGTAAATCAGGAACATAAGCAAAGTTGCTGGAAAAGCTCAGGAGATCTGTCAGCATCTGTGAGTTAAAATCAGAGTTAACACGGTTCAGAAGAAGGGTCACCGGACCCGAAATGTTAACTCTGATTTCTCCTTCACAGATGCTGCCTGACCTGCAGAGCTTTTCAGCAACTTTGCGTTTATTGTCCAGAACTTGTTCCTTTCGGATTGTTTCAGTATTTAAGACGTCACAAATGGTACTGAAAATTATGCAATCACCAGTGAAAATTCCCATTTCTGACCTTATGATAGTGGGACAGTCCATAGAATAGAATCCATAAGTGTGGAAACAGAGCATTTGACCTAACAAGTTCAAACTAACCCTCCAAAGAGCATCCTCCCAGACACATGCCCAGCCCCTTTCCATGTAACCTTACATTTCCCATGGCTAATACACCTAACCTGCACAACTTTGGACTGCGGGAGGGAACCAGAGCACCGAGAGGAAACCCATGCAGACATGGGGAGAATGTGCAAACTCCACACTGACTGTTGCCTGAATGCAGAATTGAACCCATGTCCCTAGTGCTGTGAGGCAGCAATGTTAACCACTGTGCCCCAATAAAGCGGAAGACCGTTTGACCTAGGACACTACCCCAAGGAATATCTGCAAAAGTGTGCTTGGACTGAATGGATTAGCTTATATCCCATGAAGGGAAAAAAAAGGAAATGTGCATTTTTGCAATGTCAAGAGACTAATATTATTTTTTCTCTTCATATTTTCCAGGTCATCACATTTGGCCTGTTTGAGACACTCAGCATTCAGTTGATAGGTCCACATAGACTTCAGTGTCCAACCTTCAGGATGCATGACCTTGAGAAAGAGGTCATTGTGATCACTTTGATTTTTAAGTTTACTCTATTGGCAGGGAAGCCCACAAGAGGCATTCTGTTGTCATTTTGATGGCTTTAGCTCTGGATTCAAGAGTTCAAGAATCAACTTGACAAGATGGACTATGAGAAATCTATTTTATATCCACTCCAAAATATTGGCTGCAAATTCATACTGGATACCTATCTATAGTGTAGAGCCCAGCTGGCAGGAGGGGTGGGATTATCTTCAATATTACATTCACTTATGTTTTGGTTGCAATGGTTGTATTGTCAACTCAGAACTCAATCCCCCACAGATCCCTCACAGCTGATGAGATGAAAGATCCTACATGTAAGTAGCTTGGGCAGATTCAACTCAGTTCCTAAATGGGGGTGCGCAGCAGATTTATAAAACAATTCCAGCAAGATATTGACATGCAGAATGGAAAAATATCACACTGGTGCTTTAGTGGCTAAGGGATGTTTGCATCATATGATAACATTTTACAGTGATGCAAGAAATCATTCAGCTCCTTATGTTCCTACATGCTGATTCAAACTGCTACTTGTGGAGTAATAAGATAGTAATGTAATTGTTGATCTAGCAGCAGCCCCAGCGGCCAGATCCGAGAGACTAAAAGAGAAGGCAAAATCTGCACCTCAGAGAGAGAGAGAGATACACTGCAATGCAATTGAGTGCCATCACTGAGGAAATAAAAAGTAGGCTTTGTAAAAGTGTGCCAGTGGTGGATTATCGCACTTTGGCAAATGAAATCTTCCCAATGTAGACCGTGCTGTAAATTACCAGAGGGACATCCAATTTGAATCCTAAAAGTGGAAACAAACCATGAACCACTATCCAATTAGTTCCACTACTTCTCCAGATGCATGTTTTTATCTTTGAAAGCATATATCAGTTCTGTTAAAGTGGACTCATTTGGTAATTGATCCTGCAATCAATGGAAACCATATCACCTCATTCATATGATTGAGACCCTTCATAGTTTGTTGTAGTACCTCTCTTAGAGGCACCCCCTAACCTTCTCTGCTTTAAGGAACACACTCCCAGCTTTCTCTGTCCTACTGAAGTCCCTCCTTCCCGAGACCTTTCTCTTAAATCTCTTCTGTCACTCCAAGATATAAGTTATATAGAAAATATTGGGACCTATCCTGCTGACACCTACATAAATGTGAGTATTTTACTGCGCTGATAGGCTTCACCTTGATAAATACATAAAGCCAGTTTAAACTTTAGTGAATATTTTGCCAATCTTGCAAGGATCTGAGGAACATAATTGTCTGTACTTTCAGAATGTTTGACTGGTTCACAATGAAATGAATGGTACATTAGCCGTGTCTCTGTGCTTATGGAACACTTCTTTGATGTTAATGGATCAGGCAAAAAGAGCCATAAAACTGATAACTAAGGACCCAGAAGGTTAGTTAAAGTCAAAGAAATGGTCAAATGGGAGTAGCTAATTGGAACAAAGTTTATTTGTTTTGATTTATATACTTTCCTTTCTCACCATCGCTCCTGAAGGAGTTTACTTACACTAGAATAGATCTGGTATGTCCTCACTGCCTTTCCCCAAATAGCCATTATGCTACTTGTAAAACTGATTGTCTAGAAGCACCATCATAATGTGGGAAGGCAGTTGTGTAGTGGTAATGTCACCAAGGCAGATGGTGAAATTTGAATTAATAAGAATCTGGAACTAAAACCTAGTCTGATGGTGGCTATGTAATTGCTCATAGTTTTTGTAAAATCCCATCTGGTTCTGCCATCCTTACTTGGTCTGGCTGACATGTAACTCCAGACCCGCAGCAATGTGGTTGCTCAATGTGGTCAGAAATTGCTGGAGAGACTTAGCAAAACTGAAGAAGTGTTATACAGGAGTCAAAACTGCAACTCTGTTCTTCCCTCCACGCCAGCTCAGTTTCTCCAGCACTTTCTCTGTTTATTTCAGATTTCCAGCATCTACAACGTTTTGCTTTTATTTGGCTGACACTTACCTTGGGCATAGAGAATGAGCAATAACTGCTGGCTTAGCCAATGATGACCAAATTCTTTGAATGAATTAAAATAGGAATAAGGCGTGAATGTTTTCTTACCCATCATTTACTGAAGAATCAATTCATAAAGTCAAAGAAATGTACAGCATGGAAAATATAGTCTTCAGTCCAACTCAGTAAAGTTTGCTGGACTGTAATCATGAGCAGAAAGTCCTGAGCAATTTTCTTTTTCCATGACACAGAGGAGGTAATTTTATTTTTGTTACCACAACTATATCTCCTATTCTATTCCAACCTTTCATGTGAAGCAACTTGGGAGTTCAGTTCATGCCAAAGATGCGATAATAGTTTAGTTTTTCCAAGAGGCTTGGGAATCATTGAACGTGGTGAAACTTGGCAAAGAACATTGAGTTGGAAAAGGAGAGGTTCAAATCCTGCCATGGCAGATGGTGAAATTTGAATTCAATAATGGAATTAAGAGCCTACTGATGACCATGTTTCCATTGCCAGTTGTTGGGAAAAACCCATCTGGTTCACTAATGTCCTTTAGAGAAGGAAACTGCCATCCTTACCTGGTCTGGCCTACATGGGTGCCAGAACCACAGCAATGTGGTTGACTCCTAACTGCCCTCTGAGCAATTAGGGTCGGGCAATAAATGCTGGTCTAACCAGCAAAACTCACATCCCGTGAATGAATAATAAAAGAAAACAATTTGTAGCAGCGGGATGACAGTGAATCACAGGGAAAAATAACAGGCGGGAATCTGGATTCAGAGGAGGAGAGGGAGGAGTATGTATGGCCAACTGAAGAACACAATCAGCCTTCTTTACTGATACAACCCTCAGCTGACCAGTTTTCATGAGCTTGGCTGCCACAAGGCTTGGGACCTAAGATCCCATCCTTTACATCTGACGGACTACTTCCTGAGACATTGTAGTCTCCAGTCTGAAGTGAATTAACCCTATTGCAGCCTTACCCTAGACTAACTATTGCCTGACTTTTAACAGTTCCAAAAACCTTCTATTTGCATAGTGTTATACATTATACTGATCTTTTAAGCAGCACTCTCTAGTACACATCATTCCATGCCCCCCTTTCATAGTTTCATGGCCTCTACTGTCAATGTTGCATTGTTATGTCATTAAAGTAAACCTTCTCATTGGGCTACAAAAGAACAGGAGAAGGCCATTCAGCCCTAGAAGCATGCTCTGACATTCAATATGATCATCACTTTAGGCCTATAACAGTGTCTAACGTCTTCTTGAAAAGAATCAAAGTTTTGGCCACAAATACTTTCTACGGCAGAGAATTCCGGAGAACAACGCTCTGAAAGCAAGGCTAAAGTGGGCTCAAGGTGAGAGCTATGAATTTGAAATTATTGTATAGGAAAACATTGAGACCACTTTCCTGGCCTTTCTCCATACCACCTAGATCTCCAACTGATCAAGATTTATCTATCTCAGCCTTAAACATACACAAAGACTCAGCCCGCACAACTCTCTGAGGCAAGGAGTTCCAAAGACTCTCAACCTTTTAAGAGAAGAAATTCCTCCTCACCTCAGTCTTATATTGCTGTGCCTTTATTCTGAGATGACACCTTCTGGTCCTACAATTTTCCATGAGGGGAAACATTCTCTCAAAATTTACCCTGCCAAGGCCCCTAAGAATCCTATTTGTCTCAATGAGACTCAAAGTAGAGCAGATGACCAATTTCAAGGGAAGGAGAGGTAACAAGTAGAGTTTAGGCAGTGAATTCTTCAGCCTGAGCTAAACACTGGTGGATTGATAAAAATCAGGGTGATATACTAATTATCAGGGTTAACAAGCATTCAACAGTCAGTGATGTCAGATCATTTCGCTATCCTGGTTCAATGTCCCTTCATTAAAGCACATGCTTACAGCAATCTACAATTAACGATGAAATACCAAATCCATTTTATCATTTCAGCTAGATGGTGACATAAATGTAACTTATAGCTTCTAAATCAAGAAACTGTTATTGTGTGATGAGCCAATTGCTGACACTGCAGGATGTACAGAGCAATGAAAATATAAATTCAGAAAGAGCTCAGGCTGGGCACATGTTTTAATAATGTGAAAAATCCCATGCAATTGGAGGGAATGTTTGAGAAATCCATACCTGAACCTTTTCACTCTTTCACCTCTTTCTCCTCCCAGAAGACTCTGTACAAAGCACAGAGACTTGGGCTTTGGTCCCAGGTCCTAATGTGGCCTTTGGGAGTTGGTTTTACCCTCAAGGCTTCCGAGGCTAGATGAGAATTTCGCCAGCAACCAGCGAGGGCCCTACTTGCATGTGTTAACATCGAATTATTAGCTAATATCACCGCATTGACATGCAAGTTGCTATTCTCCCAGGCACCAACCAGTAATTAGCTGGTGCCAGTGCTTGACTGTAGCACACCAGTGTCTTCTTTGGGCATCCATCTTTACCAGCATTCCCCAATATCTCAGGGCACACTACACGGGCAGTGGCCAACTCCAGCCTCCATCCATAAAAATCAAAATGGTCAAAGCCCCAGGCTCACCACATCATCATGGCGTGTCTCAGACTACCTTAAAATACTGTTCAGCACATTCAAACACTGCACTTTGGAACTCACAGTAACCTTAAATTGCATCGTTGCTGCCAACTGTTGTGCCAAGATTGGTACCTGCCTCACACATTGGATCAAGATTGATCTCTTCACGCTCCCTCATTTTATGCTCAAATCACCTCTGCGTCACCTTTTAGCCCATTGCTGCTGCATTCAGAGCTTACAGGCTCGTGATAGTTCTAGCTTGCCTTGACTTTTAATATAGACAGGGGAACATCACCTTCAGAGAGATACAGAGCTGCACATTGGCCACAACAAGACAGACAGGATTTCTGTACGTCTCCATTAGGTGAAGACATCATTCATTGACTGACAATTTGTTGTTGCTCAAAGGCAAGCAACCACTGTTTAGTCCCAAAACCAAATTCAACTTTTTTAGTTTGTTCCTAGTCCACTTTCCCTGTTGTTTAATAAAGATTAACATTAGCAGCTATTTGACTTTTATTTGGATTTGATTTGATTTATTATTGTTACATGTACCAAGTTACAGTGAAAAGTTGAGGTTGGTTGGCTCGCTGAGCTGGGTTGTTGTTCTGCAGATGTTTCATTACCATGCTTGGTAATATCCTCTGTGCAGCTTCTGGTTAAGCGTCGGTGCGTTTTCCTGCCTGGTTTTTAAACTCTGGAGTACATTACATTGGATTGCCTCACTTCCGGGCTTCCTCCGTAGTGGAATGTATATGGGGTTGAGTTCAATGTGTTTATTAATAGCCTGTTTCGTGGAGTGCCATACTTCCAGGAGTTCTCCTGCCTGTCTCTGCCTAGTCTGTCCCAGGATCTCGATGTTGTCCCAGTCGAAGTGGTGCCCATGAAGATTGAGATGAGTGAGTACTGGTCATGTCTTTTTGTAGCCGGTTGGTGTTCATGTTCTCTTGTTGTTAGTTTCCTTCCTGTTTGTTTGATGTAGTGTTTCTTGCAGTCTCTGCAGGGGATCTTGTAGATGACATTGGTCCTGTCCATGGCGGGGAGTGGGTCTTTAGTTCGGGTGAGTACTTGTCATAGGATTGATGTGGGTTTGTGTGCCACTCTGATGCCCAGCGGTCGTAGAAGTCTTGTGGTGAGTTCTGACATGTTCTGGATGTAGGGTACTGTGATGCGGGTCGGGGCATGTAGAATCTTTCTGATGCTGTTCCCGTAGGCATCTCCTGACTGAGTTCTTTGGATATCCATCATCTTTGAACACTTGGAAGAGGTATCCCTCCTCCTCTTGGTGTAGCTCCATCTTGCTGCAGTATGTTGTTGCAATGTGAAAAGTTTTATTTTACATGCAGTACTGGCAGATCATACCACACAATGTGATTTAGTGTAAAAGAACAGAGCAAAGAATACAATGTTATAGCTGTCGAGAAGGTGCACAGAGTGTGACATCAACATTACATTTTAAATTTAAAAGGTCTATTCAGAAGTCTAATAAGAGTGGGGAAGAAGCTGTTCTTGAGTGTGTTGGTACATGTTTTAAAACTTTAGTATACTCTGCCTGATAGAGGGAATTGGAAGAGATTACAACCAGAGTACGAGAGGTTTTTGATTATGTTGGCTGCTTTCTAGAAACAGCTGGAAGTATGTAGATGGGGACAATGTTTAAAAGCTTCACAACATCTGATGTTCCCATTCAAGAATGATATTATGTTAATTTCCGAATGGCATTAGGGAAACAGCAGTGCTCCCTCAGGCAGGGCTTGAACATCGTATGGTGTTAAGGAAGGGTAGCTTCTGTCATTTGATTCTTGGACCTACAATTACAAAGACAGTCAATCAGACAGGGGATGATTTAAAATGCAAATATGCCTACAGCTGTGAGATTCTATCTGCAGTAAATCGTCCCCCATATCATCTGCGTGCCCTCAGAAAGCATTCTTTCCCATTGCCCACCCACTAGGTTTAGGTGCAGCCCCAGGTCTGTAGCTGTTGTAGAGGGAGCTTTCCTTATCATGGGCCTTGTTGGCCTTAAGTATTTGTTATAAGCCTAACCTTAACCCTACCACAGGAGCCCTGTGGGACATTTGTGGCTGGAGTGCCCAGACATTCTAATGATGTGCAGATGCAGGCATACCAGCCTCAGCTTCAACTTCCACAGGGTGGGGGTTGGGGTTGGTTGCTATCTCAGGCAGTGTGATGATGGCAGGCCCTGACGGAAGATTCCCAGGAGCCTCTTTGTGGCTTTCCCCTGTCTGGGTGACTGCTAGCACCGCGCTGTCTCCTCGAGAGGAATGTATCCCAGGAGTGAGGTCCACATCACTTACCCCATCTCACCTTGTTGCTGATGCTACGCAGAAAGACAAAAGCGATGGAATGTATTTCCAGCAGTGGCTGAGGGCTCTACAGGACCTGACTCTCCATGGCTTTCACCAGCCTCCCTATGGAGATAGACACAGGCCAGAACAAAAACCTGATAATGTTGGTGGACTCATCCAAGCGTCGATCCAGTTTGTTGAGTGTCTCTGACAAAGGTTCTTCTGCTCCAGGACAGTTTGGGCATTCTCACAAAATGCTGAATAGCTGACTCCATGGAATCACCTTCTGCCTGGGTCTGAACATGTGCCTGGTCTCTGGCTGCTCTCTGAGTACTGGAGGCCTGGCCTGTTTCCTCCTCAGCCAGCTGTGGTGACAGTGCTGTGCTCACCATGATGTGCTCTCAGATCTAATCCAGCTAAAGTATCCGCTGGGGTATCAATGTTGGAGCTGCTGGAGGATGCAGAAGGTAGCCGTAATGGACCACCTCTGAGGGTCTGTGACACCTTCCTTAGTGGCAGAGGAATGGCTAACGGGAGCTGCCTTGCAGCAATGTTAGTACCACTGAAGCCTTTTATTTTCTTATTCATGAACGGGATGAGGGCGTTGCTGGCTAGGCAGCATTTATTGCACATTCCTAATTGCCCAGTGTGCAGATCAGAGTCAACCACGTTTCTCGAGGGACTGGAGTCAAATGTAGACCAGTCCAGGTAAGGATGGCAGTTTCCTTCCCCTAAAGGACATTAATGAACCAGACGTGTTATTCCAACAATCAACACTGGATTCATTGTCATCATTAGACTCTTAATTCCAAATATTTATTGAATTCAAATTCCACCATCTGCCATGGCGGGATTTGCACCCAGGCCCCAGAGCATGATCTGGGTCTCTGCATTAAGAGTCCAGCGATAATACCCCTAGGTCATGGCCTCCCCAACAGCCAGTATATGATAAGATGGAGAATGACTTGCTCAATAGAGCTAGAGGTTGAGCACCTTGAGAATATGTTAGAGGCAAGGTACTAGCATGAATAGAAAATTAGCTGTCTGGTAGAAAGCAGAGAGTGGGGATAAAAGTGTCCTTCTCAGGATGGCAACCAGTGACTAGCGGTATTCCGCAAGGGTCAGTGTGGGGACCACAACTCTTTCACTTTTTACATTAATGATTGAGATGAAGGAACTGTGGGCACTCTGGCCAAGTTTGCAGATGATACAAAGATAGGTGGAGGGACAGATAGCACTGAGGAGGTGGAGAGGCTGAAGAAGGATTTAGACAGGTTAAGAGAGTGGGTAAAGAAGTGGCAGATGGAACTCAATGTGGGAAAATGTGAGGTCATGCACTTTGGTGGGAAGATTAGAGGCATAGGCTATTTTCTAAGTAGGGAGAAGATTCAGAAATCTGAAGTGCAAAGGGACTTGGAAGTTCTAGTCCACGATATTCTGAAGGTTAACTTGTGGGTTCAGTCGGTAGTTAGGAAGGCAAATACAATGTTGGCATTTATTCTTATAGGGCTAAAATATAAAAGCAACAATCTACTTCTGAGGCTTTATAAGTCTCTGGTCAGACCACATTTAGAATATTGTGAGCAATTTTATGACCCATAGCTCAGGAAGGATGTACTGCCCCTGGAGCAGGTCCAGAGGAGGTTCGTGAGAATGATCCCAGGAATGAAAGGTATAACATATGAGGAATATTTCAAGACTCTGAGTCTATACTCAATGGAGTTTAGAAGGATGAGGTTGGATATAATTGAAATTTACAAAATACTGAAAGGCCTGGATAGAGTGGACATTGGAAAGATGTTTCCATTAATTGGAGTGACTAGACCCCAACAGCATTACATTAGAGTAAAGGGAAGACCCTTCAGAAACTTCTTCTGCCAGAAAGTGGCGATTTGATGGAATTTATTGCCAGGTCATTGTGTATAATTAAGACAGAGATAGATAGGTACTTGCTTGGTAAAGGGAAGCAATGGTTATGTGGAGAAGGCAGCAGAATGGGGTTGAGGAACTTATCGGTCATGATTGAATGGCAGAGCAGACTCGATGGGTCAAATGGCCTAATTTCTGCTTCTATGTTTTATGCTCATTTGTCTTATGTTCACAGTGGTGATAATGAAAGAGCACAGCACAATAAAGCTTGCACAGTTACTGGGACATGAGGTTTCAGCTTCTCCACATGAATGGTCATGGTCTTCTCTTCCACCAGCTCAGGGAAGTTTTTCCTCATTAAGATTGAGGAAATGACTATCAGTCACCCTGACATCTGTCTTAGCCCTTGTAGGGGCTCTTTCCTCCTGCAATGAGACAACGGGAGGGATTAAGTGAGATGAAAGTGGCTCAAAGCGTGGTTAGTGGCAGCATACATGCAAGAAAGGTGGTGAAATAACCTGAAAGAGTGAGTTGGAAGCACAGTGGGTAGGAAGGATTGGTGTTCGTGGGGGTAGAGGGAGGAGGGAACAGGAGGATGAAGGAAGAGACTGAGTGTGGTCGTGAGTCTGAGACCATCAGGCAGTGTGGTGGAGGGGGCTGCAATGAATGAGTGTGAGCTGGCAGAGAGAAGACGATGGCACCTACCATTGGGGAGTACAGAAGGTCAGTATACTGTGTGTGGAATTGTTGCATATTCCTCTGGACCACAGAGCCCTCACTGCCCTGGGCAGATATTTCAAACCAAGCTGGCAGCTTCTCCTGAAGTGACCTCTTCTGAAGGCCCTGGGAAAGAGAGTGTTCACAAACATGTACTATACATCCCATTTCTCTATTGTCACCGGGTCAAAATCTTGAAACTCCCTCCCTGACAACACTTTATCTTGAGGGCTGCCTTTTTGAACCTCTGCAGTTCACGTGGTATAGGCACAGTGTGAAAGGGAGTTCCAGCATTGAAAAACTGTCAAATTGCAAAATGGTGTGTGGGGAATGTGGAGGTGACAGTGTTCCTATGTATCTGTTGGCATTGTTCTTCATGGAGGCAGAGATAGGGACACTGGGAAGGCCCTTTTGAAGAAGTGTCAATGAGTTGATGCAGTGCACATTCTGCTGCTACCGAGCATCAGTGGTGGAGGGAGTGGCGGTGAACAGAGGGCAATGGTTCATCAACAAAGCCCATCACCACATTCTCAACAGCAACAGAGTGGACAATATATCCTGGCCTTGCTGATATATCTGGAAAGATACATTTGGGATGATTCTGTGCACCCAAAAGAGAGTGGCAATTACAAGAAGCACCAATTGGCGAATCAGGGCCACAACTGCCTCTTCAATCTGATTTTGCTTCTTGATTATGTTTCCCCCAACTGAGATGATAAACCATAAGACATAGGAGAGAAGTAGCTCATTCAGTCCATTAAGTCTGCTTCAACACTTGCAGATTATTGCTGATCTGATGATCCTCATCTCCATTTTCCTGTTTTTTTCCCCCAAAACCCTTGACTTCCTTACCGATCAATAATCAGTCTGTCTTAGCCTTGAATATACTTTATGACCCAACCTGGACAGCCCTCTCCAGGAAAGAATTCCACAGATTTTGCTTTCTTCTAAGAGACAAAATTCCTCTTCCTTTATTATGTGTAGGACTTCGTAATTCCACCCAATGTAAGAAATACAGCTGTAACAACATAGATAAGAATTAGCTTTTAAATCTTACCAAAAAAGAAATATACTTTTATTAAGATCAGACCCTCATGCTCACTTTCCTTTCCTTTTATAGAAGTCATTGTATTAATTTAAAATTTTCTCTGAAGACATTTGCTCATAAGTTATGGAAATTCTTGAGATGCATTAATTGACAGAGCAGTTGGAGGCAGATGAAGCCTCCAGAAATTTATTAACTCAGAGAAGCCTCCAATGGAGGCAAAGATTTCTGGAGTTTCTGCTCCTGATTGTGATCAAGTTACACAGTTTGAAAGCAGACATGTGTGTCTGCACGTGAATGTGTTACTGTGCGTGTGTGTGTGTGTGTGTGTGTGTGTGAGAGACTCAGTGTGTACATGTTAGTGTGTGTGTGATTCAGTATGTGTTAGTGCAAGTGAGTGTGTAACTCATTGTGTACATGTTAGTGTGTGTATGACTCAGTGTGTATGTGTTAGTGCAAGTGTGTGTGTGACTCAATGTGTACATGTTAGAGTGTGCAATTTAGTGATAACAAGTTAGTGCAAGAGAATGACATTTTATGTATGTGTTAGCGTGTGTGACTCAGTGAGTACATGTTAGCTCATGCGCGCATGTGTGTGTGTGTGTGTGTGTGTGTGTGTTTGTGTGAGTGTGAGTGAGTGTGTGACTCAGTGTGTACATGTTAGAGTGTGCGTGATTCAGTGAGTACGTGTTAGTGCAAGTGAGTGTGTGACTCATTGTGTACATGTTAGTGTGTGTATGACTCAGTGTGTATGTGTTAGTGCAAGTGTATATGTTTGTGACTCATTGTGTACATGTTAGAGTGTGCAATTTAGTGATAACATGTTAGTGCAAGTGTATGACATTTTGTGTGTGTGTTAGCGTGTGTGACTCAGTGAGTACATGTTAGTTCATGCGCATGTTTGTGTGTGTGTGTGTGTGTGTGTGTGTGTGTGTGTGTGTGTGTGCGCGCACGTGTGTGTGTGTGTGTGAGAGAGAGAGAGAGACTCAGAGTATACATGTTAGTGTGTGTGTATGTATGTGTACATGCACATGAGACTCAATGCGTACTTGTTAGTGTGCATGTAACTCAGTGAGTAAGTGTTAGTGCATGTGTGTGTGAGTGACAGGCTCTGTGTGTACATTTGTGTGTATGTGTGTGCATGTGTGAGACTCAGTGTATACATGTGAGCATGTATGTGTGACTCAGTACATATGTCTTAGTGTGTGTGAGTGCGAGACTCAATGTGTACATATTAGTGTTTGTGTTTGAGTGTGTGTGTCTGTGTGTGAGTGTGTGTGTATGTGAGTGTGTGAGACTCTGTATGTGTTAGTCTGTGTGTGTGTGCGCTTGTGACTCGGTGTGTGCATGTTAGTATGTGTAACTCAGTGTGTATGTGTTAGTGCATGTGTGTGAGACTCAATGTGTACATGTTTGTGCGTGCGTGTGTGTGTGCGCATGCGTGTGTGTGTGTGTGTGTGTGTGTGTGTGTGAGAGAGAGACAGAGAGAGAGAGAGAGACTCAGTGTGTACTTGCTTTTCAGAATGGGTTAAGCTTGATACCTCTCCATAGTCGAACAGCTAAGACTCAAGCGAAAATCACCAGATATCTGACCAACAGAAGACCCCCAAACTCAATGCTAAGCAGAACTAAGAGCAGGAAATGGAACAGAAATGAGGTTAAAAAAGCAACAATCAATTTGATTTTGGTTAGATTCCTTCCAGATCATGCACATAGCAGAGTGTAAATTAGCATATTCGCAAACTTAAATCTGATTTGCATGTATGAAGTGCTTCATGGTAATGAAGAACCTTTATGCAAACAAGCAAATATAATTTGATTAGACTCAGAACTGGGAAATCCCAGAGGTATAGTTATTATTTGGATGGTTAATCATCAAATAAACATGAAAAATCCGGTTATTAAACATGATGGAATAAATTTTCGTTTCATACTGAAAAGGACAAAAGTGAGGGCAGGAATTAAGACCCCCTCTCCCACCAACTTGCAAAAGCTCAGAGAGTAAATGCATGTCCAGGACAGTGCTAAGTGGCACAGACCAGAGAAACCCAGTTCCCAATGACTGTTTGCGCCAAGTTTGCTGATCTCTGGACTGGCATCATTTGACCTTTTCATTATTTCTTTCTCCATGGAGAAGGGAGAAACAAATTACTTGAGTTTCGAGCTGTTTGGTCTTGCTACAGAGCCCTGCCGTACTCAATTCTGTGAGCTCCCACGATAGATTTACTGGTAAATTGGTAGCCCATTGCGGAAATGGCATGCTGTCACATGTCTCAAATTAACACTTTTTCAATCTTTGTATTCAATACCCTTCGTGGTTAGACTTTTACAATGGGGCTAGTTCAGTTTAGGAAACCTGGTTGGCATGGACAAGTTGGACCAAAGAGTTGTTTCCATATTGAATGACTCTGTAACCTCCTCCTACACTGCAGCCTCTGGGATCTTGGTACTCATTGAATTCTGGTCACACACATTCCTGATTCTTATCTTTCGCTGACATTGCTTTCAGCTGCCAAGTCCCTATCTTTGGAAACTCTATCCTCAACCTTGCTGCCATTCTTTCTGTCTTCAACATCCTCCTTAAAACCAATTGCTTCATCCAATTGTCACATGCCCGAGTATCTTCTAACAAGTCTTATTGCCATTGGATAATATTGCTGCGAAAAACGCTTTTTTTGTGGCCCTAGAACATAATCATAAAGTGTAGAAAGAGCATATCAGTTAGATGGTGTCAATGTTGGTGTTAAAGATGCTATACAAATGCCAATTATTATTTTGTGCTTAGTTGCATGGACTATTCCACTTGGAGTTGGTGCATATAATTCAAAACAAACATTAGGTTACATTGCCATTTGAGCTAAAAAGGAAAAATCTGCCAGAGTTGCCTCTTGCCAATATCAAGTGACCTCTGCTGGAAAATGATCATCCCTATTTTTTCTGATGATGTGATCATCAGTTTAGGAATATTATGCTATTCAGCTGGAAAAGAGTAAAGGAGTTCAGAATAGCCTTGGACCAGTTTTAGGAATGTTTAATGGATACAGTAAAGTGTAACTTTGGGGAAGAATGTTTGATCATCTTTATGGTTAAGTGGAGGAAGCTTTCTGTAATTCAGAGTATGAGTTACCTACTGAATAATGTTTAGACAATGTTGTTTTTAGTTTGTTAGGGTAAAATCTTAAAACATGCAATCTTATATGATCTTTTCAGTTGGTCACAGAAATTCTTTTAAATTATGAATCTCTACTCGGAATCTTACAAAAATTCTTCACAGGATGTGGGAATCACTGACAAGGGCAAAAATTACTTCCCATTTTTAATTGCATTTGAGAAAGTGCTGGCCAGCTGCCTTCTGAATCAGTGCAGTTCTGCTCCTATATGTATATCTATAGTGTAATGATGAAGGCAATTTCAGGGATTTGCTTGAACAATGCATGTCCAACATATTTCCAAGTCAGATGTTGCCTGGCTTGAAGAAAAACTTGGAAAATGTGTCGTTCCCATATGTCCAATTCCTTTTTGGTAGTTGAGTATTATTCTTAGAATCATAAAATCCCTACAGTTCAGAAAAAGCTCATTCAGCCCATCAAGCCACATCAGGCCCTCTGAAGAGCATCCCATCCAGACTAACTCCACCCCTATAGCCTTGCATAGAGTTTTTAAACATGGTTACTGTGTATCCCTGGAAGCTATAGGGCAATTTAAAAAAAAAATGGCCAATCCACCTAACCTGCACATTTTGGACTGTGTGAGTAAACCAGAACACCTGGAAGGGATCCATGCAGACACAGGAAGAACACATAAACTCCACACAGACAGTCACAGAAGGCTGGAATTGAACTGGGGTCCCTGGCACTTTGAGGCAACAGTGCTAGCCACTGTGCTACCCTGCTGGAGACTGAGGAGCCTCCTGTGCTCTTAGGTGTCACTGCCATATCGAGCAATGCCCTCAACCACAGAGAATACCTGACATACATGGACACCAAAAACAATCAAAGTGTACACTGTTCATATAGATTAGGGTTTTTTGCTCTTTAATCCCTCATCTTCAGAAGCAGCTGATTTATGTAGAGTTACAGTTCCAGTACACCCCCAATAAACCAGATGGAGACTGCATGGGAGTGGCTTCAAGAGCCGGAACTGCCATTGAATTGAGATAACACAGTGCGGAGCTGGAGGAACACAGCAGGCCAGGCAGCAGGAAAGTTGATGTTTTGGGCCAGGGGTCCTGAGAGTTGAGACCAATCCCCTGGTTTTATCAAACACACACAGATGCAAGCTATCGTTGAGTTGTGGAAATCCTGGATAATTTTCCTGACTACAGACGTTCCTATGGAGCAAAGGAGATTGAAGGGTGATTTGATAGAGAAGTATAAGTGGATGACAAGTTAAATAAGGTAGACCCTTAGCTGAGAGAATTTTGAGAGATTTTGGTCAAGAGATGTGGAGTGACATAAGGCAGAATTGTTTTACGAAGCAGTGCTGACCCAACAACCTCTGCCTATGAGATGGGTAGGACATTCAATGATTTCCAAAAGGAATTGGATAAGAACTCAGAAATTGGAAATAAGATGACAGAGCACCAGGGAGGGTGCAAGGGGAATGGGATGGACCAGATTGCGTCTCTATGACCCGCAGCCTTTTTCTTTGCTTTATTCATTCAAGGATAAGGGCGTCACTGACCAGGCAGCATTTATTGTCCATTCCTAATTGCCCAGTGGGCAATTAAGAATCGACTACATTGCTGTGGGCTTGGAGTCACAGGCAGGCCAGACCAGGTAAGGATGACAGTTTCCTTCCCTAAACAACCTTGCTGAATCGAAGCAGACCAGGCAGCTTCAGAGGAGCAAGAAAGTTGATGTTTCTTCAGAAAGAAGGGTCCTGACTCAAAAAGTCAACTTCCCTGCTCCTCTGATGCTGCCTGGCCTGATGTGCTCCTCCAGCTCCATTCTGTGTTATCTCTGACTACAGCATCAGCAGTTCTTACTAACTCTATTGAATCAAAAGCTTTTTTCCGACAATCAGCAATGGCTTCATAGTCATCATTAAGCTCTTAATTCCAGATTTTCTTTTTATTGAATTCAAATTCCACTATTGTCTAAGGCATGAATCAAACCCAGGGTGTCCAGAGCATCATCTGGGTCTCTGGATTAACAGTCCAGTGATAATACCACTGGGCTATTGTCGCACCTATTGCCAGGCAATCATCAAATGAGGCCTACAGGTGGATATATTATGAAAGCGTTGAATTTTATTCATACTGGGGACTGGATTTGGGACCATTCTTCTCCATGTTCCCCAGTTACATCTTGCCTTTACTAAGTGAGTTGCGATTATTATGATGGAGTGTGTTCGAGGAATGGAGGAGCTGAAAAATCAATGGATCAATATTCGCTCATTGGAATGCATTTTAATACATAATTGAGTTCCATCAACACCCTGTAGTTGGGCCTCCCACCCCAACATCCTTATCTCTTTTCCCCATCTTGTAAATCATATGGATATTAATCTTGGCACTAATCTGCATATAAATCATTCTCTGACCACCACATCCCCCCATAGGTGCTGACACTAAATCTTTTGTAATATAGAGCTTCACAGGCACTGGAGATATATTTGAGGAAACATTTTCATTTGATTTATATAGTAAACCACTGACAATGTCTCAATTTTTAAAAAAAAATCAGAGCATTATATCCAACAGCCACAAATGAATTGGAAATGGATATCAATTCCCCGACAGTCTGTATTACAGTATGATGTGCTTAATTATGCCTCATTGAGAAATGCATTACCTTAACTCTTGCATTAGTGGTCAATGATATTGCTGGCGCAGAGCTGTTTTTATTAGTGTGCTATATTTTATCTAATTCTATCTTACTGCCAAACAGCAGACCTCTGCATAACAGCATATGATGTCTTAGCAGGTAGCAGTGATGTCCACAGTGATACAGAACTAACCATTTACTGTGCGCCTCTGGTTCAACTCTATCAGCTGACTGGAGCCTTGGTGGCCCTTGGTGATGTCAGAAACCAAGCTTGGTCTTCACCACCCTCCAGCAACTCCTGCCCCCCAAACAGCCTGTATTCATCACGTTCTCAAGCTCACCATGCTGCCAGCGTTAATGGTGGAGGTAGGTACAATAGCGGCATTTAAGGGGCTATTGGATAAGCAAATGAATAAGCAGGGAATGAAGGGATATGGACCATGGGCAGACAATTTGTGTCATGTTCTTCACAGCATCGTGGGCTGAAGGGCCTGTTGCTGTGCTAAACTGTTCCATGTTCAACAGCGTCTCCTAGGTATGGATTTTTTTTGTCTTAATCATTCACAGGATGTGGGCACTACTGGCTGGGCTACTATTTAATGTCGTTCCCTAATAGCCCAGATGGAAGTTCAGAAGCAACCTCATTGCTGTGGATCAAGAATCACATGTGGGACAGACCAGGTAAGGATGGCAGATTTTCTTCCCTAAAGAACATAAATGAACTAGATGGGCTTTCCCTGACAACTGACGGTGGTTTCATGGTCACCAATAGAATGTTAATTCCAGATGTTTCAAATTCCAGATGAGTTCAAACTCCACCATCTGCCTGGGGGAGATTTGGACCTGCATTACCTTGATCTTTTGATCAATAGTTTAGCAATTACACCAGTAGGTTATCACATCCCCTTATTTTGTTTACTTTTTGGCCCAATCGTCCTGTTTCTCCAGGGACTCGGAAATCAGCTCCCTCCTTCATTCCACACCACTTTTCCCTGTGAACTGGGTTTCCAAATGCTCTGCAGATTGATCCACATGCAGGCCATTTCTTTCACTCTGGTCATATGGTCATCTATAACTCCTTCACATATTTTGCTCTGTTTGTTGTATTTTCTTTTGTTGCTGTTTCGCTGCCTTCTTCTGAGCTCCCTGAAGACCAGCCATTCAGCCAATACAATGGGGGTGGGTGGATGTGGGGTGGGGGTGCGGGGGTGGGGGGGGCGGTGTTGTTGGTGGGGAGGCACCAGTGACTTCATCTGCCTGAGTGTTGATTCATGTGCTCCGGCAATGTTACACGGTTACCATAGATGGTGCAGCTGCAGACAGCCTGTGACATTGT